>NC_081528.1:4458523-4806023 GCF_030273125.1 Centropristis striata | reverse complement strand
TTTCAATGAACCAAGGGCGCCATCTAGTGGGCTCAGAAAATAAAGCAAATGGTTCATGAGGCTTCATTGGCACATCACTACTAGATAGCAATAACTGAATGACATGCTAATAAATAAGTATACCGGTAATCAAATACAACTTGATGTTGATGTGTGTCAGGTCTGTCTGTGACGACAAGCAAACAACTTTTATAATGCTCGGATCGATCAGCTTTTGCAACACCGCGTCATGTGAATTTCTCCTTCAAACTGAAATTTTTTAACTTGAATCTTTGCATTGACTTTGCATGTAAACATGCCCAGCGAATACATCCCTCTCGCTCCTGAATAATTTGAACAAAATGTATACTATAGAATGTCAATATTTGTCAAAAAAGGGAAAAATTTAAAATGCCTAAAAATGCTCAATTGTCTGTTGATGTATGTAGTAGTATATTATTTCCTAAAAACAACAGAATGTTAACGGATTAGAATTGTTTAATGGGTTTAAACTATCGTAACAGAAATGTGAAAAAGTAGCTAATTTTAAAAATCTTATTTTCTGTTTCCAGTCACAGCCACATTTTGGAGGAGTCACTTCCTGTCAAAGTCACATGACCACCACACCAGAGTGTTGAGTATACATCACTTAGGGATTTAATGAGTTAATGTGAAGCATAAAGCTGAATATGGGAGATTATAGAAGATTTAAAGTGTTTGTTACACGGGTGTCACCATGGGTTCCTATGGGTTGATAAGTTCACATTGACTTTATAGATCGTATAGAGCAGGGGTGTCAAACTCTGGCCCGCGGGCCAAATTTGGCCCGCAGTGTAATTTTATTTGGCCCGTGAGGCAACACCAAATTAATTATGTTATTATTGTACTATAAAAGCTGACCCCTCGGTATTATACGGCGCATTTACCGCTAATACTAAATTTATTATTATTTTATTTTTAAATTTATTAACCTGTTTAAATTAATTAATTAAAAAGTTTATCTTGATATTTAAATCAGAAGGATGCAAATAGAAAAGAGGCATACGATTTTTATTTGATTTTTATTTAATAAATTAATGACATTGATGTGTTTTTTATTTGAAATTTGATTTTGCATGTCTGCACTACTTAGTTATATATTGTATGTTTATAAGCGTTGCTGGTTCCATATTTAATGTTAAAGCAAAACATGTTTGGTATATATTAAAAGGTTTATTTTTTCAATGTTGGCCCGCGATTTTATTCAAGTTTTAAATGTTGGCCCATTGTGTATTTGAGTTTGACACCACTGGTATAGAGGCTGAATACAACAAAAAGACAAAAGTAGTTATATGTCTTTTTGAGACAGAATTTCTCATTAGTTTCTTCATGTGACATGTCTGTCCTTTCCTCAAACATACAACCACGTTTTATGTCCAAACCTCTGAGCACACACAGTAACTGACAAGTTAACAGCAGCAGCTGACAACACATCAACCTGTAGCCTGTGATTTCACCAATCATTTCCTAATCCTCTCTTCTTGTTTCCTCCTCGCTCTTTCCTCCTCACCTTGTTTTTGCTCCTGTCTCTCCTCAGTTTTTCTCCCTCTCCAGTCGCCTCTTGACTGCTTTTCTCATATTCATGCAAACCATGCACACACACAAACACCAGCTAATGCCCTCACACACACACACACACACACACACACACACACACACAGCTCTGGCTCTGGTTTCCGGCAGGCTCTTTTCTGACTGACAGAGTATTAGGGAAGTGTGTGATGGAAAGAGGCAGGGTGGAAAGAGGAGGGGGAGGGCAGGGGGACATGGTCACCTTGGGGGAGCCAGTTATTGAGTGGATAAGGGAATGAGAGGAGGATGAGGAAGGAAAAGTATTTCACTCTTTCTGTTGCTGTGAGGTCATTCCAGTTTAAACAGCAGGAGACACTTCTACAGGTGTTGCTTTACCGCAGCTGCTCCTACTGATATTACAACATGGTCTCACAGGAATCCATGAAATAGCCATGGAATCACTCTAATTTCCGTGAAACTGACACGGATTTCACGACATTGCAAGTTAATGACAATCATATCCCGTGTCTTTTTTAGTAATTTTGTGTCGTTTTTTGGTAATTTTGTGTCTTTTTTTAGTCATTTTGTGTCGTTTTTAATAATTTTGTGTCTTTTCTGGTCATTTTGTGTCTTTTTTGATCATTTTGTTTCTTTTTTTTTGGTCATTGTGTGTCTTTTCTTGCTTAATTCTGTGTAATTTTTGGTCAATTTGATAGTTTTTTTGGTCATTTTGTGTCTTGGTTTGGTCATTTTGTTTCTTTTTTGGGCCATTTTGTGTCTTTTTTTGTCATTTTGTAGTCATTTCTTGTCATTTTTTGGTCAATTTCAGTCCTTTTTTGCTTAATTTATTGGTAATTTTCTGTCATTTTTCGATACTTTTGTGTCATTTAGTGGTCAATTTGATTCTCTTTCGGGTAATTTTGTGTCTTTTCTGACAAATCCCAAAGTAGCAAGTTCTTACTTTCCAAGGAGTCTCTGGCTTGAAGCTGACTGTTACACACTCAGGAGGTCAGAATGGACCTTTAGACTGATAGCAAAGGACTTAGATTAGAAGTAAGAATAAAATATATATAAATGCACAGACAGAGAGATGTTTTCGTTGTTGTCTGCTTCATTATCTCTCCAAAATTTGTCGTATCAACTGAGTTTGTCTGATCTGAACTGTGAGATTCTGTTGAGCGAACAGACGGACAACATGCATGTTAGATTGGGGGTCACCACTCAAAAAGGTTGAGAACTCCTGCTATAGAGTCAGGTTACTGTGAAAATGTTGTAAGAACAGACAGAAAACTAATCTAACTTTTGATAACCTCTTTGGAAGCCCAGTTTTTCCAGGTTGCTCAGTTGGAAGTGAGTTCAGTGCGCGGGGCTTGTGAGCATAGCTAAAGACATTTGGGGCGTTGTAGCGTATCTCATTTCCTGGCTGTGAAAGGCCAGGATTAGCTTTGTGCTGTAGAACATTAAGGCTACAGAGCAGAGATAGAGGTGTGGACGTCCGGATTAACACTGGATTAAGTTGTATTGCAGGTCCTTCCAGGTCACTGTGTGTGTGTGTGTGTGTGTGTGTGTGTGACTCACCTTCTCCTTGGCAGCAAGGTAAGTGTGTCACAATGAGAAGTAATAAAACCATACACCTGCCTTATTCAACTGGATTTTATACTGTAATGTATCATATTTTCTTCAAATTTGGATGTATTTGATGTTTTCTTATCAACCAATAAATGCTAACCAATCAAAACAGGGATTAAATGGTGAATAATTGTATTCAAAATATCAATTAAAAAAAATTCACAATGTCATTTAGCAGACACTTTTATCCAAAGCGACGTACATTTGAGAGTTAATACAACACAAGCAAAGATGAAGTCAAGAAACAACACAAGAGTAAGTGCCAAGGGTTCAGTTTAGGTCCATTAGGATGTAATTGCTTTAACCCATTTACGCCTAAAACTGCCTGTAAAACCTCTGGGCGATTTTAAAATAAGCCCCTAAAACTTGAAGTTTTTCTGGAAATTCAACAGAAGTGGCAACGCTTTTACTAAATAATAGATATAGAGCCTCTGTAGCAGATAGAAATGAAATTCAAAAAGTATTTGAGAGCTTATAAAAATACTACAAAACGACGTATCCGCTTTCCAGGCTTCAATGGGTTAAGATTGCGCGAGCAGTTTGTTTTATCTTATTTATTTATCGTTGTCATATGTGTAGATCAAGTGTGAAGGTGTTCAGTAAAGGGTTGGGTCTTCTGTCTGTTCTTTTTTTTTTTGTCATTTACTTTTTATTGGTTTTTGAAATGAACAAACAAGCAATCAACATGAAGATCTATAGACAAATACAGAAAATATCAAGGGAAAAGTAAAAGCGTACAAAAGGCTCCCAATTCAGAATTGAGATTTTTCTCTAATTTGACAAAACAATTCTTGATTGAATTTGATTTTGTGGACACAAAATGCAGTTAAAAAGTTACATCGTAATTTACACCTCTAAGAAATATGATCTTTAATTTTACCGTACCTAAACATTATTTTGTCTCTGGTCTACAATATGTATTTCTGACCCATATTTCTATACACCAGACCAATGGGATATCGAAATAATGAGCATTCCCCATTAAATTAATACTTTACAATGGTCACAAAATAATAAAAAGTACAATTAAATTTGGATACACCAACACTGAACACAAACAGGTAAAAAGGCTCCAAGTTATTCCGTCTTACTGCTTATTTGGTCAAAAGTGTATTCACCGAAGAGAAGTCCACTCAGATGAAGTCTCTCTTCCAAAGGATTAAATATGAGGCAGGGGAGTATGCACAATGATCATATTTCCTTTGACTATAATTGCAGCTTGACTCAAACAGAACTTGGCTTTCATTAGCAATTACAGGAGAGGACACATCTTTAGAGAATGCCTGTCAAAACATCAGCTGCTATCATATCTTTAGATGGCTCTTTGGTTAAAAAGGGACCCTAATTGAAGATAATGACCCGTCTGTGCTTTTTTTAGACGTCAGTTAGAATAACACTATGCTTTTTTGTGGCGTAACGTCTTTAACTGACTGCTCAAGCATTCGTAAATGAATCATTAGCAATGCCTATCATGACAAGAGGCTCCCCTGGAAAAGAAATGGAGAAAAACAACCCAGGCACTGTCAAGCAGAGGCTGGGAACTATGCATAATTATAAGTCTTTTTTAAAAATCTTCCTCTTGTAATGCTTAGAACCACTGGCTGAGCATCAACAGAGGGTGTGGGCGGTGCATCTGAACCTTTGGCTTAGAGGGCCTGAATTGAAGATCTGTCCAACAACAACTGACTACATCTCTTTCTATCTTTGAGGAATCCAGACAAAGCTTTTCATAGCAGCAGTAGCTACTTAGTCTTAACTAAGGGCGGCTGTTGCTCAGTTGGTAGAGCGGGTTGCTCACCAATCGGATGGTTGGTGGTTCGATCCTTGTTGAATAAATTTGAACATGTAGGACGAGCGTAAAGTATCTGTATCTCAGACTATTTTTGCTCTTTTACAACCTTTACTTTCAGAGATGGAGAGGTAATATTCACTCTCTCAGGCCTTACTTTCTGACTGCACCCATTGGGCGGCTGTGGCTCAGTTGATATGGTGGTCATCCACTGATCGGAGGGATGGTGGTTAGATCCCCGCCGCTGGAGGCAGTGTCAAAATGACCAAAAAAAGACACAAAATTACAAAAAAAAAACGTAAAATGACAGAAATAAAAACTAAATTACTTTAGACAAAAAAAGACACAAAATTACTTAAAAAAATATGCAAAATTACCAAAAAAAAGACACAGAATTGCCAAAAAAGACACGAAATTATTAAAAAAGACACAAAATTATTGGAAAAAAGACACAAAATTGCCAAAAAAAGTAAATAAAGGGACCTTCCAAACACAACACGGTAAAGTGCCATTCATGTAAAACTCACAATAAACTTCCATATCAAGGTGGGGACCACAAAATATTGTCATGAGTGCGGCAATTGGCCCGCGGGCCGCAAGTTTGAGACCCATGGTTTAGGGTAGCCTCTGCCACCAGTATGAATGTGTGTGTGAACGGGTGAATGAGCTCAATCTGTAGTGTAAAGCGCTCATTCACCCGTTCACACACACATTCATACTGGTGGCAGAGGCTACCCTAAACGGTGCGACCTGCCACCATTGGGAATTCATTCACACACCGATGAACGCAACATCGGGAGCAATTTGGGGTTCAGTATTTTGCTCAAGGATACTTCCACATGTAGGCTGCCATGGTCAGGGATCGAACCACCAACCATCCGATCGGTTGGTGACCACTCAACCAACTGAGCCACCGCCGCCCAATGGGTGCAGTCAGAAAGTAAGGCCTGAGAGATTGCATATTACCTCTTCATCTCTGTATTTCAGACTATTTTTGCTCTTTTACAACCTTTACAGTCACTTTCCGATACTTTAAGCTCAACCTACTTAACTATGTGGCCTCCAGAAGACCTAACCGTGGCTAACTGGCATGTTCAAATTTAAATAAACTGATTAATGTGCTCCGTCCTTCATGCGTAAATAGCAAATAAAAGTTGAAAAAATGAAGCTTTCGAAGAATATTTTACCACCTGCTGATTAGATTTTTCTCTCTCTGTGTGTCTGTGTCTGTGTGTGTGTGTGTGTGTGTGTTTGGACCTCCACCCATCATATGACAGACTACAGGGAAACGTAGGGGAGATAATCAGTGTAGAGCATCTGTGAGTTTCAAACTGGAGCTGCCAGTTCATTGAATTCATAAAGATGATCTGTAATGACTGCACTGCCAAAAAATAATGAGCTAGGTAAATTATTTCATCTTGCATCTTCCAGGCTTGTCACGCTGCTTCCAAGAGAAATAAACTCGACTGATCTTCCCGTTGCTGGCAGATCATCTCTCCCGTTTCATTATCGAGTCAGATTATCAAGGTAAAAATGACATTAGGTGAGATGAAAACAAAATTGCAGTTAAAGTAACAGCCACCATTGGACTTATAGTCAGAAAGACAAAAAAAGAAGAAGACTTCAGCAGTTTGACAAGAAGAGGAAGGAGAAAAAAGAAAGATATTTGTGTATTTTGTGTTTCTGTTAGATTAAATTTGACCTACAACTTGATTTCAAACCTTTTTTATTCTGTGTTTGTCGTCTTTTTGTCACAACAGTAAATAGGACACTTTGCCACAGTCTCTGACTTTCATTTGACTTCATGTGAACACAATTTTAATACTTAAATCCAAATAAATGCAGTGGTGTCAAAATAGTTTTATGACTGCTGACTTGCAATTTGTGTTTTGTTCAAGGATATTTCACTTCACATCACCTCAGGGCTGCTGGCTCCACCTGGGTAAGGCTATACAGGATGTATATATTACATTAATTGATTGATTTGTTTTTTTTTTGGTAGAAAAACAACAGATGTTGACTTCTGTGTTCATCTTCTGACTCTAAATATATTCATAAATTGTGTAATAAGATATAATTGCCTGCTTCTATCTGCACATTTGCACATTTCACATTGAGGTGAGCACAGAAAGGTTCAATAAATTAATTGAAAAGCCTCTGAGTATTTTGGACAGGAAGCAGAGTGCAGCCTCTTTGTTGCTTTTCATTTAGTCCTTAATTGGAACCTCTGCCTGCTGCTAATTGCATTGAAGGACTGAGCATGGCTTCATGTGGCAACACAAGTTACACTTTATTTCAGTCATTTAAGTCCATATTGTACCTATTTTGAAGGCTGTTTCATCGAGTATAATCTGCTAAGATTATACTCGGGCTGGTGATCAATTAAAATATATAATCACCCTGAGACATTAATCACATCGTATCCATAGTTAACTGCAAATTAAGCACACATTTTTATCTATTAAAAATATACCTTAGGGCATAGGTCTCAAACTTGTGGCCTGTAAGTCGTGATGTGCCAATGAAGCCTCATTAACCATTTTCTTTATTTTCTGAGCCCACTAGATGGCGCCCTTGGTTCATTGAAAAAGGCTCTAACAATGGTAATCAAGTGTGTTTTCAGCCCTTTGTTGATCAGAGAGCTCCATCTAGTGGAGTCAGAAAATTAAGAAAATGGTTCATGAGGCTTCATTGGCACATCACTACCGTAAAGGAAGACTTTTCAAGTTTTTAACACTTTTAACATGGCAGTGGACAAATATGCTTGCTTTACGTAAATGAACTTAGGTTTAAAATACCTTTTTCTTAATTGATTGCTTGCTAGTTGCCCTTCAATTTGGGTTATCCATCCATTCTCCTTAACCACTTATCTAAACCCGGCTTGCGTGGGGGACTGGAGCCAATCATTACATTACATTACATGTCATTTAGCAGACGCTTTTGTCCAAAGCGACTTACAATAAGTGCATTCAACCTGAAGGTACTAGACATAGACCACAGCTGACATTGGTTGAGAGGCGGGGTTCACCCTGGACAGGTCTCCAGACTATCACAGGGCTATCACATAGAGAGAGACAACCCTCTCATTCACTCCTATGGGCAATTTAGAGTCACCAATTAAACCTAAGTGCATGTTTTTGGACTTTGGGAGGAAGCCGGAGGACCCGGAGAGATGCAAACTCTACACAGAAGAAACAACACGGAATTCAGAGGGTATCAATTGTCTGCACACCGCACTCAGCTTAGCAGAGGCTGAGCCCAAGGCTAGCAGCTCATGATGCTAATGCCATGCTGGTGTTGCTGTTTTAATATCCTAAAAACAGCAACAGTGGGAACAGAGCTAACCTTAGGGAGGACCTGGAGGTTGGCCGTTAGATTTCAGCTCCAACGCCATGGTTGTGGAGGCGTTATGAGCAATAGCCTCTGATTGAGAGCGGTGGCGGTTGGGGTATTTTATTGCGTTTATATAAAAAAAATTACCTTGACATAACAAAGACAAAGTAGCATTTGTGCTTCATTATAATTGAAACTAATTTTCCCAATAATTCCAGGTGCCCCCCATGTACTGTAAAGCTTCCAGCTAGGAAAGTTCTAATGACATTTCAAAAGACTTTATATTTTATTTAATTAATGTTCACTTTGATGGAAGCACAGATGGAACGTGAGCACAATATTTATAATGAGAAAAAGGGGGAATAAAAGGAAGAATGACACCCAGCCAGAGAGAGAGAAAGTCTTTCACAGTCATTTAAGACTCGCCCAAGGGCACAGCGAAGTCCTCTTTCTCTTATTGCATAAAACTCCCAGCATGCAACGGTCATTTTTCCCTGACAATCTGTTTCACTATGGGCTAGAAATTAACATGCACACACACATACACCCACATGAGGCGGATGATTGGGAAATTAACTCAGTGTCTGGGCCTCTGGTTCATTTCACAGAAGCAGAGAAATGATAATGACCGAACATGTGGAAACAGGAAGTAAGAAGGGAGACGTGATTGATAGACAGAGGGCCTTCATTTATAACTTCCCTTTCTTTAATCTCTTCTGCCCCCTGGGCTTGTGTTCACTTTGACCTGTGAATGTGCTACTGTAGCCTATGTAAAGCCATTAATAAAACATCCTTACAGTCTTATTGATACATTAGTGTAATTACGGTAATCATATGAAACCATTAGATGCACAGGTGCCACAGGGGTGAAACCACTGCACAGACCTGAGCCACTCCTCTGCCAGGCAAGGCGAGTTTATTTATATAGCAACTTTCAGCAACAGGACAATTCAAAGTGCTTTACACAAAACATTAAAAGGGTTTAAAAGAGACATTTATAGAATGACTATCAAACATATATATATAAAAAGAAGACTAAAAACAAGCACATAAAATATTTAGGAAAATGAAAAGTACATTCAAATATAACATTTTAAAATTGAAAGCGAGCTGATTAAATATTTTTTTTAAATATCCAATTCAAAATGACCAAAATAAGACGCAGAATGACCAAAAAAAGACACAAAATGACCAAAAAGACTAAGACACATGAACACATGAACACTTTAACACAGTGGAGACAGAGCTGACTTCAAAAATGATTTGGCGACCCCCAGAAATCATCTCGCGTCCCCAATTGGGGTCAGGACCCCAAAGTTGAGAATAGCTGCCTTAATTTATTCTCTACTAATACCGCTAAACGAGAGGAGTCCCTCAATCTATCCGGGTGCTCTAGCCTTTTTAGGAACTGCAGTTTTCTGGGAGTTTGTTCTAGATATGTGGAGCATTAAAACTGAATGCTGCCTCTCCATGTTTAGTTCAGAAATGTAAAAAATACAAAAGTATATTCAAATATTAAATTTTAAAATTGGAAGCGAGCTGATGAAAGTTACTGTGCAGTAAAGGCAGTGGCAAACATAAAAGTCTTTAGTCTTGATTTAAAGGAGTTGAGAGTTGCAGCAGATCTGCAGTTTTCTATCCAAAACATTGTCTTGATGGGAAGCCAGTGGGGGATTGTGGATTGTTGATTCTACATAGGTATAACTACTAACATGAACGATGGATCCATTCCATTAAAATTAACCAACAACTGCAATACAAGGCCCCTGAAACTGGAACAACTTAGTGCTATCAAGTCATTAATGTTATTGATTAGAATGTGTTTTGCCAAGACAAATGTTCTCAGTGAGGAAGGCTTTTGGGACACATTGGACAGAATGGGGAAATGTTTAAAAGCCACTTTACTCTGCTGTCATTGCTGGAGAGTTTGCAAACATTGGGTGAACACCAAATTCGATTCAGCTAGTCAGTTAATGATTAGGCAGTAAAATGTCTCCTTGTCACCTGTCTTTGTATTTTGTGGTGTTTAAATAATTGGCAGGTCCCATTGGCCCCATTTAGCCAAAGTCAAACAATGGGTCTTTGGCAAACGGAAATGTTATTGGATATCCAATGTTCCAGCACAGGTAGTTCTGATAAATTAATTTGGCTCTATCTAGCTGGCTTACCAGCAGGCCGTAACACAGTTAAACCATTCAATGAGCTCATTAGATTAATGGATAGACACAGACAGAAAGGAAACCCAAATATGTCAAGGAAGAGGGTTGTAATGCCTTGTCTATAACAATCTAAATAAAAGGTTCTTTGCCGCATACCTGTTACGCCCCGGCCTAGGGGTAACCTTACATAAAGTGTTCTCCATTTTCCCCAACTCCCAGAGAAGAATATGACCAGAGTTGCAGTCCAACACAAATTTATTTTAAAAACAGAGGTCTCTTCAGGGTGAGCATGGCCAAAACAACAAACAAAATATATTTTAATTGAAATCAATTTACCTAACCACAAATAAAGTGTATTCAAAAAAATACAGGGATCTTTCCTGCCTCCCTAAAACAAAACATGAGAAAAAAGGTTCCCAAGCAAAGTGGCTACTCACCCCAACCTACCAGGACTGCATTATAAATGAATGGCTTCTTTGTTCCAAGCAATTAGACAAGATTCAACACTTCATAACACTCAGATTTAGCAAAGCACTCCATGTGTTGTCTGGCTGGAAGTCAGGAAAAAGCCCAAGAGGGAAGCTGGCCTGATCAGCTCCTGTCCAACCAGCAACTCCAACCACCACCTGGCAAAACAAAGGGAGAGAGACACAAAAAAAGGAGCAGCACCTCCCACTGGGAGGGAGGATTATCTACATTACACACTGAAAAATACATATAATAACCATATGTCCCATGGTCATCACATACCAATCTCAAATACTTTATATAAGAAGTGGACATCGCCAATATAGCATCCCCCATTGGTTTGTGGACAATGGTTTTGAAGCCTTGAGTTCTGCATTTTGGTAGTTGTTATCTTGGCTTTTTGGAGCCACAAGTGACGGCATCCTCCTCTTCAGCGCCACCTTCTTGTTTAAATGCTAAGGTATTAGCTAAGGCTAGCACTTGCTAGCTTGCTCGGTAAGCTAGGTGCAGCCGTAATTAAAAACGATCAGCTGACTACTTAGAATGTTATGTAGTGTGATGTAATGCTAAGACATTTTCATGTGACCAAATATTACAGTTAACTTGAATGGTGACAGGTTCAAAGTCCAAAGACGAAGACACACGCAGTGCACTAAGCTAACTACTTATCAATCATAAGGTAGCCCTGCCCTAAAGCATACCCTGCTTCATTGTCTATTTTTCTCTAAATTGACTTGAAACTTGAGACCATAAATAAAATGTGCAAGTGAAGTGAGAAGTAGTGACAATTTCTCATAGACTTCTACACAAGCTGACTTCTTTTATTTTTTGTTTTAGTTGCCCTCTGCTGGCCCTGTAGAAAGAATGCAGGTTTAAGGTACTTTCATTTCACATAAGACCTCCTTTCTCAATGCTTGACAATCAATCAGAAATGACAAATGACAACCAGTGACCATGACACTATTAATTATATCATATAAAAACAACAAGAAAAAGTTATTTCACCACATATAGGAGCAGAGAGGTGTGTTTGTTAGTTTATGGATAGTTGCCTACCTAACTGTAATTACTCTTCTTCCAGTGTGAGGCTGTATCTGAATCTAAAAGTCTGAAAGTGTCTTGAAATTAAAATGCTATATTGATGCAAAATAACAAAAGTCACACTCTATATTAAAAGGGCTGGAGGGGGGTTGAAGACTGGAGAAACAATAATATCAACAGGGACCTACACGCCACAGGGCTTTCAGTCAATTTAATAAGGTTTCCTGATCATCAACCTGATAAAGACCACAGGCTAAATGGTTTGTACTTGTCTCACCTGCTTATTAAATTTGACAGATGCTTACGGCATCTTATTTTCATCTTTTTGAGAACAAAACTGAGCTTTAAGGCATACATCAAGAATCTAGAGCCCAGCAAGTCAAACCTGTTTATTCAAACAAATGCACACAACCTGGACAGGTTGTTACTTGCTGTCTACAAGATTTGTTGGTGGACCCACAGGGCTGCGGAGACATATGATGTTCAAAGTCAAAGGGATAGAAAACCCTGATGGTGGTGTTTGGGTTGTGCCAGAGGGAGAAGCTAACCATATTGTCACTGTGTACAGCTGAATTTAAATGCTTACTAGGATTTTGCTTTTGGGCAACAAGTGGAACTGATACCAACCAGCATGTGTCTCCACTACCCAGATTATCAGCAGATGGATGGAAGGATCTTTTGATCAGCAGCTTTCAGGCAGGATTGTCTTCAGTGGGGCTCTCTCTTACAGTACCTTATTAATAATAGGCCATTGTTACCAGTGAATTAAAGAGAAAACATCTAGTTCCATCTATCTATCATCGGTCATCTTGACCGTCATCGTCTAGGTGTTTGGCTGTCACCACCTTGGGGTTTTTTAAGCCAGAAGTGACCATATTTGGACGAGACTATGTATAAAAAGTTGAAATTAACTTTCAGGAGGAGAAAAACACACAGTGAAAGGGACGGAGTTTGCGGACAGCAACCGGACGACACCATGATACCATCCTGGAAATTACAAGGAAGGCCTAAAGCATTGTCTGTTTACTATAAATGGGACCATTATTTACAAAACGAACATCATGCTTTATTGATGAACACTTGAAACTAGTGATTGAGACCATAAACTCATTAGGAAATGTGTAGGAAAGGTGTGAAGCAGGGTCATTTTCTCACAGACTTCTATACAATCACAATCAAACTTCTTTTTGCAACCAATGGAGTCTCACCCTGCTGGCCATTAGAAAGAGTTAAGATTTAAAGCACTTCTACTTCATATTTGCACGTATCTGTACATTAATCACACCACCATCAACTAATAGCTAAGCATAAAGACACGTAACACCAAGCCTGACAAAGGGCACAGTATCTTCCTCTAAAGAATCCATATATTACTATAAAAATGACAATATTACACAGGACAAGTTCTGTTCAGTTAGTATTATCGAGCTGCAAAGGATCTGGTAGCTGTGAAGTTTTTCAGCTTCAGACAGAGTCAGACAAGCTGTTTCCAGTCCTTGTGCTAAGCTAAGCTAACTATCTAGCTAACTCATCTATTGTCAAACTAGTGCTTTCATTTAGCAATTATAAACGGATCAGTAGCAACAATGTATGAATGCTAAAAAGACATGCATGTAGCACCTGCACCCACCCACCAATATCCACACACACACACACAGAAACACACATGCACAGCCTGACCTAAGCTGTCATTGGTGTTATTGAGAGGTGTTTGGTGAATGAGCGTTCTCTCTTGTCTGGGCCTGCAGCTTTCAATTCCACTTAGGACATCCTGTCAGTGGAGCCTGTAAATGCTATTATAGCCTTAAGAAATAAGAGTTGTAATGGCGGGGCAGCGCCAAGGTGAATGACTAGCAGGACAAATGATACTGGAGTAGAGTGGACTGTTACCATGTGGCACTTTACTGTTATAAAGCTGTTTACAATTTCCCAACACAACGGAGCCATTTGAACCAGACCAGAGTTTATCACTGTCTCTCTGCCATCATGCAGGATGGCCTACTAATTAACCAGCTGTATTTGCTAAAGACCCCCTTCAATGAAAATCCAGTTTTTAACCTTGTTACCATGTCCATATGGTGTTTATGTACATGCTACAAAACATATCTTGAGTGAAATGAGCTGGCCACACCATGACTGAGCTGTTCCGCTTTGGAGCCGCAGTGTACCAATGACTCAACAACAGAGATTCAGACAGCCAGGGCTTCATAGCCACACTCCTAACAAACCAATCCTGTCAATTTGCGGGGTGGGGCTTTCCATATCATTACCATGACGAAATGGCGAAACGATGCATATCAGAGTAGAAGCTCAAATCAGTATTTTGCAAGCTGAGTTTCAATTTTTTGAATCAATGGTAGAAATATACAGCGCTAAACACATTTTAATGCTAAAATATAGTTATTATTGTTATCCATGAATTTTCAAATATACTGTTTTCCGAAAAAAAGCACATTGTTATCTATTGATTAAGATGTCATATTATAGTTTTTTTTTTTTTTTTTAGATTACTTTTTTGGCATTTTACATGCTTTATTGAAAGTGAGAGACAGATAGAAAGGGGGTGACAGAGGGGAGGCCATGCGGCAAAGGGAGCTCAGGCCGGATTCGAACCCGGCTCCACCGCAGTGAGGACTGTAGCCTCTATACATGGGGCGCCTGTGTTACCCACTACGCTACGGACCACCCCAATGTCATATTATAGTTATTAACTTGCATTCCTGAACACCCCCATGCTGGCGTATGACCACGGAACAAAAACATCTAAGAAAGCCGGTCACATTAGCTGGTCACATTAGCCGGTCGCATTAGCCGGTCACATTAGCCGCCACCAGTCACATTAGCCAATCACATTAGCTGCCGCCGGTCACATTAGCCAGTCACATTAGCCAGTGGCAGTAGCCAGTGGCATTAGCCGGTAACATTAGCCGGTGGCAGTAGCCAGTGGCATTAGCCGGTAACATTAGCCTGTGGCATTAGCCGGTAACATCAGCCGATGGCAGTAGCCAGTGGCAGAAGCCAGTGGCATTAGCCGGTAACATTAGCCGATGGCAGTAGCCAGTGGCAGAAGCCAGTGGCATTAGCCCGTAACATTAGCCTGTGGCATTAGCCTGTGGCATTAGCCGGTGGCAGTACCCGGTTGCAGTAGCCGGTAGCAACGGCACAAAGTGTGAGGTCAACAGGAAAGGGGGCCGTATTAACCCACTGAAACAACGCATATCGCCATCCAGTGTTAAGGAAGATTCGA
Organism: Centropristis striata; assembly: GCF_030273125.1. Lineage (NCBI taxonomy): Eukaryota > Metazoa > Chordata > Actinopteri > Perciformes > Serranidae > Centropristis > Centropristis striata. Next base: position 4,790,827 of record NC_081528.1, on the reverse strand, counting down.
TTTTCTCCGTTGCATGTAAACTGGGACAAGGACAGAAGTCCGACTAGACGCCAAAATCTATTATTAAGCATAGCTCGACTAAACTGTGCATGTAAATGCACTAAGACTAAATTTTCAGAGGTTTCTTTTTCCTTTTTTTCTTTTTCCTTTTAGTTTTAAATTGGGAAAATCATGTTCAACAAAATATTATTCATACCACTGTCTGAAGGAGCACATTAATGAGCAGAAGTGGAAATTGGAAACCATATGTTTTGCCTGTAAGGAATGTCATTTTCACTAAACTGACTATTCAGAGTATTTTCCTCCTGTAGTGATACAGCTGGTAGAAGAAATGCATGAAATGGCTTACTTAGTTTGTCATTTAGGGATGGCAGGAGTGAAAAATGTTTTTCATAAGCACACATTTTTGTGTTGTTAACACTAAATATTGAACTTACTCTTGCATGTTGAGACTGTGGGGGAAACACAGTGGTAGAAAGCTTTGTTTCTACTGCTTCATTTCTTTTGTAAGCTTTGTTTTACAGAGTAGCTTTACAGGGTACAAGCCACATTTGATCAGTAAAAACATTTTTAAAGCTGCCAGAAATCAAAAGCTCAGTAAAACAACCAATATAAAGAAACAACAGGCTTGTAAAGATAAATATTTCGACTACACGTTGCTGCACAATGATATATATGCATAACAAAAAAGGATACAAGGCATTTCAGCAGACCAATACCTCGCATGATGACATGTTCTCCTCTATAACCTTGTCAGAGCTAAATACAGTATCAAGTATTCACTCTCAATCCATCTGATTAAATACCAAGCTTTCAGGTGAGCCCTGTGGTTGCCATACCTGTCCTTTGGCAACACTGACAGTTGGTTGTTGTTTTAAATAAGCAACTTCCCTGTTTCAACAAATGTGACCCAGAGGCAGACTGGCCATCTGGATGTTTTTTAGAATTCCTGAGCAGCCACTGCTCACAGGTCGTCCAACAGCAGCTCGCCTGGCCCAGTTGGCCATGAGCTCAGTGTTTAAGCTGCTGCTCTGGCTCAGTCAGTCAGAGCTGTTGTTGTAATTTTGTGTGTTGAGTCACAACTGTCAAAAAACTAGCAAAAAAGACTATTTGTATGACATTTAGAAGCTGAAATTAAGCTGAAAACTTTCAAATGATCTGTTAATTTCCATGGATGTATATGACTTTAAGGTGACAACCATTAAAGTGAGTGGAGAGTCTGAGCTCCTGCATTGTTGGGTGGTCCAAGACTGTTTTTCAGCCCAGCACAGTGTGGGTCTAAGTCCCACCATTGTTAACTGAGAACAAAGTGGAGCTAAATGGAAACTTTTAATTCACAAGACTTCTTCGTTCAAACCAATGTTGTTTTGTTGTTCTTTCATTGACACTTGTGATTTAAGTTTCTAGAAGTTTAAGGTTTTGTGTGCTGAAGCTGGCACACAAAACTGACTGCCAACTAATTTTACTGGTCATGGTTTTGCGGGTAAAAGCTCCATTTTGTCTGGTTGAAACAATATTTGCAATACATTTGGATGGAAACCGGGCTATTGTTACGTCCCCTTGCTCCTGTTCAAGGCAAGAGAAAACATTTATTAAACATTTTTTTTTATTCTTCTGTCAATTCAAGACTCAACATACAATCAGACTTTGTTGCTTTGATCAATTGTAGCATCAACATGTGCCATATCATTGTTCCAACATCCCATTGGTCTGACGGCCCAAGAGTCCGAAAAAACGATCTTTCTCGAACCCTAACCAAGTGGTTTTTGTGACTAAACCTAACCATTCCAGAGCCACAATGTTGCCACACCATAAAACACAATTATTATCTGAAAGTATGCATCAGTCCAATGGGGTGCCAAAACAGTGAGCATTCCCATTTATCAATGATAACTTCCAAACTGGCCCTGCTTTGTCAAATAAACAATTACTCTGGATTCGCTGAATGGAAAAGTGATCAGTTTACAGACCAGATTTTGTGGCTTGTCATGGATGAGCTACCTGGAAGCTTTACCACTTCCAGCACACCTCATAGCTGCCAGTCTTTTTCCATTTGACCACATACTGAGTGCTAATTCAACCATCCATCTAAATATCTTGTCATCCAGACAAAATGTGGGTGAATCAACTATTTAAATGTCAATGGCAGTACAGAGCTCATTTTACACACCAATTGTTGGACTCCATTTTCCTGTAGTTGCCCCATAAAGAGCCGGCAATCACCATAAACCATGAAAAGGATTTGGTATGCTCTCTCTGCCATGCTGTTACAGTTGGGTTGATAGTACATCAAGCATATATTAGCACATAAATTTAAAAATGTGAAGCCTTTCAGGACATTCCAAGGTTCTTCAGATGCCCTTTCCTGTGTGCTGTTTCCATCTATTTAGGTAATTTGGCCTTAAATAAAAAGTTTCCCTTGGTATGCTTCATAAAATACTGAGTGTTGCTCTTTCTTGAGTTTTATTTGGCCTGCCTTGCTGATAAGACCTTCTTTTGATGCATCAGCATTACATTTCATTATTTTGGCTTGTTTTCTTGTCAACACTTTGAGATTTACAACTCTTCAGCTCTCCGTCTGGCTGGAATATGGATTCTCAATATTTCTCTGATTCTGTCATGAGTCCAATAGCTGGAAGAGTGAGAGAGACCGAAAGAAGAGGGATGGAAGAGAAGGAGGGAGGTGTTCATCCCCAATAGGTTGAACACAGATCCATTTGTTTTACAAGAGACAGAACAAACGAGAGATGAGGGGCGGAGTGAGAGGAAGAGAGGGACCTTTGTAAGAGTGAAGCAGAACGGTAGAGAGAAAATAGATAGTGTGTATTGAACACAAATCAAAGTTTGTCTTGACACAGCACTTTGTCTGTAGGCCTCATAAAACTGCATCTACTCACTTTGGCCAAATATTCCCCTGAAGCACACACACACACATACACACATACAGTTGCTTCTACCTGACTTCTTCCCACCACATACACACAAACTATCTTACAGTACTTCCAATCTTATCACCCCTGTTTGAGGACACTTTAATTGGCTGTATTCCACCACATACACACATATACGCTGGTTCTGGACAAGTGAAATATGCTGATACAGAGTAACACTAGAAACACTTCCATTGTCAGGAAGGTACAAGCAGATATAAACGCTCAGCATCAGCTTCCATGTCACAGCATGGTGATCGGACTGTCCGATGATAGTTTTCCCTCCCAGGAGAGCCTCTCTGCCCCGAGCTGTTTGTCAGTACCACTTAAACCCTGTTCTCTCCCCAGGTTTCTGGCTCAAAGCTGTTTGTGTCTGTCTGCACATCCACTCGCTAGGTTTTCATTTCTTTCATGTTTAAAGTACCTACAGTACTCTGTATTCTAGAACTTTAATGTTCAGTTTTACTGTAAAAACAAAAAGATGGATTTGCACCAAGCCTTAGTTATACAACGGCAATCTTGTCATGCAGAGAGTTTTGATTTAAGTTCTAGTACAATTCTGGGAAATTATGGCTTCTGTGTTCCCAGGGCCCTATGTTCCTAGGACCCTAGATTCCTATGGCTGCATGTATCTAGAACCCAATGTCCCCAGGGTCCAATGTCCCTAGGGTCCTATGTTCCCAGGGCCCTGTGTTTCTAGAACCCAATGTCCCCATGGTCCTATGTTCCCAGGGTCCTATGTTCCTAGGGCCCAATATTTTGAGAGGCCTATGTTCCTAGGGCCCTATGTTCTTAGGGCCTTTGGTTTCTGGAACCCTATGTCCCCAGGATCTTATGTTCCCAGGGCCCATTGTTCCTAGAACCCTGCTTTGGCTACATATATCTAGAACCCAATGTCCCCAGGGTCCTATGTTCCCAGGGTCCTATGTTCCTAGAACATTATGTTCCCAAGGTCCTTTGTTCTTAGAGCCCAATATTTTGAGAGGCCTATGTTCCTAGGGCCCTATGTTTCGAGAGGCCTATGTTCCTAGAACCCTATGTTCTTAGGGCCTTATGCTTCTGGAACCCAATGTCCCCAGGGTCCTATGTTCCCAGGATCCTATGTTCCCGGGGCCCAATATTCCTAGAACCCTATGTTCCATTGGCTGCATATATCTAGAACCCAATGTCCCCAGGGTCCTTTGTTCCTAGGGCACAATATTTTGAGAGGCCTATGTTCCTAGAACCCTATGTTCCCAGGGCCTTATGTTTCTAGAACCAAATGTTCCCAGGGTCCTATGTCCCAAAGCTCTATATCGTATATAACAGGAAGATGTTCCCAAGTCAAGCCCCCAGGTGATATAGGGTTATGACACTGGCAAGATTGGACTCTGGGAAAAGCCGCCCTGGGAACTTCAGACCCTGGGAAGACAGCACTGTGGAAACATAGGACCCTGGAACAAAGGAGACTTGGAACTTTGGACCTTGGGAACATAGATATCCTACCAGGCAATTAGCCTATCACAAAGACTATAAGTATAATGAACACATTATATTTTGTTGAAGACATGAACACACAAAAAAAGTGAAAAATATATTTTCTTTGCTTCACAGACATTATACTGTACTTATTTCTCAGCAAACAGCAGTGACACTGCAGAAAACTGCTGGATGGGGAGATAAACTGCTGTTTATAAGAGACTGTTATAGCATGCAACTCTCCCTGAACCATCCAGGTCCAGCTTCATATAAGCCCGCAGACATGGAAGCTGTATTGACCTCCTTATCTAACTCTCTGCAAGAAAGCAAATATGAGTATTGAACTATTCCTTTAAGGTGCCCAGCTTTTGCTATCTTTCCCTGAGAGGTTTACCTTTTCCCCAATGTGGGTGAAATAGAAGTGAATGTCCAGGCATTACTTGAGAGAAAATATGTATTTTTATACTTCAAGTAAACCGACCCTTATCTGACACTTCTCTTTGACCACCTTGAAACACTGTAAAAATAGGCGGAATTAGCACTGCAGACAGTATTCTACAGAGGGGATCATCATTAGCAGCACAGAAAAAGCTATTTTTTTACTCTCTCTCTTACGTTTAATACATAATAATGTACCTTTGATTTGATTTTTTATCATTTCATCTTTTCCACTAATGATCCAGCCAAGAGAGCCTCATGCCAACCCGAGCCTCGTCTCTGCTAAATATAAACTGGACTTTCACTTCCAGAAGCCCAAAAATAATCCTTCCACGTCACTATTGGAATTTCAGAGCTTTTTGAGGGAAATGTTTTTTATGTTAGTATCAGTGAGCCTGTGAATGCAGATGGGAAATACAAAAAAAGTGACTTGTCACATCTCTCCTTTTCGTCAAAGGGCCCATTTTTCTTCTGCCTTCTTTTCTTCCTATCCTGTCATCAAGATTACCTCTTCCTGTCCTCTCCTCTGATCAACTGCTACCTCTCTTTTGCTAATCTTTCCTCAGTTTCCTCTCATCATCCTCCAGAAGTTTCTCTCTCACTACTTCTGCTGTCTTTCTTCATCTTTTCCTTTCTTGTTCCCCCATTTGTTTCTCGCTCTGCCTTCCTCATTCTCTCCTTTCTTTCTACCTATCCAGCTTCTCCTTCCCTCGTCCTCTCCTTTACTCCTCTCCTCTCCTGGGTGTTTGACAGCATTTATAAACACCCACTAAAAGCCTCTGTCACAGGCTGCTGTTAGCGCCGCACTATTCAGCCTAATTCACCTTCAGTGGAAAAAGGCTTTTACTGGCTGCCATTTTGGCTGTGTGCGTGCATGAGGATAATGTGTTAGCACATCCAGCATCTGCGGGGACAGCCCAACAATTTTCATGTTGAACTGACAATGTCAGACAAAATTGTGGTGGGAAATCTGGAAAAGTTACAAGACCAGAAATGTGAATTTGAAGGCACTCGTGCTGGAAGAGGTTGATTTTGACTGGGAGTGTGGGTGAAAGGGCGAAGTGGAGAATAAACTCAACAAACCTCAGTGCTGTTTTTTTACATGCTGACATAGAGCTTCAGAAGATAAAACTGTTACTTGGGACACAATAATATTTAAGGGCATTCATTCATCCAATACTCAGTTACTGCTCAGATACTACTATGATGCAGATTTACAAGTCCATCAATTTTCATCCGCTTATTCGGGGCCGGGTCGCGGGGACAGCAGGTTAAGCAAAGTACTCCAGATGTCCCTCTCCACAGCCACAACGTCCAGCTGCTCCTGGGGGACCCTGAGGCATCCCCAAGCCACGTGAGAGATATAATTCCTCTACACTGTTCTGGGTCTTCCCGGGGGTCTCCTACCAGTTGGATGTGCCCAGAAGACCTCTAACGGTAGGCGCCCGGGAGGATCCTTACCAGACGCCTGAACCACCTCAGCGGACTCCTTTCAACGTCCTTTTGAGCTCCCTCCGGATGTCTGAGCTCCTCCCCCTATCTCTAAGTCTGTGCCCAGCCACCTTGCAGAGGAAACTCATTTCAGCCACTTATGTCCGTGATCTCATTCTTTCGGTCACTACCCAAAGCTCGAGACCATAGGTGAGGGTTGGAACGTAGATGGACCGGTAAATCGAGAGCTTCAGCTTCCGGCTCAGCTCCTTCTACACCACAATTGTCCGGTACAACGACCGCATCACTGCTGACGATGCACCAAACTGTCTGTCCATCTCACGCGCCATTCTACCCTCACTCGTGAACAAGACCCTGAGATACTTGAACTCCTTCGCTTGAGGCAGTACCTCTCTCCACCAAAAGGGGGCAATCCACCGTTTTCCAGCAGCTGAGACTCATTCCAACCACTTCACACTCGGCTGCAAACTGCCCAAATGCATGCCCTCTAATAACAGAAAACAGGTAAAGGTGAAAGTTATGTGTTTTTTTTACCCATCCATCGACTCCAATCTTCCTTGGTGGACTTTGTTGCTCTTTATATTACATCACCTGAAGCCTTTGTTCATGTCATAATTACTACGGCCACTAGAGTTCACCACCAAACAACAAACATCAGCATGGGTTGTAATAAGTAGTGATGTGCCAATGAAGCCTCAAGAACCATTCTTATTTTCTGAGCCCACTAGATGGTGCTCTTTGTTCAAGAAAGGGCTGAAAGCCTTTTTTTTCTAAGCCAATAGCGCTATCAAGTGGGCTCATAAAATAAAGAAAATGGTTTATGAGGCTTCATTGGCACATCACTGGTAATAAGCTATACCTCCTGGCTCACGACTACATGGATTACATTCCATATACAGTATTTATATTCCATTGTGAGGATGATGGAGGGCACCATAAAGTTAATACATTTAATACTCAAATAGGAGATGATTTTGGACACAACCATAGTGTCTTAAGTCTCTTATTATCCTTCATGGAGTCTTATTTTGTTCTACTACGAGTGCAAATGAGTTCATGTTTATCGTCTTTGTTTACTGCACTGCACTGTTTGGCCTTCTCAAGGACTTCTTTACTTTATTAAGTTTTGTAAAGTACTTAACTGAAGTATCCAAAGCTCAAACACTCCACTGCTGTACTGAGCTCCTGCCAGGATTAGAGAGGAACAACTCCGTGGCACATTAGTCTGGTGAAATGACTAAAACGTGGGCATTTTGAAGATTTACTATAATTCACATCCTGAAAAGTTAAATACTTTTCAGTGAGGCTATTACTGCCTTATTTAATTGCGCGTATTCCAAAGGAAAATGAATAGAATATATTAAACTTATCACTTCCTGTCAGGCACGGGAAAAGCCTTTAATGAAGTAAATGGAGGTCAAATCGCTTCTAGAAAATAGTGAAAACCATATTTATTTAAATCTTTACATGACTTTAATATTTGGAAAAGTACCACAATAGTGCATTGTCTCAAAGAAGCCACCCAGATGGGCCGAAACTGACATATCCCATTTAGCTAAGTGTGTGTGGTGGCTGAAGGATGGATGGATGAGAATGAAAGAATACCTGGCTGTCTAACAATAGATCCTTGCTTTCCACAGGCTAAGGCTTCAATAAACAAGACTTCAATCCCCCCTTGGCTTCCTGTGTAGACCATGTGTTTGATGGAGCTGGAAGCTCTGGCTCCATTGTCCTGCTGGTTTAAATAGAGAGAAAGTGTGTCTCAGTATGTGTACATGTGTGTGTTTGAGCCCCCCAGGACCAAATGAGAGTGGCTGCCACTGGAAGGCAGCCATAACTAGCACACATGGGACACACACACACATAAACACACTCTCTACTTTTGTTTCCAACTGTTTTTTTCCACTCAAACACACACACTCGCAATCCCTCGGTCCCTGTGCGTGTGTGTTTTGGGGTTTAATTACGTGATTTTTATGGCATAATCACTTGGCCCTAATAAAGCCAAGAGAGTCTTCGGGGAGATTTGCACACACACGCGCTTTGTTTTTCTCTCTGACACACACAAACACACACACACACACGCACATGTAGACATGCACAAACACACACACACACACACACACACACATGCACATGCACATGTAGACATGCACAAACACACACACACACACACACACACAAACACACACATACACACACACATGCACAAATGCATGCACACACATGTGGACACACGCACACACACACATGCACATGTAGACATGCACAAACACACACATACATACATACACAAATGCATGCACACAAACGTGGACACACACGCACACACACACGCACGCACGCACACACACACACACATACAGCCTGTTCAGGTCTTCCCAGTTTATAGTCCAGTGGAGCTGTCAGCTTCTCTGTCAGTAAATGATGTGTTGAAACGCCATATTGTTGTTTCAAAATGCTGAAAAATATCCCTGAACACCTGATTGTGTGACAGGTGTGTCAGAGGGCAGCACAGCATGAATGAAATGTCTTAGTTATAGTTATTTATTACAGCATTAGTTTTTATTAAGAGTGTTTAATTTCCTGTCTTATTTCAGGATTTATTGGCTCACAGCATTCTTTAATCTGATATATTTAATTATCTTGTTTTTTAAAGATATCATTTTGTATTCTATTAGGAAGTAATACATGATACATTTGTCAAATTCTAATACATTCATGCTGACTTGTTGAGTGGCCATTTGAGGTAGTTGAAAGTTTAAAGGGGCAGCTATTTGGGAGTTCAGCTCCATAAAGTTGGTGAAGTGGTGAAAATCAATGCAGCTGAGGCTGTGGTGTTCTGACTTTAAAGGGCTTCAAACAATATGTGATGCAACGGAAACGGAATGAAGGTTTTGACAATCCTTTGCATCCTACATTCAGTTGAATACAGCACAAAACATCATATATATTGCGCAATACCCAGTAAAGTCGCCCCCTGCTGGTCATTCAAGAGGATGCTTTATCAAAACAATTCCAAAAACAATCACAATAAAGGATAATATAAGGAAAACAATGAACAAAATATCTAACAAAATATCTAACAATAACGATATATAATATAAATATGAATAAAACAATATAAAAAATAATAAAAAATAAAGTCTTGAGGAGTAAAGCGCAGATGACATGGCAGGATGTAGTAGACAGACATATTGCACATGATTATGAAAATAAAATGAACAACTTTCATACCGGCTTCACTTTTTCAGACACAAAAACACTACAAAACACAGGATCCTACATTTCCCATAATGCAGCTTGATACTATCTTTTAAATGGCTTTCTGTTATATTTTTTACATTTTTTATATATAATTGTTTGTTTGTTTTTCTTTTGTTTTGTTTTTTAACTGTAATTATGTATATCCACTGTGAACCACATTTAGTCTGCCTTGTGCATGAAATGCGCTCTACAAATAAAGTTGAATTGAATTGAATTACAACGTGTGCTGACAGGTTATTATTTTATGTTTACAGTCACCGATTTTAAAGGTTTCCCATTTTGTATGTTTTTAAAAAATATCAGTCTTATTTTTGGTGAAATTCATGATTATACTGTACTGTATCTTATCAAAGTGTCCACAACATTCTTGCCCTGGTGCTGTCTGACTTTTGACCCATCGGGTTGAATAGTTCTGTTTCATCTGATGTTTAAAACATTTTTGAAACTCATTTTCATCTTCGATACATTGAAATTAGTCTCAGTTTCATCCTGTGGGATGGAAGAAGATGGACTGTCGCCCTGATAGGGGAACTGACTTCAAAGCTTAATCCAGACTGGCGACCATGGCGCTCTCTTGGGGACACGTGGACCAGGACTACCGGCAAGTTGGTGATTGATGTCTGTCTGTCTGTCTGTCTGTCTGTCTGCAGCAAACTAAATGTACTGAAAAATAGACAGAACATCTGTTTGTGAACCAAGATTAAGTCTCATCTGAGAGGAAATAATTGTGTGGGCTTTGTCACAGTGTGTATGTGTGTGTTTGTGCATTTGTGTCAACACGACGCAGTGGTTTTGAAGTTTCTTGGTTGTGATTTCCAAACTTCCAGAGCTTTTCCCCAGACATCAGACATTCAAAGAGAAGCTCTTTGAAACCTCTTTGAGAAAGAACCAAAGTCTTTAGAAATGTCTTCAGGGAATGATTGTGAACTGTGCGTTAGTGTGTGAGGCAGACGAGAGAGAGACAAATAAAGAAAAAGTCTCCCCTGATATCAAACACTTTTCTGAGTGGCACAGTTCAGAGCTGTGAGGACGCATTCATTTGATAAGGACACCTGTTGAAAGCAGATCCAGAGCTGGTTGACATCCACTCCTATATATCTGTGTGTGTGTGTGTGTGTGTGTGTGTGTTTGCATGTGTCTGTGTGCATATGTGTGAGTGTGTGCGCATGTGTGTGCATGTATGTTCATGTATGTGTGTGTGTGTCTATTAGTGTGTGTATGCATGTGTGTGTGCATGTGTGTGCACGTTTGTGTGCGTGCTTGTGTCTGTGTGTGTGTGTGCATGCATGCATGTATGTATCTGTGTGTTTGTACATGTGTTTCTCCGTGTGTGTGTGTGTGTGTGTGTGTGTGTGTGTGCGTGTGTGTCTTCTGTGTGTGCGTGCATGTGTGCCTGCGTGTGTGTGCGTGCTTGTGTTTGTGTTTGTGTCTGTGTGTGCATGCATGTGTGTGTGTGTGTGTGCATGTGTTTGTGTGCATGTGTTTGTGTACATATGTGCATGTGTGTGAATGTGTGCACGTGTGTGTGTGTGTGTGTGTGTGTGTGTGTGTGTGTGTGTGTGTGTGTGTGTGTGTGCATGCATGTGTGTGTCTTCTGTGTGTGCGTACATGTGTGTGCACGTATGTGTATGTATGTGTGTGTGTGTGTGTGTGTGTGTGTGCGTGTGTGTGTGTGTGTTCAAATGTGTATGTGTATGTGTGTGTGTGTGCATGTGTGTGTGTGTGTGTGTGTGCATGTGCGTGTGTGTGTGTGTATGATGAGGGTCTGGTCTGCTTTGTGCTCACAGATAATCAGATCAAAAGAGGTTCAACAGTGTTGCAACACTAAGATAGATTTATAATTAAAAAAGAAAAAGAAAAACATTCTGATATTGCAACCTTCATTACATAAGTTACATCAGATGCATTTGATAAAAAGTCCTTTTGAGTCTTATTTTGGGTTGCACCTCTATACAATGTTGTTATGAGCACAGATATTGGTTGGATTGGCTCTCGATGAAGAAAAGATCATGAGATGATAAGAAACAGGCTGTAGTTTAACATCAAGATGGCACATTTGAGAGTTCTGTAACAGATCTGTGTCATGGCTGGAGGATGCAAACAGTTCAGTCCGTCTGTTCTGCAGCAAAGCTCAGTTTGATACAACACAGATGGTTAAAAGATCATCAATTTCAGAATGATTGTATATATTTACAAAAACCTGTTTCATCAGTTTAAACATTAGATGTTATTGTACTGTTTTCAATTGAATGTAAGTTGAAAATAATTTGCACATCATTGCATTCAGTTTTTATTAACGGCATTTAAACTTTTTTAGAGTCAGCACAGAAATCTCAAGACGACATGGGTTCAGGTCCTTGCTGATTGCTGATTTATGCCCAGTTACATTACTCACAGTCCAGTTGGAAAAGGGGGAAGTCCTTTTTCGATGGACGGAAGTTTGATTTCAGGCTGAGTTTCAATAATTTGCCGTCTTGCAAATTAAGTTGCTGGTTCGTCCTTGTTGTTGAGGTGAAGTTTTCTCTGGCAGTTGCAATGAACTTTGCGTTCATTAATGCAACTTTGATGCACAGGGGAGATCAGAGTTGCAGTTGCCAAGCATTCTGGGAGAGAAGTTCCTTCAGAGAACTCAAAATGGAGGTGACCTGCCATTTTGGGAGTTGAACTCAGAATGCTGTTGCATTTTATTCCACAAATGTTAAAATCCACAAATGAACCCAAGATTAACCTGTGGTTCAATCACAACACCCCTCTGGATGTCTGAATATTGAACTTAGATTTTATACACCATCATAGTTTAGTCTTTTTGTTTACTTTTTGTTTTTGGCAAGTCTCCATCATGGAAAGTCTGCTGCTTTGGCTACAAGCAAAAAAAGTCTCTGCTGTTCAGAAAACTTTATGTAGTTTTTATAATTTATTTATAAACTGTCGAGGGGAAGAAAATTATGTGTTGATTTAAATTGACAATGCATTTTAATATTCTAAAAAAGAAGCTGAAATTAAACATCAATCAGAGCTGAGACAAGAATTAATGTAAATACATTATCTGTAGGTGTCAGGTCTCAGTGAATCTGAATGTAGTTTGCAGGGGTAATTAATAACAGACTTATTAAAACAGGGTTCATTTGTAATACAAAGTAACAAAAAAAAGTTCATCATTCATGTCATGAAGTTTTCGAATGTGTGTAAAGATTAAAAGCAAAGTTTTTTTTCAGACGATAACAAATACTTCTGCACCTTTACAGACTTCAACTTTCAATTCAAACTTGAAGTTACAGTATGGTCTAATAATTTTTTCCATGACTGTATATGACTGTTTGAATGTGATATGATACACATGTGTGAATATTCTTACGAAGATTTTCTGAGGTTTAATTTGTGATACAAGACTTTCAAATGAAGCTCCTGATTTTTTACCTTTTTTTGTGCTGTGGAATGAAACATCTTGGCCTGATCTTGACCTTTCACCTCAGTCTGTACAAGGACAAGTAGAACCTCTATTTAAGGAGATATTCTAATATGAGTAATATTTTAATATTGATAAAATCACGAATCAGAAGCTGTTATCAATTTCATCTCATCCCTAACAGGCCTGAATGTCCCCTGCACCCTTCATCCAAATGTTAAAAGCAAGCAAATTTCAAAGACTTTGCAGCATCAGTTAGAGACAAACTTTCTTCCCCTCATCCCCAAAAAACTTCTTGATATATTTTTCCCTTCTGATGACAGTAATATTTCTGCCTGGTGTCCCCGCTTTGCCCCTGTGTTGAGTCCGTGCCAGGAGAAACTTTATTTTTTACACGATTCTCATTTCAGCCCAGTCCCGATGATGAACCCGGTGCTGACGGAAGCTGTGGGGACAGGCTGTGACAGAGCAGAGATGGAATAAAGACTAAGGCATCCTAGTGCTAAATGAACAAGGCAGGGTTGAAAATGAAATACACTGACTATCCTCTCTCCGTCACTAGTTACGTTTCCGTCCTGCTGTCAGGGGAATTTTCAGCAAACTTCTGAAATGCCACCAAAAATAAAAGTTACGTAAACGTGTTTCCTGCTGTCGAAGTGAACAGACAGACAGACCTCCGTCCTGCAGGCTGCAGCTGCATCAGAAAACATGATTGGATTAGCATTATGTAATGTGTTATTGTTTTTAAATGTCAGCTGTTGTTTGTCAAATGTAATACTAAAGGTGATAACAATGAAATGCACTTGGGAACACTTTAATACACAGACTAATGGCCATAAAGTGGAGATTTATGCAGATGGAGGGCGAGGAGGTTTGACATTTCTGGGAGTTGTAATTGGGCTGATATTTAATATAAATTATGTTTAAAAAGTGTCCATCACTGCTTATGGCATTATTAATTTGTAGACAAAACATATCCAGGCAGGTGTGAGGCTTTTTTTTTAATTGTCAGAAAAATAACAATATTTGCTGTTTTTTCATTGTCAATTTCTCTGGAACGATGCTGGTCTGCATTCACTTGATTAACATTAAAAAATTATTGGATGAAAATCTAGTTATTTGTTCTCTCCCTCTCCCTTCCTTCATCTTGCTGTTTCCTCGGTCTGCAGCAAATAATTACACCAAATACACACACAGACGTGATGGCAACAACTTCAAACTGAGGTTTTTCTTGCTGTGTCACACAAAAATAACGCCCATTTGGTGCCCTAGGCGAGATCCATTTGTGTTGAACAGCTCCGCTTGCCTTTTCACGGAGGGTGGAACTCCCATTTTTGTTTGCCCATGGTGCCAACCAGGCTATATAATACAACTGTCTGTCTATAGAATTATTAACTTAAAAGTAAATTCGCAAAGAAGCACAGCTGGAGACCGCTAACAAAGTTAGAGACAAGACAGACAATGAAAGTGCAAACCGTGAGAAAAATGTGTTTAACTGTGTTAAGCTAGCATTACTTTAATTCAACCTAGCTAGCAAGCTAATACAAATGAAACGTCTTCACACAAAACGGCATTTAAATAAAGATTGGGACTTCTTCTCCTCCTCCTCTTTTCTTCTCTTTCGATACTTAGAGCTTTGACAGCCATTTCATCTTGCAAGATAAATCAAAACATAACGTGTCTGTCACTTGACATGACCTGACCTCTGTGACAGCGATCTGACTGTCTAAAGGGGGGCAAGGCAATGACCACACGTCATGTGATTCAGCACCACAAGTGACAAAATGTCATGGTTTATCTGTTTCTTTATTTTATTATTTATTATTTTCAAGACAGAACACAAAGCAAGGGCGACAATAGGCATCGAAAATAATTATTGTTTTTTTCTCCCTCGAGGGTGACTGGCGGCGCCCCTCCAGCAGATGGCGCTCTAGGCGACCGCCCATGTCACCTATGCCTAGAGCCGGCCCTGGTCCACAGTCACCAGCAGCTCCTCCTGCTGCATGTCACGTCTACTCAGAGCTCTTTCAGGAACACATCTCTATTGTACCTTATTGTAAAAACACTGTTTGAGTTTTTGACCTCCAGCGTATTGCCATTAGTCAAATGTTGCTCCACTCTTTGCGGTCTGTCATTTTCTTGAATAAAACACTACTTTTGACTGTGTGTGTGTGTGTGTGTGTGTGTGTGTGTTTGTGGACATAATAATTATTAAGAGAGCCAGCAGTACTTTCATAATACTAATTTTAACCAGGACCTCACTTAAACCCTTTTATCTATCTCTACCTCTGTCTCTCTGGCTATTCATTTGGAATATGCAGCCTCCTTGGAAACAAACAAATGGGGAGAGTGCTTTAAAGCACACACACAAACAAACACACACACACATACACATACACATACACACACTCGAGGGCCTGGCGGCATTGATTTGCTCTGTTGCTCTGGTCCTGTTTGCAATTCAGCACCTTGATTTGTGCTCGTGGGGACATCAAGTCAGAGGAGATGTTAATTTGATTTAGCCACTGGCTTTTGTTGCGTCAGGGGAACGCCACCACAAGCAGGACGGCATCACTCTTTATCTTAACAGCAAATTAGATATCCAGCTGATATTATGGCTGCTGTTGAAATTCTGCGTCTCTTTGCCTTCGTCTCTTACTGAGACATAAGACTGTCTTTATTTCTCCTGAGTCATTTTGTCCCACAGCCTTTTATTTCTTTCTCCTTCTGTCTGTCTGTTCCGTGTGACAGGGAGAGGGAGAAACTTTGAAAAGCTGTAGGCTGGCTCACACACACACACACACACACACACACACACGCACAAGTACACACACGAGCACACAAGCACACACACATGCACACACACACATTAACACACATGCGCGCACACACACATGCACAAGCACACGCTCATGTGCACACACACATGCACACACATCCATGCACACACACAGACACAAACACTTGCACACACATAAACACACATGCACATATGAACTCACACACACATGCACAAGCACACATGTACAAGCACACACACACACACAAACACACATACACATACAAACACATGCACACACACATGCACTCACATACACCCACACACATGCATGTACACGCATACACACACACATTCCTATATTACCAACAGTGGACTGTTACTCTAAACCAGCCTGTTTCTTCATTTTGAAAATAACGTACACAGTATAAAAAAATGCTTTTGAGGTACTTGACCATCATATTATTACTACAAATGTGTTTTGTTTTTCTACATTTTTTGAAGACCTTGCCAGAAGGGAACCTGCATCCTTTAATGATGTCTACCTGTCAAAGAGGGGACCTCCAACTAGATCAAAAACCTCAGGACAGAATCATTCCTATACAGATGCTGTTTAAATAATTTGCTTTTAGTCAACAAGTAGTCTGCTTAGTGTTGATTAAGAGTCTTTTTATACATGGCAACAACAACTAAGGCAATAAAAAAATATTTTTGTTTTGTTTTGTTTGTCTGTACCCCATAACATCTTGCTTTAACTGTAATCTGTCTGTGTTTTCAAACTTGATAGCTGCAGTATATTTTCAGGCCTGTTAAAAATTAAAGAATACACTGAAACCACCACCAAGCTGAGGCTTCATGGTCTATTTGCACTTCTGATGTTTTATTGTAAACAGCAGCGTGCTGAAGTAGCCTACAGCCTAGTTATAATTGGAACTACAGTAAGTTGTACTCTATGTACAGTAGACCTTCTGAACTATAGTATAGTTTGTTTGAATTATACTCTACAGTTATTTGATCTGTACAGTCTTTTGAAAAACATTTAAAACAGCTTTGGTGTGTTTTAAATAGTCCAAACCTTCAGTGCAAAGGAAATCTGTCCATTTCATCACTAGGTCTTAATGTAAAAAATATTTTAAAAAAGAAGCAGAAATATAATTTGGTCATAATAATTATCCACTTCTAGTGATTAATTTGACCCGTACAGATGTGATCCCTTTAGGAGGTTTCTACTGGATTACCAAAATAACTGTGTTGGCAACTTTAATTAGGAAAGAATATTTTACCTGCAAGTACAAGTTACCTGCTGCAGGGACTTAAATCAAAGACTGCAGTGTTCACAACAAAAAATGGCTTCATCGAGAGTAACACACACACACACACACACACACACACATACACATTCACACACACATACATATGCACACATACACAAGCACATGTACACACATACACAAGCAGACATACACATGCACACACATGCACACACACACACACACAAGCACACAAACACATGCACACATACACAAGCACACATACACGTGCACACATACACAAGCACACATACACACACACATGCACACACCCACACATACACATGTACACGTACACACGCACACAAACACACATGCACATGCACACCTACACAAGCACATGTACACACACACATGCACACATGCACAAGCACACATACACAAGCACATGTACACACACACATGCACATGCAGACATACACATGCACACATACACAAGCACACATACATGTGCACACATACACAAGCACACATACACACACACATGCACACACCCACACACACACACACATGTACACATACACACATGCACACACATGCACACATTCACACACACACGCACACACACACAAACACACAAGCACACACACACAAGAATACATGCACACATACACAAGCACACTCGCACACATACACATGCACACACACAAATGTACACATTCACACACACATGCACACATACACAAGCACACACACACACACAGCTTAGCTTCATAGCATCTTCCTCCTTATTCAACTCTTCTGATCGTTGCATAGAAATAGTGACAGGTCCTACAGCTTAATGCACCGTACCCTTCTGTACAATAGATGTCTCTAACTTCTTAACCTGTGACACAATCTTTAAATCTCTCTCTCTCTCACACACACACACACACACACACACACACACACTCAGAAAGGACGAATTAAATGCACACTGTGGCTTCATTCTGTCATGTCACAGCAGCCTGAGCGCTGCAGCAGCCTGGTGGCTCGGCGGACAGATTCTCATGTGGTAATGCTGTTTTGGTTCAGGTTCAGGTCATTATCTGAACCTTTACTCACATCTGTCATTGCTCTATTTTCTGTGGGATATCTGCGGTTTTCAGTCTGCAAAATGTAGAACTTCGTGAAAAAAAAAAAAAGATTTTTACAATGTTACTGGTGATTTAAGACCAATTAAAATGAAGAAAAATGGATTGCAAAAACTGGTAAACTGCCAATATAATTTTTATGGAAATGAAGTCCACCTGTGTTAACGAAACCACACTGATTGAACACAACACCTTGCATTTCCAATATGCATACACACACACACACACACCATCCTGTAGACATGGAGCCCTGCTGTTACCTGTTCAGCACAGTTCTTATAATTCACCTGTATGTTTGGTTGACAGGTTGGTCATCAATGCCGTCTGGTGACACCTGGGCCTGTTCCTCCTGCCTATAAAATCAAAGTGCTGTTACTCCCTCTCCCTCCCTGCAGGCAGCCCTCTGGTTATGTGGCAGCGTTAGTTCCTTGTCAGTTTCCTCTTTCCTTACTTTTTTTTTTTTGCATTTGACAACAATCACACACCATTCCTGTACACACCCTACACTACTCTCACTACTGATCTACACACCCCATGTTGTTTTATGTTTTATTATGGACATCATTTAACTACTTTTGTTAGATAATTTACTTTATGTGATTTTTGGTAGTGTGTACCACTTCGTCCTGAGAATTACCAAAAAAGACACAAAATTATTCAAAAGAAGACAGAAAATGACCAAAAAGGACACAAAATTATTTTGAAAAAGACACAAAATGACACAAAAGACACAAAAGTACTAAAAAGACACACAATTATTTAAAAAAAGGACACAAAATTACCAAAAAGACACAAAATTACCAAAAAAGACACAAAATTAGTTTTAAAAAGACACGAAATGACCAAAAAAGACACAAAATGACTGAAAAAAGACACTAAATTACCAAAAAAGACACAACATTATAAAAAAAAAAGACACAAAATTACCAAAACAAGACACAAAATTACCAAAAGAAGGAATTAAAAGGACCTTCCACACACAACACGGTAAAGTGCTATTCATATAAATCTCACATTAAACTTTCATATCAAGGTGAGGGCCACAAAATATCGTCTTGAGGGCCACAATTAGCCCGCGGGCCGCAAATTTGAGACCCATGGTCTAGAGGGTCTGAATAGTCACTAAATATAGAGATAAAGTTGTTAAGTTGGCAACACTGCTTGCCGTGTCGGTCTGTTGTCACATTAACTCTGTTGGTTAGCTGCTACTAAAGTAGCTGTATGGAAACAGAGGCCGAGGGGAACTAACTAGTGGGCGGAGCCAAAACACTCAGCCACTTTCCAAAAAGTACTCAGTTGAAACACGCATTATGTGTGTTGCTGGAGTTCATATCATCCATTCTGGATCGAACCTGTTTCTCTATATTTTTAATTTTACATGAAAAGCATTTATGTTTAATAAAATCTATTTTTAATGAGATTAAGACACAGAAACACGCAAACATGAGTCTGTACTGAAAAGGATTATGGGCTGATTCCTACAGAAAATACAAGTCGGAGGTTCTGTCTTTTTGGTTTATTCATTCCTCATTATCATGCGAAGGCACCAGCTCAGGTATGTCTCTCCCATCTGCAGCACCTCATCCAATATGGATAGAGTGATTAAATCTTGAACAACCTGCACCAGACTTTACCAAAATAAGTACACCAACATCTGTGCTTTTGTGCAAACCAAGCTGCTGGCTGTAATTTTTAGTGTTTCACACAAAATCCAGGTTAGCGAGGTCATGTCATCACAATGATATTGTGAGGACGCGGTGATCACGGTGCTCGGTACGGCTCCAGCTTTCTGTCTGCTCTACTTCACCCAACTTCCCTCAGGATGCTGCATTTCCATCAAGTTTCCCAAAAGTCCCACCTGAAGTATTCTGTTTGTAATTGCCAGAGAAAGATTGAGGCCTTTGGCTGTAGAAAACAACAGTCTGTGCTTGTGGACTGTCATGGTTATAAATGTTTTGGATGAAATTTAATAGCTGTGTCACAACAGAACTTTTCTTTTTCTTTTTTGCAAATTCATCTCTGTGTAAAGTTTCCCACTTTGATTTCCCACTTCTAATACCAACAATTTTCTGCAAAGTTGAACTCAACTTTTCAGTGGAGAGTGGTTCCTCTAGGCTGTAATATTTTTGCTTAACCTTCTAACCCACCCTTAGAACACCTAGGGGTGAAAATGCAATTGATCCATCTGCTCCAGTCGGCAGCCAAAAGCCTTTTTTTCTTTCTTTGACGTCTACCTGTCTTGAAATTGACAGGAAAGTTTTGTCAATATAAATGTAGAGGCATATTGGGACAGTCTGTCTTTGTAACTTTAATCTCAAGCAGCATTCATGCAGTTACATCTTTCCTCAACATTGTTTTGTATTTGTTTTGTACTTATTCCAGGTCATTTGCACTGTAAAAAGATATTTTCATATATTTATACTATGCGCCAGATAATTAAATCAGATTTTACGTTACTGCCCAATTGTACTAATATGAAGAATTTGAGTACAAGAACGAGATTTAAGTTGGAATAATTAATAAATAGTATATTAGAGATAAGTATTTATGCACAAGGCATGACCAACTATGAAAAAGGACAAAATTAATGTTTTTAAGCATTGGCGAACTAGGTGGCACCTTGTCCGCCACCAGCTGGAGCAACAAGTTTTCCAACCTAAATGTCAGAAAAAGAAGAGGTCGTGTGTCATTATCACCCATGACAACACGTAGGTACGTATCGCGGCTCGCAGTACAATGGTGCGTTCTAAAAATAGCACACATGTACAATCCGCGGTTGTAAAAAAGGCTGCAATTTCCGTGGATTTAAGTTGTAAAACCACTGATCTAGGTTTAGGGCAAAAACTACCTGGTAAGACATTATAAAAGACAGTTTAAAGAGTAAGTAAATGTACGTAAATGCTGGAAGTGAAGTAGTTACCAAGAACACATGGCTACTGCAAGTTGAGTAAAAAATGTAAGTTACGATCAAAAACGTCATTAACGTAATGTAACTTAAGATAAATTGCTGGATGGAATCAAAAAGAGAAAGACATAGAAAGAACTGGCTTGGTTAAGAATTATGATAAGAATAAAATGTTCAATATGCTGCAGGCTGTTGTAGTCTGGCTTGTTTCTATGTGTAGAGCTGTCCATGGTGCTGATCAGGAATATGTGAAACCAGGTTCAGCCTGTTCTTACTTTCAGCTCCTCAGATACTGAATGCCATAATGTGCTAAACCTTTGTGATGTACTTTCAATTGAAAACAGTACAAATATAATATATTCCATGTTAAACTGATTTTTTTTCATAACTATGTACTTTCTTGCATTCTCTTTTTATTAGCGTTTCACACAGCATCCCAACTTTTTTTGTGCATGGGGTTGTAAGTCTCTAAGTGGCATTTTGCAGGTTAAAACACCTCTAAACTTCTAAAGTCTGTCTAAATCCTGTCAGATCCACACTTATCTTTACATATTGTAAAATAAATACTACAGGGCACTACACAAACACAATATATTAGCACGTTGTATTCTTTTATGCCAAGTTATCTGAACTCCTTGAGTATTTTTATCGCAGGTCCAAATTTACCCAAAGTTGTTTCGTGAAGGAAATTATTTGTCAAAAATAGAACTAAAAGAAATACTGTAAAAGTGTCATGCTGAGAATACAGGCACCTCAGTACAGAGGAAACAGAGACTGATTGATGTTGATGAGTGAAAGAATTTTTCTTTCACAGATGATAAGTAACCTGACAATGTTACGATAACACAGAGATATTAATAACCATTTGATGTTCCTATCAAACCCTGAACATGATTAAAGCCAAAATAAGACATAATAGGGTGCATTTAAACTCATGAGCTAAAGTTTATGACATGCACAGAGGAGAAGTTGAATTTTTTTTTTTGTACATTAATAAATCATATATTATAATGGAAAGATCAACCCTTGCCTTTGGCACCAAAACGTCCAGAAATAACTTAACTTTAACCTTAAAAAATCTAAAATAAATCTTTGGTTCTTTTACCTTAAGCTCAGAGTGAAAACCAACAGGGAACACCCATTTGTCTGTCCCCAAATGTGCCATAGTTCAGAATCACACACACACACATTCTTGCCCTTCTATCTTTGTGAGGACCCTCATTGTAATCGTGAATTTCCTTGCAATGTTATAATAGTTTTGGATTTTTCATTAGTTTTAGTTTTAATTTTGTTGTGAATTTTTGTTTTCAAATCCAGTTAGTTTTAATGAGTTTTTAGAGTGAGTTTGCTAGTTTTAGTTTAGTATTTTTTTTTTTTTATGCTTTAGTTTTAGTTTAGTTTTTATTAGTTTAGTTTTTTGTAATGGGGTATTTGTTGGGTGGGAGATTAAAAGAGGTCACAGTAAAATTTGCCTTTATTTCCTTTGTCTTATCCATCTTCATTATGTATGAAAAAAGTTGACAAAGACGAAAACGAAGGACATTTTCACTATAAATTTAGTTAGTTTCAGTTAATTATCATTATCATGTAACCTTTAACCCTTAAAACAAAGTCTGAAATCTCAAAAAAGCCTTTAAAGAAGTGAGGACCGGCCGAAATGTCCTCACTTTGCAAAAATGTCCTCACTCTGTTGGTTAAATATGTGTTCCGGTCCCCACTATGTAGGAAGTACAAGAACACACACACACACACAGAGCGTAGGAGGAGGCAGAGACAGAAGTTTGATAATGACGACATCCAATAATGTTCTAGTCAAAGGTAGTTTAAGTTCGCTCCTTTCTGCAGACTTCTGGCAAACACACACTCTCCAAAGAGTTCTCAAGAGCCTGACTATTAATCTAAAAGTGTGTGTGCATGCGTGTGTGTGTGTGTGTTTAGTTAAGTGGCTCTATCAATCTTCATTGAGCTCCTCCAGGGGAGGGAGTGAGACTACCTTTCTTTTATCAGACACACACATGTCCATCTGTCCTGTCACAGAGAGTGAGTGAGACACACACGGGGACCATCGAGTGTGTGCTTGTGTTTGAGTGCAAACCTGTGTGTGTGTGTGTGTGTGTGTGTGTGGAGTGAGTTTAGTTAAGGCCAACTGAGAGTGCCAGCTTAATTGGCCTTGGCCGGGCAGAGGGTGTGTGTGTGTGTGTGTGTGTGTGTGTGTGCAGCAGTAGTTATTATGTGGAGGACCATTAGCACTTTGTGGGAACCTGCTGAAGAAGACTCCATTTACACAGTTCATTCTTCTTTTTCATCTCTGGTTCTTGGTGGTTTTCTATCAAGAATCAGTTTGACTAAAACCTTGATTCCAAATAAGTTCGGAGACTGTTAAAGTCCGGGTAAATCAAAAATATATATGTGATCTGAGTTTTCCTAACCGCAGAAAAATGTAATATTAAACAGCCACTGAAATTTGAATCAGCAAAACAATCACCAAGTGTATAAATGTGGTTTTAAAATAGTGAAATGTTCATGCCAAACAAACTACAGAGAATAAATCTTATATTTCTGTCGGGTGTTCTGCAGTGCAGAGATCTGCTCTCATGTTGTTCTCTGTGCACACATAATCCCTTTAATATTCAGGTTTCCGTACCACATGATCATATTAAAAGATAAAATACTTTCCACCAGGCTCTAATACACTGTTTCTAAAATACTTTGACTCACTCCAAAACTGTTAATCTTGTGTAGCAAGTGGAGGCGCTGTGAACATTTTTTAAAAACATGATCCGTATTGATTTGAAAGGTAAGACTACTGTCCATGTATGGACTTCCACAGTGGTTCTGGTACTGGCTTTGGTAACTCCCTGCATTGTTATTGTAGGAGCATTTAAGTTTCTTTAATGATTTTTGATTTGTGCTTGATTATGTGTTCAACTAACCTCTGATGTGTGAGCTCCTCCCTCCTCAGGTGGTGAGGAGGTTTCAAATAGGCTGGGGGATGGAGCAATCAGTGGCAAAACTGTCATTGACCGCAGCTTGGATATGTTATTTTCAAGATTAATCTCTTTATTGTTCATAATAAAAAAGACATTGTTTAACTTCAGTCACTCTCCTGACCTTTTGTTTTTACCATGCGCTCCTGCATGTCAGGCACATTGCCCTTTTTTAGTAGCGGGCAGAAAATTAAGAAGAATAAAGAAGAAGAATAAAGGAATACTTTTTTTTGGGGGGGGGGGCATTACAATTATAACTCAATGCATTAACATGACCATCCTGCAGGGCTTTGACGTGTCATTTTGGCGGCCGGGCCGAGCCCTGCCACTGGTTTTGGCTCTGGATGAGCATTTGCAATGAATCAGCCAAGTTGTTTTATTAAATTGTTGATCAGTTTTTGCACCAAAACCTCGAGGCATTTGGGCCCTTTGTCCCGTTTGAATGAGTGGAGTGGCGTTGGATACCTGTCTTCCTGTTGCTCAGTGGAGTGTTTGTAGTACTGTTGGACTCATATAACCTTTAGTGCACAACAAAGCTGCTGTTCCATCTGACTCTTGGATGAGTTTTACCTGTGCCATGCCCATGTTTGTCTGCATGGCATACAGTTTTTTGTTTGGCTGTGGTGCTAATTGTACCTGTGCCACAATTATAGGAGCCAAGGTGCAGATACTCTCCAGCTCTGCGGTTTGTCCAAATGATATTTTAACCACTAGGTTCAAAACCAACATGGTCTCACAGGAATCCGTGAAATAGCCACGGATTCGCTTAACTCAAAATCCGTGGAATAGCCACGGAATCACTCAAATTTCCGTGAAACTGACACGGATTTCACTACAATGCAAGTTAATGAGTCATATTCCAACATACAAAGTGATTATGTACATTCACTAAGTGAATATTTAGAAAATAAAACATATATTTCTCGCTAGAAATGTGATCAAAATCCATTTGTATGCAGAAACAAAGTCAAAATATTGATTTTTTTTTCACTAAAAATGAGAGAACTGTCCGCCATGTTTTTTGTTCTGACCACCGGAACCTTGAAAGTCACGTGACTTGGAACAAACCAATAGGAAAAAGTCATTAACTTGCATTGTAGCGAAATCCGTGTCAGTTTCAGGGAAATTTGAGTAATTCCGTGGCTATTTCACGGATTCCTGTGTGACCAGGTTCTTCAAAACATGTGAAAAAGGTTTAACAGTCAGCTGCTATACACTGTCTACTTTATTAAGGGTCCCATCTCTGTCATGACATTTTTAGTAGCTGCAGCTAAGCTAGCAGCTGTGTCGGTAAGTGAAAATCTCTGTAGCCCCAAAAGAGCAGCGGTCCGCTTCAAGTTTTCAGTACTAAAGTCTAATAGTTTATCCATAATTCATCACCAGCCACAACTCTGTAGCTTATAGTGTTTTGTGAGTATTTATCATCATGGCTAAATGTGGTCCTGGAGACACCTATTGTAGCGGGAACTACCACAGAAGAACTGTTTTGAAGCTTTTAAATTAGTATTTTGGCTGTCACCAAATAGTTTTTTGGGATCAATTTAGTGATGTACCAATGAGGCCAAGGGGTTAACATCCCCTCTGGCTCCAGCTGCAGCTGGGAGAGACTGCTGCAGGAGGACTGTTTCACTTCTACTCGTCTTTATTCTTCTTAACGAGCCGCCGGCCCCCACAGCTCGTTAAAAAGAGCCAAGAAGTTGCTAATTATAGCAACAAAGTCGCTAAGTTGGCATCAGTGTTTCACCGGCTTTTACAAATGGTGCGTGTTGTTGTGGCTTCGAGTATTACGTCACATCCTGCTCAGCAATCTATCCAATCAGCAATTAGGCTTTTTTCAGGGGAGAAAAAAAACCCTGCTCTTCAACAGGGACGAAAAAAGTCCATTTTCGGACGGCTCGTATTCAAATTAGGGGCGTTTCGGCGAGTGAGACCCTCATTCCGGGTATTGGGCGGTAGTGGAAACAACCCTGTTGTTGCTGGTGTGATCCAATTGCATGCTGGTCTCTGGTTAAAAAAAAAAAGTAGTTTTTTTCGCCTCCTAGTTTCCTGAGCGAGCCGTCTCCCATCATTATTTTATTAGGGGACTCTAAAATGAAAGGCAGAGGCAGCAGCTTTTCCACAGCCTCCGGTCCTCTGATCTTTCTGTCCAAATGGGCTGTTTTCGTCAGTGGGCCGTGAGAAGGGATTTTCAGCTGTGTTGGGAGGCAGTGTGCTGTGACTGATTCAAATACACAGCGGACATCTGCACCGGTCCTGACACACAAACACACACGGCAGGAGATGACGCTGGTGTCCCCCAACACAGGGAGGAAGCCAAAATATGTTTGGCACCAACACACCTTCCTCTCTGTATCACGCACACACACACACACACCAGCTTTCACTTTCTGATGTGGAATATCACAAGTTCAGTTCACGCTGCAGGCACAGGTCAGTTTTACATTACAGAGAAGATCGTCCCACATAGATAGAGGTGTGTACATGAAAAGGTATATATGGGATGTATGTATCCACAGGGCAACATATGTACATCAGAGAGAGATACAGAACAGCAGATAAAAACAGAATGAGGAGGTCAAGGCTATCCAGTATGTATCGGTAGGTGAAAGGACAGCATGTGATAGCAAATAGCCTGAAGGGACGGTCGGTATGTAGGACTGTGTGTTATATATAAGTATGTGATCAGATATCATGTATGAAACATTTGATTCCTACCTGATTATTCAGGAAAAGCTTTTAAAGTGGCATTTTACAAGCCTGATCTCACAAAATTACGTGAAATGACCATGACTGCTTAACACCGAAAAAGTAGAAAATATTTTTATGGAGTTTAAATGGCGGATGTCACGCTAAAAGGTGGATGAACCAAACAAACAGCGGACTTTCACCAACACCCAGGAGAACGGGGTTCTTGTCCCGTGTGAAAACTAAACTTTTTAAGTTCTTTACGTAACCGACATGGCTCCAACAAGTTCTCCAACATAAACGACGAGGTCGTGTATCAGTAGCACAAATTACAGCACATTTGTACGTATCAAGTATCAAGTTTTATGTTATAAAACCACTGGCCATTTAGGGCAAAAAAACTTCCTGCTAAGGTGTTATAAAAGAAGTTTAAACAGTAAATAAATGTACATAAATGACGGAATTGAAGTAATTACCAGGGTCACGTGACTACTGCCAGTTATGTAAAAAAAACATAAGTTACGTTGCGTGAATGAGGTTTTTTGAACGTAACTTAAGTTAAATCACAGGATGGAATCAAAAAGAGAAAGACCTAGAGAGAACTGGCTTGGTTACAAATTATGAAAAGAAGAAAATGTTCTATATGCTGCCAGTGTTGTAGTCTTGCTTGTTTCAATGTGTAGCGCTGTCCATGGTGCTGATCAGGAAACTTTAGTTACGTAAACATATTTTATGTAAAAAATCATTTACTTTTGTTTTCACAAGGTACACAAACCCTGCTTTCCTGGGTGAAAGTCCGCTGTTTGTTCAACCCATCCAGCACCCCATCCTCCAACCGAATGTGGGAATCCGCCCTTTTAAACTTGGCTTGGCTGTCAATCACTACTACGTCAGCAAGATAGTAGCGGATTACATTACATTACATTACAGCGGACTGTGAAATACTCGTTTTTCGCTGCCGGTACACACAACCTATATTGATTTGATTGTTTTTGAGGGGAGAACAGTCTGTTGGTTCATGGTTTGTGAATCATGTGTGTAACTTAGGTTTTTTACATAACTTTGATGGCTCACTTCACCCTCGTAACTACTTCACTTCCGGCATTTATGCACATTTATTTACTGTTTAAACTGTCTTCTATAACGCCTTACCAGGGCATTTTCTGCCCTAAACCTAGGTGGGTTTGTGGCCTAAATTCAGGAGAAAATAAGGAGAGGTTATGTGTTTGACCTTTAGCTTCCTTGTAGTTTCATTTAACTGATGTTTATGAATCATTACTCACTGAAACCAAAAGGCAAACCCAACTGCATTCTTTATATTAATCACCCTCTTGATCACCATACATTTCCTTACAACCTCCATTATTTTCCATTGGACTGACATCGAGCTGTGCTACTAGTTCATTCTCAAACAGAGCAGCAGAGCCACATAACAGAATAAAAAAGAAAAAGGTCACAGCATGTGATTCACATCTTATTCATACTCAGGAAGTCATTCAGTGACCTGTTGTGCTCTCTATGAAAGCATCATCATGGTTCTCTATTCATTTATTCAGCTCTCTTCCTTGGATCTGTCACCCCTTTGTGGTTGGCTTTTGAGCAATATTAAACACTCAGATGCTAGAACATGTAAATAAAACTGCTTTTGTGTTTGCCTGCAAAAAATAAGGAAATAAACACACACAAAGCATTGCTAGGTTGAAGAAACACAAACTCTAAGCACTAAATATTTAGAGTAATTATTGTAGAGAGTATGTACCTGAGCTCCACTGTCTCTCTAGATCATGGGTCCCAAACTCGCAGCCCGCGGGCCAATTGCGGCCCTCGTGACGATATTTTGTGGGCCCCACCTTGATATGAAAGTTTAATGTGAGTTTTATATGAATGGCACTTTACCGTGTTGTGTGTGGAAGGTCCCTTTAATTACTTTTTTTGGTCATTTTGTGTCTTTTTAAAATAATTGTGTGTCTTTTTTAGTAATTTTGTGTCTTTTTGGTCATTATTGTTTCTTTTTAAGTAGTTTAGATTTTTTTCTGTCCTTTTTGTGTCTTTTTATAATTTGTGTATTTTTTGGTAATTCTGTGTATTTTTTGGTCATTTTGTGTCTTTTTTAAGTACTTTTGTGTCTTTTTTGGTCATTTTGTGTCTTTTTTTAGTAATGTGTCTTTTTTTTTGGTCATTTTGTGTCTTTTTTAAGTAATTTAGTTTATTTTCTGTCATTTTGTGTCTTTTTTTTTGGTCATTTCGTGTCTTTTTTTTGGCCATTTTGATACTGCCTCCAGCGGCACCCAGGTAATTTGAGTTTGAGACCCCTGCTCTGGAGTGACTCAGTGATTATCTTTATCAGCAGAACACAGAAGTCTTACATGATTAGTTCCTGGTTTTGGAAAAGTTGACCTTTTCCCAAAAACAGCATACAACAAACGTAACCCTCTGAACCCCAACAAGCTGTTTAAGGCCAGATTTTTCTCTTTTTACATTTTACTCACTGTGGCCTTGCATTTCACTGCAATATACAAGTCATCACCTTTGTGGAATCAGCATAATCATGACTAGAAGTGGGAACAACTTAATAACTGTCATTATAACTGTGTCCAGAATACCACAAGTGTAATGACATAAATCATTTGATAATCGATAAAAATTGGAATAGAAATACAACACTTTTCCAAGTGCACACAACTGTCATGAATATTGAAAAATGGGTCTCCACATGCCATACATGTTTTACAACGTTGACTTGTAACCTCTCCTGTCCACTCCTCTCAGCTCTGTGTAAACAGCCTGTCCTGTCCTCTCCTCTCCGCTCTGTGTAAACAGCCTCTCCTGTCCACTCCTCTCTGCTCTGTGTAAACAGCCTGTCCTCTCCTCTCTGCTCTGTGTAAACAGCCTCTCCTGTCCTCTCCTCTCAGCTCTGTGTAAACAGATTTTCAGTGAATACTGTTCGTCTCAGCAGAATCAATCATGCCTTCACAGTGTCTCTGAGGAGAATTTAATGTTTTTAACAGCAAAGTTTAAAATGAGACATGTAGAATAAAGTGATTCTGACGGAAAAAGTAAACAAAACAAAGCTTGAAATTGGGATACTTCCAACAGAAACTTTTCATAACAGATGATCTGTTCAAGGTCTGCTCATCCACTTTGAGGGCCATTCCATTGGTCCCATGGACCCATAATCCAAAGAAGCGATCTTTCTCAACCCTAACCCTTTTGCTTCCTGAACCTAACCCTCCCATTACCACAGCATTGTTAATTAGGTGACACACTCCTTGGTTCGTGGCCCTGATTCAAGATGCTTGTTTAAAACCAGATCGCCAACAACAGCTATGGACTTAAACCCAATATATATTGGCAGACTGGGAAGAAATTGGCAGAAAACGTGCTCACTTTACTCCAAGTGGAGTAGTGGAGTTTGTTCTCTGGCTCCAACCCGGAGGCAAGGGGAATTTATTTCTCCCTCTGGTGTGAATTGAGAGTCTGAGAGACATACAGTCGAAATATTGTACTTTTCTGTTTAATTTTTAATGCTGTCAGTTTAACCACTATAAAGCGTAGAGTGCCTGCGGGGTTGGGTGCTCAGGGATCGGTCCACTCTGTGAGCTGAATGGGTGGTTGGTACATCAGCTGGAAGAGTTTCAGACGGTCCATCGGACACTTCATCTTCATTGTGGAAGTGAAATATTGTGTTTTATTATTTGCTTTCCTGTGTTCAACTCTAAACTTGTTTCCGCATGATGTCAGTCACACTAATTTAATCTGCTCTTATTGTAGTCGCATTCAATTTGTCTGTTTTGTTTGTCGACATGGTGAGTTATCTAATCTAAATGAAACAGCAACAAACCTGGCAACCTACTTAAAATAGCACCATGGGACTAAGGAGTTATATTACTCCATAAAAAATATTGTGCAGCATTCTGTTAATTTTACAGTTCCCTTACTGTTATTTACTTTACAGTATGTTACTTTGATAAAACCACATACTGAATTACAGTAAAATCCTGTATCTGCTTGATTTGACAGTAAAATACTGATACTGCAAATATCATCTAACAAATAAAACATTTCAGTTCAATTTACCCTGTCATTTGCTCAAGAAATGCAGGATTAAAATTGATGTTCCAAGATATGGAAGACCAGAGTTGGCTGGATGTTTCCTCTAGAAATACAGTAGCTTTCCGTATTTTCTCAGCCTCACCGCTGTTGATAACTCCCAGAATGCAATGCTATTTATGGTATATTACAGTATTAAACTATTAAACTACCAGAATATTGCCCAGAATGCATTGTTTTCTACAGTATAATACCTTTTTTAATGGAAAAAAGTATGTTACTGTCACAATTTGGCTGTTTTCTTACAGCAATTTGTTAATGTAAGATCGCATAATTGACATTATATATTCAAAAACATTAGAAATTATGTTTTCGAGTGGTAAGCATGTCAATTCCTGTTTGAATTCAAGAAATGTTTGAATTAAGGCAGGGGATTTATAACTTAAGGGGGTTGCTAATGTTTGAAACTCACAAAGTCAGAACTAATCTCAAATACAGATGTGTGTCAGTTTAAGGTGTAAAATTATGGATTAATGGACTAAATGATGAAATAAAGATAAAGTGTAATTCTATGTTAGTTTTCGAGAAGACTTTAAAGTCTAAGATTATCAAGGGTTACAATGAAATTTGATTGAATTTGATTTTTCAGTTTAAGCTATCATGTGTTTTGTAATGATGTGAATTATTCAGTTAATGTAATGTATATAATGTATACATTTTGTCATTTTGTGTCCACTGTGGGGTTTTTTTGGTCATTCTGTCTTCTCATTTTGTGTCTTTTATGGTCTTTTTGTGTCTTTTTGGTCATTTTGTGTCTTTTTATTAGTCATTTTGTGTCTTTTTTTGTTCATTTTGTGTATTTTTTAGTCCTTTAGTCCAACATAACATTGAATTTGATTTTTCAGTTTAAACTACCATGTGTTTTGTAATGATGTGAATTATTCAGTTGATGTAATGTATATAATGTATACATGTAGATGGTACATGATCGGCAAAAATAAGCCTTGGGGCTTCAGCCTATTCCTTTTTCGGTTGCTGTCTGATAGATTATTCTGTAAAAACGTGATTTTATTTATTTTTATTTTTTTTAACCGAAATAAAGCATCCATTCATTCATTCATCTCATAATGTGCTCGGTTGGTGTTAAAAAATAGATTTCCAAGTCATGCATATTACCCTGTGAACTGTAATATGCGTGTGGCATTTGTGGCTGTCGGGCTTCTCAGTTCTGCTGCAGCAATATGAAGAGTGCACATGGAAACAACCAGGTTGAGGCTCCAGCGGTGTTAGAGGGACAATTGGAGGAGTCGCAGCTGGCGTCTCGTACTCACACACCAATTTCAGCCTGTCAGAGTCAGTACAAACACCGTCCAGCAGCACAACAGGGGGTCCACCGCTAGGTACGCAGGGAGATGACACACCTGCCCCGCTGTCAGACTGCAGCCTTCAACCTGGTGGATGTCTCGCATTCAAAGTACTACATACAATCATTGGTGTGTTCGACTCGTTTACACCTGACAATAAGAGTCCTCATCCTGCCGTGTCCTCGTCCATTTTGCTACACTGCATGTTTCAGGCTAAACTGCTTATAAAGATTTTCTTGTTTGGTCCGACAACATCATCATCATTAAACACATCAGACACTTTTTCCTGTAGGTTTAATTTCAAAGTCCTTGTACTGAAACCCTAGACTGCACATAAGAAGTGTATGAAGCCACTGGGACGTCTCCAATTGGAGAAAATTGTACTGATACACAGTCATAGCTCAGATTAACTACTGAAGGTTTTGTAAAAGAATATTTTGTACTTATCTTTGTAATGAAAAGATTTGATCCAGTACGCTGAAAAGAACTGCCGTTCCCTCAACTAGCTCTTCAGATTCCTATAAGTGACTTAACAGAGACTATGTCCAGATTTTATACAGTCTATGGTTAGCAAGGTGCAGAAATGAAAAGCAGACTCCTTAAAGTCTTAAAGTACAACCAAATGCTGAAAATGTTTAGGCAACCAAACTTTTACACTATGATTTTAATTTTATGACAAAAACTTGAAGATACGGAAGAGCTCTATTGACAAACTGCAGTCACTGAAATCACAAGAAGCTCTACATTAAGTTAACAGAAGGACGACATCAAAACTAGTGATGTGCCAACGAAGCCTAATGAACCATTTTCTTTATTTTCTGAGCCGACTAGATGGCCCTCTTTGTTCAACAAAGGGCTAAAAACTCACTCAATTACTATTGCTAGAGCCTTTTTTTTTTTTTAAAGTAAAAGGGTGCCATCTAGTGGGGTCAAAAATTAAGAAACTAAATAAACATTAGGTCATTATAAGTGATTTGCCAGTGAAGCCTCATGAACCATTTTCTTTATCTTTTTACCCCACTAGATGGCGCTCTTGGCTTTAAAAAAATAAGGCTCTAGCAATGGTATTTGAGTGTGTTTTCAGCCCTTTGTTGAACAGAGAGCTCCATCTAGTGGAGTCAGAAAATAAAGAAAATGGTTCATGAGGCTTCGTTGACACTTCACTAGTCATTATTAATTGTATGCATGGGCACTATGACACAGGTGTATCCTGATATATTGACCTGCATCAACACACCATGACTTCACATTTCAGCAGCTGTATGAAGTTATGTAAAAGGTGCTGGAGTTCTGGCGCATGACAAAAGACCCTGGTGTGAGTTTATTACCATGGTTACCAAACACTGAGGGACTGCTGTGAACTCCTGACAGAAACATCTGGAGGCTCTGATTCCCAATTTCAAGTTAGTCTTGTGTCTTTACACAACACATAATGAATATATACTGACATCATTTGTTGAGAATGTGAGCAACATTTAAAGTGATACTAAAACACCACCTGGTTGTCCTAATAAAAGGGAACATGACCTTGAAATGGTTTGTAAGAGAAATTAGAGATGCATCGTTAAACACATTTGGAAAATGATCCCTTCTGGTCATAGTCTGCTGCAGGCTGCAGGTCTGGAAGCCAAAACTGGCTCTTTACAAACTTTATCATCGATTCTCACAAACTCCATCTAACCCGACAACCACACAAGAGGATAGCTTGAGCGTATATATTCTTTTTTCTCACGTCTCCAGCATTGCAGAGGTAACATTAAATCCTCAGTAGCTCTTTAAGTCGAGTGAGGAATTAAAGTCGTGGGTTAGATTGGTGTTTAAGTGACAGATAAGATCTCCTGTGGCAGCCTGCCAACCCCTCCAATCACAGTTATTTAAAACCCTCTTATGCTGAAAGAAATCTTGGAACGGAGGCCAAGAGACAGAAAGCTAAAAAAAAAAAAGAAGAAGGGAAATAAGGAAAGAGGCGAGAAAGGGAAAGTAACAAAGAGAAAAGAAAAATGGCAACAGAAGAGAAAAGGAGGGCATGAGTCATGAGAAAGACAAAGAAGAGTGAGAATAAAAAATGAGGGAAACACTTCTAGAGACAGAAAAAGAGTCTATGGTTAGCACTAGCCCACTAGCTAGCTAGGTTAGCAAGGTGCAAAAATTAAAAGCAGACTCCTTAAAGTATCTTAAGTACAAACAAATGCTGAAAA
This sequence comes from Centropristis striata, assembly GCF_030273125.1. Lineage (NCBI taxonomy): Eukaryota > Metazoa > Chordata > Actinopteri > Perciformes > Serranidae > Centropristis > Centropristis striata. Next base: position 4,756,525 of record NC_081528.1, on the reverse strand, counting down.
ATGTTAGGCAACCAAACTTTTACACTATAATTTTATGACAAAAACTTGAAGGTAGGGAGGAGTTCTATTGACAACCTGCAGTCACTGAAATTCCAAGCTGCTCCATAAAGCACCAAAACGAGACAACATCGTGGTAGAAAACCACCCTAAAGCATGCAATCTGAGCATAATTTACAAAATTAACATCATGCTGTGTTGAAGAAGACTTAAAACTACTAGGACTATAAACTAGTGATGTGCCAATGAAGCCTATTTGTTGAACAGAGAGCTCCATCTAGTGGGCTCAGAAAATAAAGACAATTGTTCATGAGGCTTCATTGGCACATCACTACACTGCAAAAAAAAAAGGTGTGTCTAAAAACAAGATAAAAACACTAAATCTGAGGGAAATTATCCTGCTGCTGTGGCAGCCTGCCAACCCCTCCAATCACAGTTATTTAAAACCCTCTTATGCTGAAAGAAATCTTGGAACAGGCCAAGAGACAGAAAGCTAAAAAAAAAAAAAAAAAGAAGGGAAATAAGGAAAGAGGCTAGAAGTAACAAAGACAAAAAAGAAAAACGGCAACAGAAGAGAAAAGGAGGGCTGAGCTTTCGACAGCATGAGTCATGAGAAAGACAAAGAAGAGTGAGAATAAAAAATGAGGGAAACACTTTTAGAGACAGAAAAAGCAAGGAGTGTGGTGTAAGTGTAAAGATAAAAAGAGAAACCATACGAGTCTACATATGGAACAGTGATACGGAGAGAAAGAGAATGATAGAGAGCAGATCTGAGCCGACAGCACGGTCCAGTGGCTGACTGCTGCTGACAGGAAGAAGGGAACAAGAGGACAGGACTTTCCACTCTCTGAGAAACAACAGATACATAAAAGTAAATTAATAACGTGATGGGCCATCTGTTCCTTTTGCTGACCTCTTGTCCCAGTCTGAGGTTTGGAGCCTCAGTCAGGAGCAGCTTTATGTTGCCCCCTGCTGAAACCAGTCAGACTTTTATCCCCCGGCATGCTTCATCACATTGAAATCCATATAGAACCTGATAATGTAATAAATTCCCGGTAATGTAATAACCCCGATAATGTAATAAAAATCTGCACTTGAGTCCATTGGAAATGTAATAAAACCTGATAATGTAATAACTTCCCGATAATGTCATAAAGTGCATTTCCCAATAATGTGATACACTTTTTACCAATAATGTAATAAAGTATAACATTAATGGGAGGTTATTACATTATCAGGTTAGCCTTCATTTGGCAAGTCCTGATAATGTAATAATTCCCCAATATTTTAATAATTTAACAGCAGAAAAGTTTAAAAATAAAGGCTATATCGCGAGAATAAGGACATGTGTAACATCCCTCCTGCAGTATGCACAGGTAACCTCACCTAGCGGTAACCTCGCCTAGCGGTAACCTCACCTAGCGGCAACCTCACCTAGTGGTAACCTCACCTAGCGGCAACCTCATCTAGCGGTAACCTCACCTAGCGGTAACCTCACCTAGTGGTAACCTCACCTAGCGGCAACTTCACCTAGTGGTAACCTCACCTAGCGGCAACCTCATCTAGTGGTAACCTCGTCTAGCGGTAACCTTACCTAGTGGTAACCTCACCTAGTGGTAACCTCACCTAGTGGTAACCTCACCTAGCGGCAACCTCACCTAGCGGCAACCTCACCTAGCGACAACCTCACCTAGCGGTAACCTCACCTAGCGGCAACCTCACCTAGCGGCAACCTCACCTAGCGGCAACCTCACCTAGCAGCAACCTCACCTAGCGGTAACCTCACCTAGCGGTAACCTCACCTAGCAGTAACCTCACCTAGTGGTAACCTCACCTAGTGGTAACCTCACCTAGTGGTAACCTCACCTAGTGGCAACCTCACCTAGCGGCAACCTCACCTAGCGACAACCTCACCTAGCGGTAACCTCACCTAGCGGCAACCTCACCTAGCGGCAACCTCACCTAGCAGCAACCTCACCTAGCAGCAACCTCGCCTAGCAGCAACCTCACCTAGCGGTAACCTCACCTAGCGGTAACCTCACCTAGCGGTAACCTCACCTAGTGGTAACCTCACCTAGTGGTAACCTCACCTAGCGACAACCTCACCTAGCGGTAACCTCACCTAGCGGCAACCTCACCTAACAGCAACCTCGCCTAGCGGTAACCTCGCCTAGCGGCAACCTCACCTAGCGGTAACCTCACCTAGCGGTAACCTCACCTAGCAGTAACCTCACCTAGCAGTAACCTCACCTAGTGGTAACCTCACCTAGTGGTAACTTCGCCTAGCGGTAACCTCGCCTAGCGGCAACCTCACCTAACAACAGAAACACAGAGTTAATGGAAAAAGCGTCAGGGAGACGAAAATGCTGAAAATCTCAACAACAACAAAAAGAGAGGGTACCATGAAAATCCCATTGAGTTCGGCTTCATAGAAGCAATGGACAATGGGGGGGTCGCCAAAGTTTACAGTGGAAAAAATGTGGGTCCCTCAAGAAAAAGGTTGGGAACCACTGCCTTAGAGGATTAATGTGCCCTTCTGATTAAATACTGGCCCCTGCTTGGCCCCCACAGTAAAACTGGTCTAGAACTGCCACTGCTGCTCTTGAATTTGCTCTCTGAACCTTCGATTCGAGTACTGTGGCCCTCAGGAAGGCTAAACAGGTCATAGTCCGGTCCCGCAGCCTCCCGTAGTCATCTCAACCCCTCTCTCCCTCCACGCTCCTCAAAGCCCTCATGACCTTTGACCTCCCCACTCCAGTGAGAGCGAAGCCCCCACTTACCACTGTAGACTCATTTTGTCAACAAGGCCCCATTGTCACCTTCTCCAAACTGAATTACATTCACTCACAGGCCCTCAAAAATCCTCTGCCTCTGATTAAATCTCCCCTCTCAGCACTTCTAATATTAGCGCCACAGAAGTGAGGCTGCTATGGCTCTCGTCCTCAGTCTACAAGTGCCAGTGTACGATGGGATATAATGGGGTCTGGATATTGAATCTTCTCCCACTGTTGGATTTATTGTAACTTATTCTGGATCAGTATGTGATGTGGAGTGTGATGAAGTAAGGAAACAGAAGTTAACAAGATGTAGTGTTTGTGAAGGGTTCCACTTGTCAACCACTGTTGGACATTTAGAGTCCACCACAAAAGGCTGAACATCCAGAAGTGTTGTTGTTGTTATGTTGCTTTAATATAAACCAGGTCTCAGCCTCTAAATACATGAAATGTTTCAGTTATTTTCCTGTTCTCCCTTCAAAAATGTCAATATAGGTTGTGTGTACAGGCAGTGAAAAATGAGCTATGTCTCCATATTTTACCATCCACTATAATGCGTCTGATACAAAAAAAATACACAAAATTACCAAAAAAAGACACAAAATTGCCAAAAAAAAGACACAAAATGACTAAAAGAAGACACAAAATGACCAAAAAAGGAAACAAAATGACCAAAAATGACACAAATTGACCACAAAATGATCAAAAAAGACATAAAATAACCAAAAAAGAAACAAAATTACCAATAAAAGACACAAAATTACCAGAAAATACATAAAATTACAAAAAAAGACACATAATAACCAAAAAATGACACAAAATGACCCAAAAGACACAAAATTACAAAAAAGGAAACAAAATGACCAAAAAAAGACACAAAATGACTAAAAAAAGACATAAAATAAAAAAAAGAAACAAAATTACCAATAAAAGACACAAAATTACCAGAAAATACACAAAATTACAAAAAAAGACACATAATAACCAAAAAAAGACACAAAATGACCCAAAAGACACAAAATTACAAAAAAAGGAAACAAAATGACCAAAAAAGACACAAAATGACTAAAAAAAGACACAAAATAACCAAAAAAGACACAAAATGACCAAAAAAGACACAAATTGACACAAAATGACTAAAAAAAGACACAAAAATTACCAAAAAGACTAAAACACATTAACACATGAACATTATAACACAGTGGAGACAGAGCTGACTTCCAAAATGATTTGGCAACCCCAGAAATCATCTCGCGACCCCAAGGTTGAGAATAGCTGCCTTAGATGATATAAAATCAACATGTCAGTGATGTAGTCATTTAACATGACACAGTACCTCACCTGAAAGTACACTGTATTTCTGCTTTGCTTCCCTGTGACTGCACAGAGCCGAAGGCTGTGTTTAGATAATGAGTTTAAAATCTCGTCTGAAAATGTCTGAAATGAAAATGTGCTTCTTTGTACTTTGGCAGATTACAGTTGGGGGATGATGACTATACAAATCACACACAGATCAGATCATATCCCTAGTTTATCTCATCTGTCAATCCTCCCTTTTCCATCTTTCTCTTGTGCAATCAAGCTGTGGATTTTCACACAGCTCCCGACATCAGCCGATCCCACAGATAATCATTCTATAATTAGAACTTCAATACTTTCCCAGCTGCTCTCTGCGTTTATGTGTTTGTCTGAGTAGAATTCTTCTCCTGTTCATCCCTCAGGCGAACAGCCTGCTATCGCTGCTCTTTGGGGGTTTTTCATGTCACATTTCACACCTGCAGTGACCATTTTACGTCCCAGCCAGCATGTATTGGGGTTAATTAAAAAGGGGATGCCAGATGGTTCAAGTGACAGAAATCCATTGTTTCTGGTGTCAACAGGTGGCTGTTGGTGTGTTAATGGTCCCCGGATGAAATCACCTGTTTTGCCTGAAAACAAACAAAACATTTGTGAGACAAGACAGTTTTAGAAACACTAGTATTGATTTGGTACACAGCCAGGGTGGTTTTTTCCTCATTTTTATAAGTGGGAAGGGCTTTAAAGAGACTGGGTGGGTTGGAAAATTGCACACAAGCCTGTGGGAACTTACATAGTACAGCATTACATATTTATAAATTACTAATGATGCAATTTCAAAAGCTTAATCAAAGAAAAAATGGCACATTTAGTGTAATTTAAATGGATGTAATAAACAAGCAGATGGGGTTAATCAAGTTGAAAGCTCTTATTCCACATTGGTTTCTCCCAGTGAGTCCAACTTCATTCGCAGCAGGGAGGTGGAGATAAAACAGGCAAGTGGAAGGAGAGATATGTATATTCAACGATGGAGATTGGCCAGAAAAAAGGCAAAACAGGGCTTAAAATGTTGTTGTTTTTGGAGCGAGACATGGTGTTTATTTGGTGCTAACAGGATTTCAACAAAGACCCACAGAACACTGCATTAAAGCAGTTCAATCAATACATAAACATTGCTTCTGTATGATTTTTTGTGCATCTGAAAAAATTATCATTATTAACAATTTTTGCTATTTTTTTTTTATTATTATTTATTTTTTTGGGGGGGTGGGGGGGGGGGGTATTTTTTCTTTTCCTTTTATTTGGTGTAAATAGTATAACATCTAGCCTCGTTTGGTAGTGATGGCAAAATGAAGCTTTATGAACCATTTTCATTGATTGCCAAGTCCACCAGATGGCACTCTCTGTATAACCTTTTTTTGTCTTTAAAACGAGATTTACCGACAGCTTTAGTTACTTTTTAGTTCGAGATTTAACATTAAGAACATGATCAATTTAAAGTGACTATATATTTTATTAAATTAAACCACAAAACAGTATATTTAGTGGTTAAAATGAGCCCTGGCTTGAGAAAATATACTGCTGCTTACATAATTGCATTAATAAAAATAATCTTATAATATATTTGAAATATATTTCACATTCCCAGTGGGTTCATTCTGCATAATGAGTACTTTTACTTTTGATACTTTAAGTACATTTTGAGGCTGATACTTTTGTACTTTTACTTCAGTAAGTTTTGAATGCAGGACTTTTTATTGTTGTGGAGTCATTTCACTGTGTGGTATTAGTTCTTTTACTTAAGTAAGAGATCTAAATACTTTTTACACCACTGCCTGATGCTAGGTGAGATTAAAACCAAAGTGATTATGGTTTATCCTGAGGGGAGCATGAATTTGTGCACCAAAAGTGTCATGTAAATCCAACAGTTGCAACATTGAACTCAAAACCACAAATGCCAATCCTGATGCTGCAGGTAAACCTCAGTGGATCACTAAAGTCTGTAAGATTCATCCTCTGGGCACCATGAATTTCTGAATTTCATGGCAAACCATCTAACATTTGTTGAGATATTAACGTTTTTACCAAAGTGCTGGCCAGACAAAATAACAGACTCCAGCCACAGGACTGGCACAGCCACAAAAAAAAATATTTTTTAAAGAAATGTAAGGCCCTCACTACCCAGTCATCCTGCACCGTCATGCTGTGATGTACTTTTCTGGAGAAGGTAATTGTTTTCTTGCTGATGTGATGGTTTGTTTCACTCCAGCTTCCATTCATTGCTTAATGAGTGACAAAAAGATTGGATGAGATAGTGTCGGGTAGCAAAAGAAAATAGCTCCACAAGAGTGCTTTGTATTGTCAAGGATTTTTTTTTTAATGTCATTCTCTTGGAAAAAAGTTTCTTGTTACTTTGGCTCTCACTTGTTTTTCCCATAACACTTCCATCAAAAAAGCTCAATTTAAATGTATTCTGACTCTGGGTTACATTTCCAGCAGCATCCTTTTCTGAATACATATATTGTGTATTCTTTCACTCTGAATGCATACGCTATATTGTTTCATAATCCCTTACACCATATTTTCAAAAGCAGAGACCAGACTGGGGTTTACCCTGCCTATAAGAGCTTGATATCTTCAAAAAGGGCTGTTTGCTCTCAGTTTGCAGTGTCACCTGGCTCCTTCAAACCAGCCATGACAAATATTGGTAGCATTTTGATTTTGGTCGTCGGAGTACAAAAGGAGCTGTGTGGAGAGCTGCCAAATGTTGAACAGGCGGGGAAAGGCATAAGAGGCTGGATGAGCTGATGGCCGTGTGCAGTTTGAGGCCAAGAATGTCAGAGCTGAATGTGTGAGAAGAGGCTCCACCTGTTCAGGAGCAGGCCAGAGGAACATGGAGAGGGTGGCTGGGGGACGGGAGGGAGAATGTGTTTCATGTGGCTTTCTCTCTCACAAAGGAACAGGCAACCTTTCTGGAGATATGGTTATTGTCGTGTTTAGCCAGTTTCAGCTAACAGACCGGAGTCTTTGGTGATCTGGGTTTTTCTTCAGTGCTCCCAAGAGGTTGACATTTGTGTCTTTTAATTCAATGTTGCAACAACTGTTGTGACAATTGGCATTACATGTGCATGTCAATATATTAGAACAGGGATGGGCAACTGGAGGCCCGGGGGGCCACCCTCACTTGAAGTGGCCCTCAATACAACTACATGCATTTGAGCATGAAAAGCCTACATTTTTTGGTGACAAAAAAACATTGCAGATCTATGTTGCTAATATTTGAGTTTGTTTCTCTAATAACTTAACCCTCTATGGAACGGTGTTGCCCTCAGGCAACATACCCATTTTTGGCCTGTCAAATTTCTACAATGCATGTTTTTGAGTGATGCGATACTTTAAAAAAGAGGGAAGCGTATTGAGAACCAGACTTTGCAGATTTTTCCAAAGGAAACAGCTTTGCCATTTTGTGCCACAAAAAATCACCCAAAACATAATTTCCTGGCCCTTTTCCATCTGAAAAATATACATTTCTTCTGATAGTTGAGGAAACCTTCAGTTTGGATAGTTTCATACACTTAGACTGTTCAAGACAATCATTTCAATGGGTTGTTGGTTCAATGCCTACAGGAAACATTAAGACAAGAAGCCTGTTTTAAAAGTTCCTTTTATAATGTTTTTAAATTTAAAATGTTATGGATTGTACCCTTTTGAAGCTACTGAATCTTTTACACGTGTTTATTAAATAAATTATATTTAAATTAATTTTAAACACTTTCTTTTTCACTTGTGCACCGTAATGGTACAATGTTGCCTACGGGCAACAAACCCCCAAAACTTATAAAATAAAAAATTATAAAATTTCTTCAGATTATGTTTAGTCTATTTTATTTTAAGACAAAAAAACACTCCAAACATTATTTTCCTAACTGGCAACATCAATCACACACAACAATCATCTAAATAAAATGAATAAGCCATGGAAGTGTGGCTTAAAACTGGATGGAAAGTGAATTTCCAACAACTTTTCGGCAGGTTTTGGAAGTTGTTGTAAACATTTGGAACAAGGTGAGTATACAACTCTACAAAACATAAATCTAGTCAGGTTTTTTTTAAGATATTTTAAGTAGTTCTTTGTTTTCTGAGCCCACTAGTTGGTACTGAAAACACACTCAATACCATTCCTAGAGCCCTTTTTTTAAGCCAATAGCGCCATCTAGTGGGGTCAAAAAATAAAAAAAAAGGTTCATGAGGCTTCATTGGCACATCACTAGTTTATACACCCTCAATTATCATTGCTTAGGCCTTTTTCTTGAAACTAGACTGCCATTTAGTTTGCTTAGAAAATAAAGGAAATAGTTAATGAGGCGTCATTGGCACATCACTATCAACGTACATAACAAAAGTTAGTATAAGTTAAACTGCTTATTTCAGGGATGGGCAACTGGACGCCCGGGGGCCACATACGGCCCGCACCCTCACTTGAAGTGGCCCTCAGTACAACTACATGCATTTGAGCATGAAATCTTAAAAGTGCAGTGTAAAAATGCACAAAATTACTTCTTGCAATTCATTTTTGTCTGCTGTTCTTGCACTGAAAAAAGAAAAAGAAAAAAAGAAACAGTGTTTTTTTGTATTTGCTTCAAACCTTTTGTATTCCTATTTATACTGTTCTACATGCATTTGAGCATGAAATATGTTAAGTTACTGCACTGTAAACATATTGAAAATTGCAGTTTCATCATATCTGGTGAAGTGCACGCTCCTATATGTGGCCCTGTGGTAGTGTCCATGAAAACTGTGGCCCCCTGCAGCATTTAAGTTCTCTGATAATACAGCTGTCTGATCGCAGCACATTGGAAAATAATGGATCAACACATTATTGACGACCCGGAGCCTCAACAGGAGCTCGTTCTGAGCTTTTCCCTACACATAAGTTTGGTCGGAACACGAGAGCAGATTACGACCGGAATAGTTAAAGGTACCCGGTTTGCGCTTGGTTCCATGTTGCTTTGTTTACATTTTTTACCGCAAACTTTTCAACTAGTAACAAGGTTCATACACTTTTTGAGTGGTCAAATTCAAACACTTTTCAAGGACTTTCAAGATCCATTTTCAAGCTTTTCCAGGACCTTACAACAGTTGTAAGTTGCATGTTTTGGATGAGTACTTACATACTAAAAAGAGGTAATTTCACTCAACCATACCAACAGCGATGGTTTTACACTTTTAACAACCAAAAGTACAGTTTGCTAATCTCAATATTCAATTTAGTATTTTTTTCATTGAACATGTGATTATCTATAGTCAGATTGCAAGAGAAATACAGGAAGAATTTCAAGCATTTTCAAGTACTTTATCCAAATTCCGAGCACTTTTTAAACCTTGAAAATACAACATTAAAATGTAAGCATTTTCAAGGATTTCGAGCCCCGGTACGAACCCTGCAGTAAGAGATAATAGTGCGAGTAGATTTCCAGCCTTCCACCTTCGTACACGCTCCTCTTCAAATCTTTTTTTTATTTTATTTGGTCCGCTTACATTTCTGCACTATGAGAGCAAACCAGACTAAATACAAAACGAACCATATGTATCAATTTCATTCTGACGTGGACTAACTAAACAGACTTGGGTTGTGAAAGCACCCTAAGAAAGAAAGAAAAAAAACTCTTCTTTTATTTCCTTTCCTCTCTTCTCTTCACCTCTTATTTCTTACATTCCTCTCCAGCTTTTCCCACTGTTGTGTGGAGCTTTGAATGTTCTATAAAGTCACTGGGTCTTCTGTTTCTGCTCCCTCTAAACCCTGGGAACAGGAGATAAGGAGGTGGAGGAGGTAGATCCCTCCTCAGGGTCTTCGTTCTCACACTCGCTCCATCCTAAACCCTGTGATCTCCCTCTGTGCCCAGGTTTCATTTATTTTTCTCATTCATTTTCCAGCTATATACTGCACGTCTCCTGCAACTTCTATACTTCCCCGTTTCTTCTTCATATCTGTTTGTAAGCAACGTTGTCTTCTGTCTGTCTCTCTCCTTCTCCATCTCTCTCTCTCCTTGTCTTTCTCACTTTCTCTTCACCCCCCTCTATCTTCCTCTGATCATAGCTCTGCCCTTGTGCTGTGAGCTGTGTGATGCTTCAAAAGAGCAACAGTAAGTCTACTTTTCTCCCGATGGCGACGTCTTTCTTGCTGAACGCCGAGGATGTTGCAGCACAAGACTTGCTAAGGGAGGGGAACAAGACAAGAGCAGAGCAGAGAGATGCAAGGGAAGATGAAAAGACAAAGGGACAGATTAAAGAGAAAACTCAGAGACAAAAAAGGGAGAGGAAATGTGATATTCTCATATTCTGTCTTGTGACGATATGTTTGAGGATCACAGCGTGAGTGGCGCTCAAACGTAAGAAAGACGATTGGATAGAGTCGTCTTTGTTGTAGAATACATCTGAATAAGTCATAAAAAGAGATGCTGCCTTTAATGGGAGGCTATCTGGAGTTCAACATGTGCAATCACAACACTACATATTATTTTAATATTTCAGAACTCACTGTTGTTAATTACACAATATGTCATTTTCAGCCAATAGGAGTTTCTTAATCAAAACAATAAGAAAATATAGGGTTTTGGCATTGTGGCACTATGGGAGTTGTTGTCTTTAACCTTCTGAAATTTTTGGCTGTTATGTTCTTGAAAAAAATCTGTTAAAAAATATTTACCATGCCACGTTGGTATCAGTTTTTTCAGCACAACCTCACCTTTATGTCCTGATAATTCATTTTTAACTTTGACTTTAACTCAAAATGTTGAACCCAAAAGAAACAAAGGCAAACATAAAATCTGATCTTGAAAATTATACTTCAATACACATCATTTAAAATGTTGCCAATATGAAAACAGGTTGCAAATATTACATATAACAGGTAAAATGAGGATAATATCTAATTCTATATTTTTATACTAAATATATTTGACATTATCTCCATGGACTCCAGAGTGGACTAAAGGACTAAAAAAGACACAAAATGACAACAAAAAAAAAGACAAAATGACAAAAAATGACCAAAAAAGACACAAAATGAACAAAAAAAGACACAAAATGATAAAAAAAAAGACACAAAAATGATACAAAATGACCAACAAAGACACACAATGACTAAAAAAGACACAAAATGACACAAAATGACCAAAAAAGACACAAAATGACTAAAAAAGACACAAAATGACAAAAAAAGATACAAAATGCCAAAAAAGACACAAAATGACCAAAACAAGACACAAAAAAGACACAAATGACCAAAAATGACACAAAAAGACATGAAAAGGATTAAAAAATGGACGAAATAGCCCAAGACTCCATAGAGTTAACCCAACTATGATCTTTTTCTACAGCCTAATAAGTAGTTATGTTTCAAGTTTAAACAACATTAACAGTGTTTAAACTGTAACTGTTTCACATTGTGTTTTTGGTGCTTATTTATTAATTTTCGTCTGAAGCATTATATTGGTATTGATAACAACTGATTTAATAGGCTGACAACATTGTATTTGTGTGGTACTAACGCCAACAAAACACAACCTTGGATGGAATAAGAAGTCAAATATGTTCCTTCATATTTCCTTTAAACCTGTTGGGCTGAGGAAGAAGTAGAGAAAATCCATTAAACTTGTACTGGCACTTACAGAGCCTCTCGTACTCACTTCCTCTGTCCACAAGCCTAGGAGTTTAAATTAAGCAGAGGAAATTCAAATGAGGTGCACATAATCTCTTGGAGTTCCTATAGCTGTACCTGAGCATTTAGAATCTAATATGTCCCCTGCCTCTCTTGGCTCTAAAGCAGCAAAGTTTGACATTGGGAGGTTTGAACTTGGCTCAGAACTTGGCACAGCCACATTGTTCTCTCCCCGTAGCCTGTGGGGGGAGTGTCAGAGACAGAAATGTTCATTAGTGAGAGAGTCAGCGGCTCCACACGACAGGCTGGATGATGGTGAGAGACTGGAGGGAGACAGGGGGAGGTAACAACAACTGGCAGAGGGAGGACAGAGTGAGAGAGTCGGAGGAAACAACTCCACTAAACCGAAACACAGAGCATGTAGAAGGAACTGTATAATTCTCCTGTTGAACACAGAGCATGTAGAAGGCTCTGTATAATTCTCCTGTTGAACACAGAGCATGTAGAAGGCTCTGTATAATTCTCCTGTTGAACACAGAGCATGTAGAAGGCTCTGTATAATTCTTCTGTTAAACAAGGATACAGGCTCGTTCTTTCTGTAACTGCTGTCACTTCAAGTAGCAGTAAAAGTCTGTAAGAGTAATATGTATATTTTAGTTTATATTTTAACTCTATGAAGTCTTGGGCTATTTCCTCCAATTTTTAATCCTTTTCGTGTCTTTTTTGGTCATTTGTGTCTTTTTTGTGTTTTGTTTTGGTCAATTTGTCTTTTTTTGTCATTTTGTGTCTTCTGTGGGTTTTTTTGGTCATTCTGTCTTCTCATTTTGTGTCTTTCTTGGTCATTTGTCATTTTTTGGTAATTTCATGTCTTTTTTTAGTAATTTTGTGTCTTTTTTGTGTCTTTTTTAGTCATTTTGTGTCTTTTTTTCATCATCACACTTCCAAAAAAAGGCAATCTTCAACAGTGCCAAAACCACCGCACCATCAGTCTCATTAGCCATCCCAGCAAAGTCCTTCTGAAAATAATACTGAATCGGTTAAAACCTCAAGCTGAACTGCTCATAGCTGAAGAACAGGCCGGATTCAGGGCAGGGCGGAGCACCACAGAACAGATATTCAACCTAAGAATTATCTGCGAGAGATACCTGCAGCATCAACAACACCTCTACCATGTGTTTGTAGACTTCAAGAAAGCCTTCGACCGGGTATGGCATGCTGCGCTGTGGGCGACCATGAGAAAATACAACATCAACCCTAACCTTGTCAAGGTTATCCAAAATTTGTACAACAATGCTACCAGTGCAGTTCTTTACAACAGAACCATCAGAGACTGGTTCAGGACAACAACTGGAGTGCGCCAAGGATGCCTTCTCTCCCCCATTCTCTTTAACATTTTTTCTGGAGCGTATAATGACGGATGCCATGGCAGACCACGAAGGAACTGTCAGCATAGGAGGCAGACCAATCACCAATCTCCGTTTTGCAGATGACATTGACGTGCTAGCTGGAGAAGAAAAAGAACTTGCCAGTCTAGTTGAAAGGCTTGATACCACTTCCCGAGCCTACGGAATGGAAATCCACGCAGAAAAGACTAAAATAATGACCAACAACAGCAGGGCATCCTCACTGACATCAAAGTCAACTGACAGGCACTCGGCATGGTGTCGAGCTTCAAATACCTTGGAGCAATCGTGTCCGATGAAGGATCCAAACAGGAAATCCTGGCCAGAATAGCACAAACAACTGCGGCTCTGGCAAAACTCAAGCCCATATGGAAAGACAAAAACATCAGTCTAGAATATGAGGTGAGACTGCTGCGCTCACTTGTGGTTTCAATCCTTTTATATGCCTGTGAAATGTGGACCCTTACAGCTGAGCTACAGAAAAGAATACAGAGTATGGAGATGAGATGCTTCAGAAGACTCATGGGTATCTCCTACACCCAACATATCACAAACGAGGAATCCGGCAAAAGATCACCCAAGCCATCGGCCCACGATGACCTGCTCACCACTGTCATAAAGCGGAAACTGAGGAGGTATTGACACGTCACAAGATCCTCAGGCCTTGCAAAGACCATCTTACAAGGAACCGTACAAGGTGGAAGGAAACGAGGGAGACAAAAGAAAAGATGGAAGATAATATCAGAGAATGGACCCCACTTGAGACTCAATGAGGCAATGAGAACTGCTGAAGACAGAGAGGGATGGAGAGAGCTGGTCAACAGATCGTCTGTGGTGCCCCAACGACCCTCCGGGGTTATGGGATAGTACTAGGACTAGGACTAGTGTCTTTTTTTAGTCATTTGTGTCTTTTTTGGTCATTTTGTCATTTTTAGTCCTTTAGTCCAACATAAAATGTGATTTTGAAACTTTTTTTTACTTTCAAAACACTATCATGCTCAATAAATAATTTTAAATGTAATGCAAATGTGAACAAAGGTGTCAAATCTAACATATAAGAGGGTTCCATTCAGTGCTATCATTTGATACTAAATATATTTGAGCTTGTCTCCAGTTTTACTTGGTATATCATCATCAAACTGAAACTGGCCTCATGGAGTTTACAGCTAGAACTTTAGAGGTAAATTTACAGTAGGGCTCCACGCTGCTTTGTTTTCTAGTCTGGATGTCATGAGAAGTCTGGATTTGGAGCCTTTGGAGACTCCAGATGGTTAAATACCTATTACTTGACATTTTCTGACCATATAGAGTTCTGGTTTATTATAACTTGGGTGTAATTTTTGTAGCTTTTGTGACCATGAGATCTGGAAACATTGTGACATTGCTGCAACATAATCTGAAAGGCCAAAGAACATAATCAGTGTTTTATCTAAACCACTGGATTTGGAGGTAAAACTGATAGTAAGAACACACACTGTGGTAATTATCTCTTGTTGTTGTTGTTGGTGTTGTTACAACATTGGGTGATGTTTAAAATTCAACTTTGTTTTGTCCTCTAAATAAATTGGTTCATCTGGGTGATTATTACCCATATTGTCAGCAATATTAATGAAATGGATTAAACAATGAAAACAATAAACCTAAATTGTAGTGACGTGCCAGTGAAGCCTCATGAACCATTTGCTTTATTTTCAGACCCTACTAGATGGCGCCCTTGGTTTATTGAAAAAGGCTCTAGCAATGGTAATTAAGTGTGTTTTCAGCCCTTTGTTGAATAAAGAGCGCCATCTAGTGGAGTCAAAAAATAAAGAAAATGGTTGATGAGGCTTCATTGGCACATCACTAGTTTATACACACTCAATTATCATTACTTGGGCCATTTTTTTTACTAGACTGCCATCTAGTGGGCTCAGAAAAAAAAAAATGGTTCATGATGTGTCATTGGTACATCACTATCAATGTACATTACATAAGTTCAACTCTGTTCAACACAGGGTTTATGCTAGTGATGTGCCAATGAAGCCTCATGAACCATTTTCTTTATTTTCTGAGCCCACTAGATGGCGCCCTTGGTTCAACAAAGCGCTGAAATCACACTCAGTTACCATTTTTTAAGCCAAGACTGCAATCTAGTGGAGTAAAAAAAAAAATTTGCAAATGATTCATGAGGCTTCGTTGTCACTTCACTTACAAATTGTTTTCATTGAGTACTGTTTACTAGTGATGTGCCAGTGAAGCCTCATGAACCATTTGATTTATTTTCTGAGCCCACTAGATGGCGCCCTTGGTTTATTGAAAAAGGCTCTAGCGATGGTAATCAAGTGTGTTTTCAGCCCTTTGTTGATCAGAGAGCTCCATCTAGTGGAGTCAGAAAATAAAGAAAATGGTTCATGAGGCTTCATGGGCACATCACTACCTCTAACCCCAAACCTTCTCAAATTCAACAGCAATAAAACAGAGCTCTTGGTTGTGGCCTCCAATAACTGCATTCAGCCTTACCTAACCCTGTCAACCTTGTAATCAGTGCTCACTCTCTCTTTTTTTCAGTCCTTGCTTTTTTATTGATTTTGTTCTTTGGGTCTCATGTAAAGCTTCCTTAGGTTTCTAGAAAGGCGCTATATAATTTTAAGTTATTATTACTCCCCTCAAAGGCGTCCGATCAGAAACAGTGCAATAATATCATAATAATGATATAATGAAAAATGAATTCAAAAATTCAAATAAAAAAATTGAGGATGCACACCTTCATGCCATGTGCAAGCCACATACGAAATCTGAGGTCAGTCTGACTAATGGTCGGAGAGATATGCCCTACACACACACACACACACACACACACACACACACAAAGACGCTTCTTGCTTTATAGATAGATTATCATTGTTAGGTATTTAGTATTAAGTGTCTTTCTTCCCTGAAGTCAGTAGACGTTCTTCTTGTCTGAACTCAATAAGTGTTTCAGCCTTTTTTCCTCGTCCTTGGTGTTTCTCAGGTTGTTTCTTGGATCTTGATTACTGCCCGCCACTTTTGTACCTCTGCCTCTGCTTCTTTGTACTTTTTCCCTGTGGTGAGAAGTAAAGACTTTAAAACTTTTCATCATTGTTTGAGTCTCTCTCTCTCTCTGTGTTTTGGCTCTGTCAGACTAACAGATTGTATTGTCACACATTCCATCCCTTTGCTTTGACATCTTACACAGAAAGTAAACTGTTCTTGTACGTGGATCGATGCTGACGTTCTTTTTTTTTAGTTTATCATGATTCTACACCTGTTTGAGGGTGCACTTGTTTTTATTGACGAGCACATTCTCAGCTTAGCAGCGCCAAATCTTTTCTGCAAACTACAAGGACAAATTAAATGTTTGGACACCAGCTTTGTTCCTCTAAGCTTCAAAAATAAAGCTTAAAATAAGTCAACAAGAGTGCTGCCCAAATATAACTTTAGCTTTGATTTTATACTTTTACCACTTTTTGTCTCATTAGTTTATTGGAGGGGAAATGCAACTCAACATGAGGAGCACATAGAGAGTTTTAGTGGCTTATGATGTATTTTTGGTGTTTTGCTGTCATTTTTTAAAAGATTATGGTGAAAGTAAAAAAGGGACAGTTTAGTTCTTTAGTTTTATTGAAGTGTGTGTTTGCAGAATCAGGCAGGAGTACCAATATATAATAATAATAATAATAATAACAATAATAATAATAATAATATCAGTTTAAATTAACTCTATATTTCCAATATTCTCACTTCTTTACCTTGTTGTCAGACAGCCCTGTTTAACCAGCCTAGTCACCAGTGGTGGAATGTAACTAAGTACATTTACTCAAGTACTGTACTTAAGTGCCATTTTGAGGCAAATATTGAACTTTTTACTCCACTACATTTAGCTGACAGCTTAAGTTACTTTTAGGTTTTACATTAAAAGCATGATCAATTTAAAATGATTCTGCATTTTCATAAATTAAACCTCATAACAGTATATTAAACCTCTGAAGTCCAGGAGATTTTGGTTCAAATTTGTCAACTTCCTCTGCATTAATTTCTGTCTCTGTTTATCATCTTTCAGTCTGTCCTTACATCACATGCATGGCTCCTTTTTCTCCACACAAACTTGGCTATCAGTCAGATTTTTCATTTTATTTTAATTAAAGTATAAAGCTGCCAGGAACCCAAAATACAAACAAAAGACACAGGTGTCTTTGGAAATGGACCATTATTTTTTTTTACCATTTATACACACAAAAACAGCAGAAAAAATAATAAATAATAAAACTACAAAACAGTCTATTTGCATGTAAATTAAAAATGATTGACCTTTGAACTGGCTTTCTCAGCTTGTCTACATATCAAATATAAATAAAGTTATTACTGTAAATAAAACGTGTATTTTCAATAAATAGATGGACTCCAGAGGGTTAACTTAGTGCAATCTACAAAATTACCACAACAAAATTGTTTTGTAAGTGGCTAAAATACATCATCTGTTACCCCCGTCCACAGCAGTACATCGTTTAGCTTCCGTGACTCCTACCTGCTTCTCCAAACTGGGGGCTTGCAGACCACCGTCTACTGTAACACTATGGAGAGGAACCTCATACAACCTCACTTCATGCTGCTAAATATGTTTGTGCAGCCATATTCACAGTAAAATGTTGAAGGCTGCCTCTTTACTTTTGACTCTCCCACTGAGTCGTGTCTTGCAATCCACTTTTATTTCTGTTCTTGTTCTTTCAAACAAACCGTTCTGTGTCCCCAGACGAACCGAACAGATAGCAGCACATATGCCGCAAGGTTATCACCTGAATGGGCTAACAAATGAGAGCGAGGTGGGAAGAGAGACACCGTGACAGGCACATATGATTTTCCCCTTTTGTTCTTTTTGATGATGCATTAGGTCAAAAGGAACTGTAGTTGTTACCGAGGTTTGGAACAAAGTTGGAAGATCAATAGCACCCCCTCCCCGTCTGTAGCCTTGTGTGTCGCGGTGATAGCTCGTTGTGCTTGGCCAAGAAAAGAAGGAGAAAATTGGCAAGAGTGCTCCTTCTTTTTCCTCCAGAGAATAAAGAACGCAAACCACAAAAAGACAGTGATTAAACACAAGGACAAACTTTTGCACTGAAGCACATGGTAAGTGTAACAATGGGAAGAAAGAATAAGAGTGGAAGGGGCAGAAAAGACAAGGAAGGATGAGAAAAAGTCATGGGAGGACGAGGCAAGTCCTCATTAATCCTTAGAAGTCTAAGCATTCACATTACTTAACCCTTTGGAGTTTAAGGCTGTTTTGTTGGTTTTTGACTCCTTTTTATTCTGCCTGTTTAAACCACTTAAAAATCTTTACCATGACGTGTTGGTATCATTGTTTACAAGACAACCTCTCCTATATGACCTGATTATTTTTTTCATTTTGACCTTCCGGATCAACATTTTGAACACAAAAAAAACACAAAAAATTACAAAAAACACAGATAAAACATGAAAAACAAACCAAAAACACACACAAAATTACAAAAAAAAAAACATACACTTAAAACACACCAAAAACATAATAAAAATACAAAAAACACACAAAAATTACAAAAAAAACACAAAGAAATGATAAAAAACACAGATAAAAACAAAGAAATTATTAAAAAAAAACACACAAAAAAACAAACCAAAAACACACGTTACAAAAACCAAACCAAAAACACACAAAATTACAAAAAAAACATACAAACACTCAAAACACACCAAAAACATAATAAAAACACACAAAAATTACAAAAACACAGATAGAAACACAAAGAAATTATAAAAAAAATGCTAAACGCACACAGCTAAATTAGAAACATTTCTGCAAAAAAAGTAAAATCATGTTAATACACTTTTTTTTTTTTTTTTTTACCTTTGCTAAAAAAGAGTTGATGCATTAAATTGGACATGGAAACTTCTGGAAAAGCCAAAACTTTAGAGAAAAGCTGCCAGCAGGGCTCCATGCTGCTTCGTTTTTACGTCGTGACATCATGAAGAAGTCGTGCTCCGGAGCTTTGTGGACTCCAGAGGGTTAATCAGGTTTTAAACATTGTTGTTGGCATAAAATCACATAAGGCACAACCAATAAATATAAGCAAACATTTCATGTTTCACAGTCTGTACAGCAGCTCCGAGCCAAAAGCTACAAAGCTAAGCTAAAATATACACAACAGAGACACAACGAGCCAGAGCTGTAGCCTGTGAAGCCGGGCCGAGAGCAAGACAGATGGACATGGACGGAGACAGAATGCCAAAAGAATAAGGGAAGCCCACAGAGAAAAGAGAAAGAGATGAACGGGGAAGTAAAAAGAGACGAGATCGATGCTTTATCAGTGTTCCCAGACCCGAAAATCCCTTTTGGCTCGGCATCAAGATAATTGCAGTTGCTGCTGTTTTTTTCCATGTGCTGTAACAATTGATTTTACAGTTCAATTAATTAATTTATTTCCTTGTTGTAATTGCAGACTCATTCCCACACACCCTCCGCGGTTATCTTCACACAGAGACGTCTGCTGTTGGGCAGAGAAGAAGATATAGAGAGGAGCGGAGAACAAGAGAGAAATTAAAGAGAGGGAGATGAAGGAAGTGGTATTTCACGCCATTGGCTGTGATTAATTCATTATTATTGGCCGCATTCCATTTGGATGAAGTGGTTTCAGGGTGGTATTGTGCATACTGGCTCAGGTTTCTTAGACACAAACACAGGTTGTACACTGCAAAAAAAGAAAAGATGGGTGAACTCAAAATTTCAAGGCAACAAACTTCGATAAAATTTAAAGTTGGACAATAAAACTTAATATTTTAAGTTTTGTTTTTGAGTTTGCTCAACTCTGAATTCAGATTTTTGTCAACTCAACTAGTTGTACTAACTTATTAATTTTCATTGTAATAACTTTTAATCCTTACTACAATTGTAACGCCGCTATGAAATGTCAGCTAATGTTGTGACCACAATTTTGAGTTAGCATTGATACGCTAATGGCTACTCTTGTAGCTGTAACAAGCAGCGTCGCTAGCATCAGTTAGCCGCTAGCATCAGTTAGCCGCTAGCTTTCGCTACTGACCGAATTTCACAACAAAGAAATAAGAGTTATCAGAACTATTGTCCCTTGTTGTGAACCCCAACTTAAAGATATAAGTAACAACAACTCACCAACTTGTTTTTGAGCAGACAACTGGCTTCCTTTGTTGTGCTAACTTACATTATTGCCCTAAATTTCATAGTTTATATTTCCAAGTTTTACCAACTTAAATCCCTGTTTTAGGCCAAAAAATACAAGTTGGCTTTTTTGCAGTGTACTGAATTAAAAGTTCTGACTGGAGCCACAAACCACCAGGAATCAGGATTGCTTTAGTGCAGTTTACTTATCGTTTGGTGATAAATAGTAATAAGGGGATGCTTGCAGGATGATTGTAATTTGTTCTTTCTTTTGTTTAGAACCATGGCAATGTTTTGGCGAAACAAATCATACATCCATTCTTTAGATCATATTAAATTTGTCTGAATTAAAGAAACAAGAATTTCACAATAATGATTAACCAAACTTGTAATCCTTACTATTAATTAACCAATCTGATCAAATATAACAAATGATCCATTAACCTTAGGCCTGCCAGCCAAAATCCGATTTTTAGCCCATCCACATTGGAACTGGATGGCTCTTTTGAAGTCAGAACAGTCACAAATCACATACCGGAGATAGTTTCAAATCGCATTTGGACAGATGCGTCTCAGTCTGAACCGCTCCAAACACTCAGATCGGTTTTGACTGTCCGTGACGTCACTCTACGCGACTCATGCGGGCCTGACGGGGGCGTCCATCCGCCCGGTTTCTCTCCTGGTGCGTCTGAAATGTTCTGCACCTCTACTGGACAGTGATAAGGCCAATATACTGAGGAGACCTGCCTCCATCATGTTTGTTGTTGTTGTTCTTGTCGCTGTCGCAATTATATGACGTCAGACGCTCTGACGCCGTTACTATAGCAACCTGTCAGATCAGTCGATAATGTGGCCCAGTCTGAACAGAGCCATATCCGATTTGGACACTTGCTAAAAACAGTGTGGACAGTCAGCCCTAAAAATCTGATTTGAGTAGGAATCTGATTTGAATCAGAATCTAGGGACTACGGATGCAAACTAGCAGCCTTGCTATAATCCGGCATATTTACAAAGATGTTTATCAATGTTCATTAATGTGCACTGTCCCTATCCAAAAATAAATTATTCGTATTCGCCTGCAGTCTGAACGCGGCCTAAAGGCTGTTATTGAGACCATACTTTTTCTCCAGTTGTGTTTACTCTTGGGTTCCCAATCTACGAACCAGTAAGGACCTTTACATGACCCTACACTTGTAGGTGTCTCACTGGGATGAGTGGTGGGTTAAATCTGTGTACACATGAAGACACTGTGACACACAGAACAAACCTCGTGGTTGTAAAAGCTTTTAAATGATGTTTACTTTCCACTACACCTCTGGGCATAACTCTCAGGAACAAAAACAATGAAAATAAGACCTAGGTTGTAAAAAACTGGAATTCCCTATTAACACTGACTTTTTTACAGTGCATTGGAGAGCTTTTATTCCAGCCGCAGACCCGTAATCACTCACGGCTGATGTTACCACCCAGGCCTTTGTAATAACTATTGAACACTGATGTGTGTGACTTTATAGCCAATAAGAAGAGGGACTCCCATATCCTTCATGGTGCACCTCCACTCGCTCTCGTCCTCGTCTCCCTTGTGTTTATCGCCTCCCCCGCACTCTTTTCCATCCCTCTCAAGGCCTTTCCCTCCACCCACTCCTCTCCACACCTCCGCTCTTTTTCTATCTCTCTGTAGCTGCTCAGGTTGGACATTGAAGTAGGATCCTCAGCTAGCGACAGCCCACACACACACATTCTCGTACTTCTATCTTTGTGAGCACCCTTATTGGAACAGTGAATTCCCTTGCAAGGTTACAATAGTTTTGGATTTTTCATTAGTTTTGGTTTTAATTTTGTTGTGAATTTTTGTTTTCATATTCAGTTAGTTTTTATCAGTTTTTAGAGTGAGTTTGCTAGTTTTAGTTTAGTATTTTTTTTTTTTTTTAATGATTTAGTTTCAGTTTAGTTTTTATCAGTTTTAGTGTTAGTTGTAGTTTTTAGTAATGGGGTATTTGTTGGGTGGGAGATTAAAAGAGGTCACAGTAAATTTTGCCTTTATTTCCATTTATTTTCCATCTTCATTATGACTAAAAAAGTTGAAATGAAGGACATTTTCACATTTTCACTTTAATATTTAGTTTGTTTTGTGACCACACAATACAGTTTCAGTTAATTACCATCATCATGTAACCTTTAACCCTTAAAACAAAGTCTGAAATCTCAAAAAAGCCTTTAAAGAAGTGAGGACCGGCCGAAATGTCCTCACTTTGCAAAAATGTCCTCACTCTGTTGGTTAAAACGTGTTCTGGTCCTCACTATGTAGGAAGTACAACAACACACACACACACACACTCTCTCTCTCCACCTTCTTCAGAGCCCACGCAGACCTGGATCACGACTTCCTTTCAAGTCTTCTTTTTTTAAGTCACCAGGGTGCATTAATATGAATACACAGCTCATTATTCCACATTCAGAGTCATCAACCTGCCACTCAAACAGGAACATGATAAAGTGGTTCTTTACATAGAACAAAGACAATTATCTGAAGTATGTAGGCACACATTGTCGAGGAAAGGAACAGATGAACAAACAAACTGTTATGCAGAGGGGAGAAGGCACGAGTTTACATCTTCTTCTTCTTTTTTACTCTAAACAAGTGACTGCCTTTCACTTTGTCTAAATGGATCCTGGATGGAGAATTTTCTTTGCTCCAAATGTTGTTTCTGGAAAGCAATGAGACAAAGTGCCTTTTACTTCTTTATTGTTGTGAGACTCCAGTGCCTGTTTCTAGAAAACAAGCTCAGCACTATTGGAAACAAAGAAACAGCAAAGCTTTCATAAACATTAAATTTCAATATTCAGTATGAGATTCAATTACTTCCCTCACTCTGCTACCCATGTGAGAGTGCTTTCACACCTTTATTTTAGTTGCTCCGGACCATAGACTGTACATAAAGATTACCGACTCCCCGCTAGTGAAGCCAGAACAGCTTGATCACCCCCTGGTGGCCGGCTGCAGTATAGCTGATAAAAAAAATCCAAGTTAAAACTTTTTTTTATGTACATAAATCACCATACATCATTTTTTTTTCAGATTTTTTTTTTCCATAAATCTTCTGAACAACTATAGTAGAGTATAAAATACATGTAAGGGTTAATGACAATGGATTTTAAAAATTTCACGAAATAGAAAAATTCCTGAAAAAATTAATGCCTCAAGCTGTAACCCAGCCAAAATGATCAACAAATGGGGAAAAAAAGAAGAGAAAATTTTACAAAAATGCCTGAGGAAGGCACAAGGGTTAAATATAACTCTAATTTATCGATAGCAGTGGCTGCAGAATGGCAAAAATCTAACATATATGGTTAGATATTCACCTCTGCAGGGTCTTTTTAGTAAGAGTTTGAGTTTGTTCAAACTTAAAGTAGTAAATAACACCAATCTGTTATATTAATAAAGTTAGTCAAGGGATGTGTGTAGCAGCTGCTGACCAAGTTGGACAGTGTGGAGGATTTTTTAAAAAGATTTTAAAGTTATGCTAATGAGGTGTGCTATCATTCACTGCACAACTCATCTCAACAACAACAGCACAAACTGTCTTTGAGAGAAAAACATTAAAATGTGACTGATGGCTGTTTAATTCTATTAGTTACCACAGACTCGACACACACATAAACACAGCCCCTGGAGTATGAAGAGGACTGAGAAACAGCTGTATTACTCACAGCAGTGGAGTCCTTCAGCCTCCATGACTCACTGCTCATTAATCAGAACTGGGAGGATTCAGAGGGAATCCCCTTCAGTCGACAAAAGTCGGATTATGTTGTGTTCTTCACTGCTGAACGTCGTAGTAGAGCCTCATTTATGTTCCGTGACTAAATGTCAGGTAGTTGGAGGCACGTCTTGCACTTGGCATTGGTAAGATGGAAGCATCCATCGCCATGGATACGGACACATTGCTTGCTGTTTTTCTTGATGTTTCTGCACTGAAAAAAGGAGATTTTTTGACCCTGTAATTATTATTTCAATCATCTATATAAATTCTACAAAGAAATATGAATTCAGTGCTTTTACTTTAAAGTAGCAGTTTTTCATGTCGTGCATTACTTAGTGATTGTTTGTTATTATGTGTCCTCAGTTTTGTCTGTAAATTGAATCATTCGATCAAAGTAATATTCACTAAACCAGTTCATTGGCTTAATTAGTTGATATTTCCAAGTAAAATGGAATCAGTGAATCTGCAATTTACTTGTGTATTTTCATTAAAAAAAATTGTGGTTCTATTAAATAAATATTACTTAAAAAATAGTCCGAGTAAAGATTACAAACACTTTCTGTGTGGAAAAACTTGCCTAGCTTTTTTTAAGTAAATGTCATTCCAATTTTTTTCAGTGTAGTAGTGACGTCCTAATGAAATTTCATGAACCATTGGTTGTAGCTGTTGATCCCACTAGATGGCACTCTTGGTGTAAAGAAAAAGCCTCAAGGAGTGGCAATTCAGTGTGTTTTTTACCCTTTGTTGAGCAGAACGGGCCATTTACTGAGCTCATAAAATAGGAAGGTAAATAGTAGTGATGTACCAATGAAGCCTCATGAACCATTTGTTTTATTTTCTGAGACCACTAGATGGCACGCTTGGTTTATTGAAAATGGCTCTAGCAATGGTAATAAAGTGTGTTTTCAGCCCTTTGTTGAGCAGAGAGCTCCATCTAGTGGAGTCAGTAAATAAAGAAAATGGTTCATGAGGCTTCATTGGGACATCACTACCATTTAAAATGTGTGTTTTCATTGTTGTGTGACGGCAGATAACTCCTTCATGAAGTCGAGGTAGATTGATTTGTCCTGAACTCACAAGAGGACCTGTGACTTTGAGTTTTCCTTTGTACTTTCTCTGGTGGAAATGTAGCATCAAAGCTGTCCACTTGTGATCGGATCACCCAGGACGCGTGTTAATACCGAGTGTGAACGGTTCCTCTGTGTGTTGCTCTTTAGTTCACCTTTCCACACCTGTCCACCAGGTTCCCACAGCGCTCCCTGCACACCAGCGGCTCATTAGCCCATCAGTCCTTCTGACCTGCTGCCTGCTTCACCAGCTGCACCTCATTCATTATTAGTCACAGTGTGCAGCCGGTGTTCTCCCCGAGTCTTTGGCAGACTGTCCGAGCTGGCCTAATAATCTCGCTGCCTCCTGACTTGCTCGTGTACCTGAAGGGTAACAACACAGAACGTGACGAGGCAAACAACTAAAGCAGCAGCCGGCTGTGGCCAGATCAATCGTGCTGTCAATCCAAATGCAGTTTACTGCTCGTGTTGTTGGTGATTCAGCTCACAGGGAGGCAGATCTGTAAAGGAGCTGCTTATTATTAGAGTGCTACTGCAACAGTTGCATATCAAGTTGGAAAAAATCCTTTTATTAAACATGCAGGAGATATCAGGTGTCATGATAATCTTGCAGTGATTTTTCCACCTCTTCCATGTCAGCTTGCCCTGAGGCTTTCTCTTGTGAACAGTTTAGTTATTGTTCCTTATGCCTGATCAAACGAGGCTGTTTCTCTATGCTTTAACATGGTCGCTGTGTGAGGGAGTCATATGCAACCATAAAGTCATAAAGCATGACTTGGGGTCTGCAACCTTGATGAACAAAAGAGCCATTGTTGGCAAAAAAAAAGAGAAAAAAATTTGGAATGGAGCCGCAAAAATTATTCTGAGCCTAACATTTAAGATAACAGCCTTACTAAGTCTAAATGAGCCTATCAACATGACTAATTGGCCTTTGCTGCATTCTTCATAAATGTTCATTTTGGCCAAAGTGCAAATAAGAGGCTGGACACCAAAGAAATATCTCAGGAAATTTGGAATCCAAAGCTCACCTAGCTAGAAAAACTCAAAACTCAAGTTTTTTGGATTTGGAGTTGCTCAAATCCGCCCCTCATTCCAGACTTCTTTTATTATTTTTCTTATTTTGGTGGTTTACCAGAGCTTTGTTAACCAGCATAATAGGTGCACTGCCGTCCCCACCACTAGCAACAACTACACCATGATGAAGGCTAAATGTCTCTAGAAGTGTTCATGCTAAAAAATGACAATATTCTTCCTATGCAAACTTTCCCTTTTAAGGTGCATACGGCTTGAAGAAATAATGTTAGCAATCACACAAAATTTTACACATAAAAGAAGTTGGGAAACTGGATAACTGAAAGCTAAATTATTGGACGTGCCAAGACTTTTGTCTGTTGGGATAAAAACTACCAACTGTTGTGTTAAATTCTCATCCTGTCATAATCATTATAAGTTTCTTAAATTATCCACATGTTTGAATATCTACTGTCAAGTTACTTATTGTAGACCGGGTCATAGTTGGAAAAAACAAAACACAACAGCCCAAATGTAGTTTTCCTCCAGCTTAACTAGGCAAATACTGATCCAACATTTTCTCTCCCAGTACCTGTGGTGCCTGCCATGAGTGCTCTTTCTTCTCAATGAATCTGCATACCTAATTGTGTGGAACCCATCTGAATAATTTTGAAGAAAGGTAACATGGGGCCAAAAATTGACTGTGGCACCAAAAACACAGTTAAAAAGTTAGCAGGCTGTAATGACAGTGACAAAGAAAGTGTATTTAATGAAGATTAATCACCTCAGGCTGATACAAAATCATTTTAAAAGCTTTATAGCAGAGCCTATTACAATACAGCATACCTGTTCATCTTCCTTATTCACACAAAGGAAACACAAACCTGATTTCAAATCCTCTCAGACCGGTACAGGCTGTTTCACACACCAAAAGGCAACTTATCTAAACCCCAAGGAGCTGTATGTGCGACACAAGTGTCCAAATCAGTTGGACCGGACATTAAACGGACTTTAACCTGCCAGCTAGAGCACAAAGTCTGTGTAATGTCCGATTGAGCGTGTGAATAGAGCAGGTCATTGTCCAGAGAACTCACAGTGGGCATATTGATAATGTTTCTATCATGTGACTGCAGCAAAACTGGAACTAGAAAATTTCCTCTGGGGAAATTCTGAAAGGGCCACGGGGGCTACTGCCGGTGTGTATACACTATGATGATCAAGTTGTCTTCCTCAAGACAATTTTATGTTAACAGCTCAAACAATGGCCCCATTGAGAAGAAAATAGAAGATAAAGAATCGTATGATTTGGGGCGGGGCTACCTTTGATTGACAGGTCACTAACAAGGCGAGCCGTCATCAGGAGGGAAGCAGAACAATGTGTAACCACGGCAACGTGTCAATAAAGTTATGTATAAGGTTATATAGATCACTGTATTTTCACTTAATGACAGTTTATTTGAACGTTTTGTTCATTAAAATGTCTTGTTCAGCGTTTGGTTGGACTAACAGACACTCCAAGGAGTCGCTGCTCATTTTTCTGAGGTAAGCAACGTACATTTTGTTTTTGTTTTTTTTGCTAACCAAAGCTAACATCCCAGTTAATGCTCCAGTTAATGCTAACATGAACTAGCAGTGGCTTCTCTCAGTCAGGTTGAGGTGTAGAGAGGCTGTAGTCAGTGATCAGATCCCTCTCCTCCTCCACAGTCCAAATATGGTCTGCTTCCTGTATCGGAAACAAGATGGCGACACAAGATGGCGACAAGTGTAACGCTGAACTAGATGCCTCAAAGGGGCCACAAACCAACGGGGAACGTCACGGTGACTACATCCATTATTTATACAGTCTATGATTAAAAAACAAACTTTTATAAATAATCAAAAGTCAACACTTTCTCTTAATGTGCTTCAGGCTTCTTTTCAACACATAATGAAGTGGTGAAAGTTGAGTGAGCTCCATGCTGGCTTCCAGTCACGGCCTGCACCACACTCACACTCACCCAGATTCACACCTGGCAGCTGCTCAAAACCACCGCAGTCTGTTACACTCTGCCTTTTTCTTCATCTCCCCTCCCAAGCTCATATTTTCTCCAGCTGGTGCAAAGACTCAAACTGGCAACTTTCCGCTCATGTGCTCTCTCTTTTCTAACCTCAAGACCACCGGAGCCACCTGTGCAATATGCTTCCTGTTAAATCGTGTGGTAAAGGTGGATCTTTGATGAAAAAGTGCAGGGATAAGCGTTTCGCTTGGAAGCACTCTGCATCATTAATTATAAGCAGAGGAATGATCAGGCCATTGGTTCCAATTTGTCTTCTGGTTTTGCGATAATGAGCCTCTTTCTTTATGTTGCTCAATTCACCACACAACACACACTTTGGTATACATGCACACACATACTGTACACATACACATGCTCACTCATGCCATATATTCACACACACGCCATTAAGTTAATTAACTAATACATCTTTTCAAGGTCTGGCCCTATCTATCACAGTGGATATAAAGTTACTCACAGGAGACAACAGACAATGGCCCCAAACAACAAAGAGTTCTCAACAAACTTATCTTGTTTCTACGGAGGGAAGACAGAGGGAAAGAGGGAATGAGAGGGTGGAAAGGGACAGAATCAGAGAGATAGCACACACACACACACACACACACACACACACACTACCTGCCATAGACTATTATGTCTCTACTGGCAGTTGCACAGTGCAGTCCTGAGCCTACATCGCAACTGGTTTATTGTAGAGCACGGAGATAGCTCGACACAATGCAGAGGTACAGATGGTACACGTGTGAATGAGATAGAGAGAAAGAGGCAGGTTGTTTGTGTGTGTGTGTGTGTGTGTGTGTGTGTGTGTGTGTGTGTGTGTGTGTGTGTATGTTCTTGTACTTCCTACATAGTGAGGACCAGAACACGTTTTTAACCAACAGAGTGAGGACATTTTTGCAAAGTGAGGACATTTCGGCCGGTCCTCACTTCTTTAAAGGCTTTTTTGAGATTCCAGACTTTGTTTTAAGGGTTAAAGGTTACATGATAATGATAATTAACTGAAACTGTATTGTGTGGTTACAAAACTAACTAAAATTATAGTGAAAATGTCCTTCGTTTTCGTCTTTGTCAACTTTTTTCAAACATAATAAAGATGGATAAGGCAAAGGAAATAAAGGCAAAATGAATGTGACCTCTTTTAATCTCCCACCCAACAAATACCCCATTACAAAAAACTACAACTAATAAAAACTAAAATTCACAACAAAATGAAAACTAATGAAAAACCCAAAACTATTATAACCTTCCAAGGGAATTCACTATTACAATGAGGGCCCTCACAAAGATAGAAGTACAAGAATGTGTGTGTGTGTGTGTGTGTGTGTGTGTGTGTGTGTGTGTGTGTGTGTGTGTGTGCGTGTGTGTGTGTGTGTGTGTGTGTGTGTGTGTGTGTGTGTGTGTGTGTGTGTGTTGTTGTTGTTGTACTTCCTACATACACAGTGAGGACCGGAACACATTTTTAACCAACATAGTGAGGACATATTTGTGAAGTGAGGACATTTTGGCCGGTCCTCACTT
This sequence comes from Centropristis striata, assembly GCF_030273125.1. Lineage (NCBI taxonomy): Eukaryota > Metazoa > Chordata > Actinopteri > Perciformes > Serranidae > Centropristis > Centropristis striata. The sequence continues at coordinate 4,726,816 of NC_081528.1, read as the reverse complement.
CTTTAAAGGTTTGTTTGAGATTTAAGACTTTGTTTTAGGGTTAAGGTGTGTGTGTGTGTGTGTGTGTGTGTGTGTGTGTGTGTGTGTGTGTGCGTGTGTGTGTGTGTGCGTGTGTGTGTGTGTGGAGGGAGTGTAAACTGGAGGTGCTTTGGATCAATACAAGAATGGACACTGAAGTTGTGCCGGCCAAGTATAATCAATGACTGAGGAAAAATTAAACATGGAAAGAAGTCAGGGAGGAAAAGGAAGAGATAAAAAAGAAAAGGAGGGGAAAAAAGGAACATCCAGTCTAAAGGGCTGGTCAAACGACCGTTCAAAATGGACAAATTTTGCAGTGTAATCAATTTATTCCACTGGAGTCATTGTGAATAGTAGATTTGCTTTCAGGCGCGAGGCTAATTTTTTGCTCTGCTAATTTGCACAGCCGGCCAATTAGCTTCGTTGACAGTGCTGACCTTTTCAAGGATCAGAGTCGTACAGTCCCAACTAAAGGAAGCCAATGTAGCTTATTAGCTGTAGCTCAATCCACTTTTATTCAACCTACTCTGTCAGATATACAGTACACATGCTTACATTGGTCTTTCATGTCAAGAGGAATGATTTTAAGGCAAGTATTGAGTAGGACTCAATGGTAAAGATGTGGGTTTTGAATAATGTGTGTGAATGTGTCCCGTTGGTGAGCTTGTTAGCTTGGAGCTTTCGTCTTCTTCAATAAAACTCTGCAGAGTTTTTCATTCAAAGAAAATGTAGAGAACAAAATTCCAGGCAGGAAGTACAGAACAGAAGAGTAGAGACAGAGTAAAGAAAGAGTGGGTGTCCTGACAAATCTCTGCAAAACACTAAAATGTGCTCAGAGGGAAAAAAAACAACAACACTTTAAGACGGCACTGTGTAGCTTTCCGGTAGCCTGCAGCTGCACCAGGACCACTGGTTAGAGACGGAAAAACAAAACTGAAAAACTCTTCTGCTTCACTGAAGACAGCTGTGTTTAACCATTTTTGCCTTCTCTGCGAGTTACAGCGCTGTGGGAACATTTTACCTTCCCCATGAATTTCTGTATGTAAACAAGGCAGTCCACAGGGACTTCATGGTGCATTCAGATGCAACACATGAACTCTGAGAAAGTCAAAGCTGCTGTTGTAAAGTACCCTCCTGCCAAGTAGTGGCTCCTTTTTGTAGTATAACAGTTTGTTTCTCAGTGAAATAAGTTTGTTATTGTGTTATAAATACCCTAAAAAACAGACATTAATACTATCATATATTTGGAACAGTCTTCCATCCACAATAAGGAAACGTCCCACTTACTCTTCTTTTAAAGGAAATCTGAAACAATGGCTCAAATCATATCAAAAGTGTGACCACTAACTGGACTTGAACATTACTTTTTATTGCATAGTTATATCCTGTCTGGGTCTGGTATGTTATGTGTGTGTTGTCTCCTCTATTTGTATCTTTCCTATGTATTTGCTGTCTTTTATATTTGTATTTATTTTTATTTTTTTAGGGACTACGGATGCAAACTAGCTGCCGGCATATTTACAAAGATGTTTTTCGATCTTCATTAATGTGCACTGTCCTTATCCAAAAATAAAGTATAAAGTATAAAAAAACTAAAGTATAATGTATCAGGCTTGTTTTATAACTGTAACTGGGAATTTTTTCATTGACAGCAGGAAGTTTTTGACTTGAAGAGAGTGAGCACAATTAGCCTAGCCACCATTTTATTGGCCTATATCTCTGCATTTTTTTATATCCCAATGGAAAGTAATGCTGTATTGGTAGTTTTTGCACCGTATCCACTGGATAATTTTTGATACTGAAGAAAATGACATGATGATTACTGTGCAAGATCTCACTAGGAGTGTCTTTTTCAATGATTTCTAAACATAATTATATTGTGTTAGTTTGGTCACAAACTATAATAATCCCCTAATTTGTTCCCATGCTTTGTTATTGGCAAATTTCTAAGGTTTCACCACTGGATCAAGTAACTGTGAGAGAAAAGGCTATTTTTGGCAGTGTACAGTTATCTGTTTATTACCAAGGGCACCACTGGGAACACGCCTTCATGCTTCTGTTACGACTCATCAATCTAAAATTCTCCTAATCAACAAGCCCAGTGTCAGAGGACTGTCTGAGACGGTTTCATGGAGCGTCCCTCTACAGCGAGAGGGGAGGAGGCACCGCTGCAACAGTTTTTGTTTTTAGCCATTTGAGGAGGACGTTTTTTATTGACACTAAAACTAACTATAAAACACTGTACTTTTAAAAGTTCCTTTAGACCACATTGCTATAATCTAAGACAGTAAAAGGGAGTCGCTCTTCTTTTATTTAGTGTTACTAGTAACACTGTAGCCCAGTGGGGCTCCCAGTGGTGCCAGGTCAGGAAAATCCAAAAGTAAGAGCTTTTAAAGGGTGAGGACAAGTTGGTTGAATTAACTGACCTTGTCCTGCAGCAGTTGTGTGTCTGTGCTATAGAAAAAGAACCGCTGATAAAGTTCAGTCTAGGCAGGGACAAGCATATTGCAAGTCTATGATAATACTGGTATCCTGGCTGTGATCGCACCACACATCCGGTAGATTACAAAATAAAACAGCAGAGAAATCTGATCGTAAGTCGTCACTTTGTCAACATTAGTGTCTCCCACTGCAACAAAATAATATGTTGATCAGCAAATCAACTTCAGACACAAGGCATGTAATGGGCAAAGGTTTGATCCGTTAAATACACAGAGGATCAGGGAGATTTCAAAATAAAACACAGTGGATCGTCTTTTTCTGGCGAGATCTTCATGACAAAGTGATTATGTTTATTCACTGAGTGAATATTTGGAAAATAAAACGTATATTTCTCGCAAGAAATGTAATCAAAATCAAGTCAAAATATTGATTTTTTTCACTAAAAATGAGAGAACTGTCCGCCATGTTTTTTGTTCTGACCGCCAGGACCTTGAAAGTCACGTGACTTGGAACAAACCAATAGGAACAAATATCCATGGAATAGCCACGGGATATGACTGTCATTAACTTGCATTGTAGCGAAATCCGTTTCAGTTTCACGGAAATTTGCGTGATTCCGTGGCTTTCCACGGATTTTGAGTTAAGCGAATCTGTGGCTATTTCACGGATTCCTATGAGACCAGGTTGAACAATGTTATAGTGACTAGACAGTATACAATAATAATAATAATAATAATAATAGTACAGTATATAATATATAATATACTGTGTAATAATAAATAGTAAAAATATGATCAAATAGAAATAATGATAAATAATATAATATAATATAATATAATAAATAAAATAATATGATAAATAATATAATAAAGTTCGGTCAAGGCAGGGACAAGCATATTGTAAGTCTATGATAATACAGGTATCCTGGCTGTGAGACTCGTCCTGGTTTTGATCATATTTGGCATAAAGGTTTCATAGAAGTCACAGATGCTGGTTATGCATATTCCTATTTATATGATTCTCTCATTATCTGGGTGTCTGACTGTCATTGCAGGCATCTGCTTGACTCTTTGCCATCCAGCCACTCACTCACTAAACCAAATGTGTTGCCTCAGTGGTTGAAAATAAACCCATTTTAGTTTCTGGCTCTCTGGACTCTGCTGCATTTACCACTTTGCTGGGTTTGTTTGATCTGTTTACCACCCGTAATGGAAGACTAAAATGACCATTTATCCTCTGCATTACCAGAGTCAAGCTGTCACTTAGACATTAGCATATTTTCATTATATTGTTTGACAAGAGTAGTTTGACATGTTTTTTTATGAGAAGATTGATATCTGTAATAAAAAGCAGACAATTATCTTGGCTTTGCATACACACTGGAAGAAGGGGAAACAGCTACAGTTGAAACCAGAATTTTATGCACTATATAAAAATACACATCATCTTTTTTTCCTCATTGTCTGACATTAAATAAGATTAAACTTTTCCTGTTTTGGGTCAATTATGATTACCAAAATTATATATATTTGCTAAATGCCAGAATAATGAGAGAGATAATTTTTAAGACATTTTTTATTCAAACTTAAAACAAATTTAAAACTTCTCATTTTATCTTTACTTATAATTTGATCAGGAAAATGCATAGAAGTCATAAAAGTGCTTGAACTCATAATATCTATGGGGAACATTAACCCTTTGATGCACAACATGGGTCTAAAGTGACCCGACAGAGTTTTTATGTTCTATATCTTTGCAATAAATTATTTTCATCATTCAGTATTCCAGGTTTTTCCTCAATTAGTTTCCTTTTTTGTGTTACTCATAGACTGTATAACTGTATAACTGTTACTACTCTTCTAATGCACAACATGGGTGAAAAATGACCCATATCCATTTTTTAGCTAAGTAGCTTGCTAAGCTAACTTCTTAGCTAACTTCTTGGCTAAGTAGCTTGCTAAGCTAACTACTTAACTAACTTCTTGGCTAAGTATTTAGCTAAATAGCTTGCTAAGCTAACTACTTAGCTAACTTCTTGGCTAAGTATTTAGCTAAGTAGCAGCTTAAGCTAACTACTTAGCAACGTCTTGGCTATGTAGTTAGCTTAGCAAGCTACTTAGCCAAGTAGTTAGCTATGTAAAAATACAAAAACGTTTTTTCTTCATAAAGTATGAGAGGCAAAATGGAAATAATGATCTGCTGTTATCAAAAACAGGATATTTAAAGAATACTTGGAATATTCAATCATAAAATAAGTTCATATCAAAAGATAGAGCACAGAAACACAGCAGCATTGAATAACATGGGGAATTAATGCAGGTCATTTTTGACCCATGTTGTGCATTAGAAGGGGTGACAGCATTTCTATTCATTAGATTTTATCAGTGTTTTTCCAGAGACTTTGCAATAGTGTTACTGCAATGTTTTAACTATCTGATATAGTAGGACGAGGGTCAAACTCTTTAGGCCTCTGCATTCTTTTGAAAATGATTTTGCAAACCCAAATCTTCTGCAAAAAGTTGCAGCAAAAGCCTGATGACCCTTCTTCCACTTCAAAGTGCTACTCTGGCTCAGGATTTAAAAGTTGTTGTTTTTTTTTTTGGAGAGAGAGAAACTGAAATCTGATATTACAAATACAGCAATTTAGCGCACACACTCACTCACACACACACACACACACACACACACACAAACGAATAATAGTCTCGTATGGACTTGCGATCCTCTGTGATATCCATTCAACGCAGGTCAGCCTGCAGAAGAAATGATGGGATTAGATTCAGTGGCTTATCTCGCCATGAAAATGTAATTCTAAAGTAAACTCTTAGACATGACACAATAGCGCTCCATTTATTCGCTGCACGCAGAGATACGAGGTGTGGGTGTACTTTACTGTAGCGAGCTGCAGATGATATCCTTAAAAACACACATTGTATTACAGAACCCTTCCACGCAAGCAGGCATTCAATCCAGAGAGCTCTAGGATATGAAATTAGGATGTAATATGATTAGGGAAGGATGTAATACAATGTGATTTAATTTGATGGAGTGGGCTGAAGCCAAAGAGAGAGAGAGAGAGAGTAGGAATAGGAAAGGTCTCTATTCTTCTCTGTGGCATGGATGGGATCAGGTTTTTCTATTAACGCTATAGTGATGACAGCTTTACAATGCCATCTGTTGGCGCTCAAACTCAACTGAAGGCAGCCGATAAGAGCTTCAGCCTTCTACCTACTGCCTGGATCCCTTTTCTTTCTGATGTGAAAGTGGATTTCTAAGAAAGAGATAAGAAGACGAGCGAGCGCACCATCTTTTATTTCTCACTCCGGGCGTCTTTCATGTCACCTCTTCGTCATTCTGAGGTTCTTATATTCGCCGACGATCTTCAACTCGTGCTGTATTCTCTGCTCCGAGTCCTCTGCTTTGACATTCAGTCGTCCCGGTGTCTGATCCTTAACTGGACTGGAAGACAGGAGATAAGAGGGCCGGCTTGTTTCCTGCTGCTACATCCCAGATCATTCTCTTCACTGGATTTCTACCCCGCTTGCTCTCTTTTGCTTTCCTAAACAAAATTGGTTTATAAACTGAAGATAAGATGGACAAGGTATCATATTTTCCCTGGGATCCCCACTAAAAACACAAAGAAGCACTTTTTAGGGAAAAATTGACAGAGTTGAAAGGTTTTAACTGTGATTTCTTACTAAATGTTTGTGGGGTATTTTATTGGAGCAGTAATAAAAAGTTGCATGTCCCAATTTAATGTATACAGTACAGTGTGTACCCCAAATCACTACTGTATACTTTGTAGTGGTGGGAATGCCAAAATTATTATTTTCAGTGTACTGAATCACTAGAAACCGTTCTTCAAAAAGTACAAAATATTTGTTCACTGAATTATTCAGGGCTTAACACCATTGACCAACAAAAAAATGGTCTAAAGTCAACGGTGTAATCACCTTCTGCTAGTGAAGTGACAACAAAGCCTCATGAACCATTTTCTTTATTTTCTGAGCCCACCAGTTGGCGCTCTTTGTTCAATAATAGGCTGAAAACTTTCTTTTAAGCCATCTGGTGGGCTCAGAAAATAAAGAATACTAAGAATATTAAGAGTACTCTTGAGTGTTCTTAGGATTTGTGCTTACCTAAAAAAAATCCTGCATAAGAAAAAAATTCATGAATGCCACAATCTTCGTAAAATCTTCGTAAGTAGGACTTAAGAACAAATTTGTTCTTAAGAACGGTTCGCGAATGAAGCTCAATGACGACACGATGCAAAAGAAAAGAAAATGGTCGCACACTCACAGCCATGACACAAAATATATTTTATCAAATTACAGATGTTTGGACATGAACGTCTTATTCCATGTACCCTATTTTTCTTCCATACAGGTATTTACTGCGATCAAGAACAGTGTCATGTCATTGTTTAGCCTCTTTTAGCCTGCAAGAAATGTATGCAAAACAATCACAAAGTTTGGTTCCTAGTTAAAGAGGTCGTGATCAACCAGAAAATCTGTAAATTCACTTATTGTGACGTGATAGATCAGTCCTTATATAAGCTATGTGATTGTTTGTATGTTCACCAAGGCTGGAACACATGCACAATATGTTCTTTGTAGCCAGATGAGTCACTGCTGGCTACTTGTGACGTATGGAAGTTTCCAACAAGGTCAGAGTGAATCCACACAATATATCAAGTTTTCATGGTCCAGTTTATGTAACACTTTGAATTCAGTCCGTCCACAAATCACTTTCTAATGACCCACCATATTGGAAAAACAGCTGAAAGGTAAACACACAAAGAGAGAAGTGTTCTCCCTTAGGCTGCTCTGTAGACAATAACCTGCTTAAACCTGCTCTGCTCTGCTCAGCATGCTTCCAAGGACATTTGCTCCGAGGATAGTGGGCTGTTTCTGAGATGTTCGCTGTAGAAAACTTGTAAATAGCTTCCTTTGGTACAAGAATTATATAAAATATTGGCTGCTTTTTCATTTCATTTTTCTTTACTTTTCTTTCCATACTACATGTTTGCTGTTCTGTGTTTGTTTTGTTTTGGTTAGATTGATTTGGGTGGGTTGGTGGATCATTATTGTATTTCTACGTCACACAGCTGTGCTATATTTTATTGAATTTTGAATGCATACTTTTGTAACAAATGGTGGACCTCTCACTTTTTATGCGCACTCAATATTGCATTGTGTTTTTGTACTTTGATGTGAACTTGCCCAATAAAAATTTGGTCACAAAAATAAAGAATTATATAAAATATTAAAGGATAATTCCAGTTGTTGTTTTTTCATATATAAAAACTGGGTTATATAATATATATATCAGTATCTAACTTTGTGAGTACAGTTAAAACTACAAGTCTTGGTCGGATGATTGGACGGTGGAGGTTTCAACCCCAGACTTATTTGTAAGAGAACAGTCACAAATCAAATGATTGCTCAAAATGTTCAATGGAAACATCCATCACAAACTTCCTGATTCAAGTTCCATTTTTGGTGTGTTCATTTTTGGTTTTAACAAATTAAGTGGTTTAGATCATCTGACTGAGCTGTCAGCTTGACATCTTGTTGTTGTTCGATCAACTGACTTCTTGTGTTTCTTGTCCCACAGTGCTCTAATAAAGAAAACTCACTGTTTTTGAAGTCTCCAATTATGTTGGTGACGGTCTTATCACAAGACTCAAGCTGTTCAAATTCTTCCTTCAAACCTGTTTTTTTTGGCCACTCGGGGAAAGCAACAACCAGCTCTAACTACCTCATAGACATATTATTACCTTCTAAGTTGATGTTGAATAAGCAAAAATATAACTAATCTACACATGTAGATAAGCAACCATTTAATAGATTTCGTAGTTAATCATACAAATGGAGTATAGTGGTTTATTTCCATCTGATGTACGCAGGTCCAATATTTAATTTATTTTAGCTCTGTTTTGGTCTCGACTGACTCCTGAGGAAAATATCCAGTACTTCATAGAGCTTTATATAATAGAAAAAATACATCTGAGCAGCTTTAAAGGATAAAAAGTAACAATGAAGCCACTACACATTCTAGCAACTGTATTATATTTCTGATTATTTTGCACTAAACATTTCCTCACAGATTAGTGATCAAATTGTAATTTGGAGGTTGACGGTTCTGGCTACTCCTGTCCATGTGTCCTTGAGGTAGACACTGACCAAATTAATCCCATTGTTATGTATGTGAAAAATAATCCTGTCCCAAAGGTATATATTCTGTAGCATCCTCAGTGTGTGTGCTGCGGTTCTGAACCAGTGCCCATATTTATTCATTACTCCTGAAATGATTAATGATGACACTGATAGATGACTGCATCAAAAACAATCCAGACAGTACAGAAAATTGGAAGAAAAAGACATAAATTAAGAGAGAAATCATTTTGATGTGTAATTACATGCTACACTAACTATAAATAAAGTTTTTAGATCAGAGAAAATGTGATCTCTTTTTCTCATAAGAGGAAAAGACCCTTACTCTTTCCCCAGCTAAAAAGGACTTGATAGCATTCACTACTCTGATACTGTTAAAATGGAAATCCCCAGTCCCACCTACCTATTCACACTGGGTTAAGGAGGTGCTTTATTTTCTTAAATCAGAGAAAATTAGACTAACTTTGACTGGTAAGGCTGTCTCATTTGAGAAGTCCTGGAATCCCTTTTTGTTTTATGTCAATAGCACAAGATGTCTGATAACTGTGAATTGAGTACTGAAATGAGCTGAGCGTTTGTTTGTTTGTTTGTTTGTTTGTTTGTTTCCCTTTAATTGTATTTACTCATTTATTGTTATATATGTTTTTTATAATAAGTTAGGTATTTGTTATTTTTTATTGATTTTATTTATCTATTTATTTGTTTATTAATTTACTTATTTTTATTATTGTTATTTATCTTATCATTTTATCTGTTCTTTTATCACAACCCATCTTTTTTTGTTTTTCTTTTGTTTGTTTATCTTTACTTTTCAACGTTGGGGGGGTTGGGGGGGTTGGTATCTGTTCTGTAGTATGTTGTATTTCCTTGCAATTACTGGTGTATGGAACAGTATTGTTTGTTTGTTTTATCAAAATATAAAATCCAATAATCAGATTGTTTTAAAAAAAAAAAAAAAATAGAGGAAAAGATCCTCCATGAACTCATTTTTTCTGCTATACTCTCAGATCCAGCAACAGGAAATAGGGGAGAAAGGAAAGACAGGAAGATGAAGAGGCAGAACGTTAACCATTATTGGAAATGGACGTTCTTGGCCATTAACAGCCATACAAATGGAGTACCTTAAGTGACAGGGAGCTGGGTGGAGAGAGCGCTCTCTGCCAAGAAGGAACACACACAGCAGCCAGTTGCAGGCTGGTGGGCAGTCTCTGGGCAAGCTAACAAACAGCCACACTCTGCTGCTGCCAGCAATCACTAATCAGCCTCTGCCTGCATGAACACTCGCTCTCTGGACCAGAGAGGAAGGTGGCGCCGGCCCCCGTGGTGTTCGGAATTGCTCCGGAGCCGAGAGCGGCCCCGAGCGCTGCCACTGCTGGAATTCAGCAGCTTTGGCTTTTTTTTTTACTGTGAAAATGTGGTTTTGTGTAAGTGAACAAGCCCAGAGGAGTGACTGATGAGTGTGAGTAGGATAAGAGATGTGGATGAATGGACTCCACTTCCCTACCTGAACCGTGTCTCACTGCTTCTGTGTTTCTACATCAAATAGACAAATTACAGGAGATGTCTCCTTATTTCCATCTGTTGAATAAATGCATGCTGAATAAATGTTTGTTTATTGCAAGTTTATGTCAGACTAAGAGCTAATCTTATTTAAGGAGGTAACTTCTGAAAGAAAACATGCCTACTCTTAAAAAATGTATTTGAATTAGTGAGCAATAACACTCCCATGTTCTATTCAATACACTGCATTTTTGTTGACAAAAGCCTTATTTATTTTGGTATGACTAGTAGCTTATGGTGGCTAATGTTAGCAAACTTCAGCCGGTTATACTGGTAGGGCTGGGTCTACCTCTGGGCCTGATATGTGAAACCAATTCTCAGGTCGCTTCATCCTGCATTTTTTCTAATGGCCAGCAGCGGTAACCTCACCTTGCAGTAACCTCACCTAGTGGTAACCTCACCTAGCGGTAACCTCACCTGGCGGTTACCTCACCTAGCGGTAACCTCACCTAGCGGTAACCTCACCTGGCGGTTACCTCACCTAGCGGTAACCTCACCTAGCGGTAACCTCACCTAGCAGTAACCTCACCTAGTGGTAACCTCACCTAGCGGTTACCTCACCTAGCGGTAACCTCACCTGGCGGCTACCTCACCTAGCGGTAACCTCACCTAGCGGTAACCTCACCTAGCGGCTACCTCACCTAGCAGTAACCTCACCTAGCGGTAACCTCACCTAGCAGTAACCTCACCTAGCGGTTACCTAGTGTAACATCCCTTCTGCAGTATACACAGGTAACCTCACCTAGTGGTAACCTTGCCTAGCGGTAACCTCAACTAGTGGTAACTCACCTAGCGGTAACCTCACCTAGTGGTAACCTCACCTAGCGGTAACCTCACCTAGCGGTAACCTCACCTAGCAGTAACCTCACCTAGCGGTTACCTAGTGTAACATCCCTTCTGCAGTATACACAGGTAACCTCACCTAGTGGTAACCTTGCCTAGCGGTAACCTCAACTAGTGGTAACTCACCTAGCGGTAACCTCACCTAGTAGTAACCTTGCCTAGCGGTAACCTCACCTAGTGGTAACCTCACCTTGTGGTAACCTCACCTAGCAGTAACCTTGCCTAGCGGTAACCTCAACTAGTGGTAACTCACCTAGCGGTAACCTCACCTAGCGGTAACCTCACCTAGTGGTAACCTTATCTTTTATTTCAGACTAATCTTTTACTTTTCTGTGAAATGATGAAAATGTGAGCACATAAATTGTCTTTTTATTTCACATTTAACATTTGGCAAGCTGCACCAACATAAACATTTTAGCACCGTGATTTACCAAGCCACACCTGACATCAAAACGTCCCATAAAAGAAAAAGACTGACCTGAGGCACAGACAGTTTCAGGAGTGGTGGACAACTGATTTATTTTTTTCATGGAGGTCAATGTGACTGCAAGCCGCCCGTCTCATTTACAAGGAGAAAGTTGCCCGTCTTAAGAAATACAGTCTCAAGAACGTTTACTCCAATAAACCAGGAAGGAGGGAGAGGAGAGGGAACGAGGAGCTGCTTAAAGAACAGTGGACTTTTTTTCTGTCAGATATTAATTATATTAGCCCAGCTAGGAGTTAACAACACAACCATGGGCTATTTTAAGGCTTTTGCTCTAGAGCATGGGTCTCAAACTTGTGGCCCGCGGGCCAATTGTGGCCCTTGTGACGATATTTTGTGGCCCCCACCTTGATATGAAAGTTTAATGTGAGTTTTATATGAATGGCACTTTACCGTGTTGTGTGTGGAAGGTCCCTTTAATTACTTTTTTGGGGTAACTTTGTGTATTTTTGAAATAGTTTTGTGTCTTTTTTTTAAATAATTGTGTGTATTTTTGGTAATTTTGTGTCTTTTCTTGAGTAATTTTGTGTCTTTTTTGGTAATTTTGTGTAATAATGTGTCTTTTTTGGTCATTTTGTGTCTTTTTTGGTCATTCTGTGTCTTTTTTGTCATTTTGTGTCTTTTTTTGGTCATTTTGATACTGCCTCCAGAAGCCCCCAGATAATTTGAGTTTGAGAAAATTGGGTTTCAACTAGTGAAGGGATAACGAAGCCTCATGAATCATTTTATTTATTTTCTGAGCCCACTAGATCGCATTCTTAGTTCAACAAAGGGCTGAAAACACACTAAATTACCATTACTAGAGCCTTTTTATTTAAGCCAAGAGCGCCATCTGGTGGGGTAAAATAATAAAGCAAATGGTTCATGAGGCTTCGTTGTCGCTTCACTAGTTTCAACCCTAAAGTCATGTTGGCATATCACATAAAGAAGAAGATATTGGCCCTTAAACAAAAGCTATTACTGGAAGGCTACCTGGCTGCAACGGCTCATTGAAGAAGAGAGAAATCACAGCCGAGAAACCAGCCGAATCTGCCAGGCTCGTGTTTTATTTGCTCTGCCAGATGCGTCTGGTCACTCTCCGTTCAGAGAGATTTCCAGCTGGTCTGGCTCCTGGCAGGGAAATCTAATAAACCGAGTGATAAAATGACTGACATCCAGCATAACTCACAAACTCTGAGAGATCAAACTGTCAGACTCTGCTGCACTGATCAAATATGCAGTAACAGAATGGTGATTCATGTCACTCAGTGCTACGTCACACACACTGTTGCTTCAATTGTTTTTGGGTTAGAAATAACTTTGCCATTTCTGTTAGATTTAACTCTATGGAGTCTTATAGGGCTTTTTGTCCATTTTTGAATCCTTTTCATGTCTTTGTAAGTCATTTTGTGTCTTTTTTGGTCATTTTTTGTCTTTTTTGTGTCTGTTGTTCCGTCATTTTTAGTTATTTTGTGTCTTTTTTTGGTAATTTTGTGTCTGTTGTTGTGTCTTTTTTAGTTATTTTGTGTCTTTTTTGTCATTTTGTGTCTTTTTTGGATATTTGTGTCTTTTAGTGTCTTTTTGGTCATTTTTGTCTATTGTTGTGTCTTTTTTAGTCATTTTGTGTCTTTTTTTGTCATTTTGTGTCTTTTTGTGGTCTGCTTTGTTTTTTACGTCTGGATGTGATGAAGAAGCCATGCTTAGTCGCTTTTGGAGACTGCAGAGGGTTAATAACTTCAGAGAGCTATTTTATATTATTGATCCTTATTCTGCTTCCACAGAAAAACAGCTACATAACATCTTACGTCAATGTACATAGTTGTTTCCATGAATTCTGTTACACAATGGAAACAGATTGGATGGTGAACGTATAGACAGGTATCCAAGGAGACAGGTAATTACTATTATATAGTGTGTGTGTGCGTCAGAAGAGCTTGATGTGTGATGTCGTCACTAAGTACTACAGGCTCGACCTCCCTCTGTGTGCGTGTGTGTGTGTGTGTGTGTGTGTGTTTGTCTTCATATAGTTGTGAGGACCAACCCATGGAAAAATACCAACATTGTGAGGACATTTGTAGTTGTGAGGACATTTTTTCCAGTCCTCACAAAGAAAATGCTAGGATAGCCTCTAAAGGCCTTAATTAATCATCTGTATGAATTTCAGGGAAGGTCCTAACAGAGATGGTAAACCCTGAAATGTGTGTGTTGGGCTAGGGGAAGTGGTGGTCCTCACAACTACACAAAGACATGTATGTGTGTGTGTGTGTGTGTGTGTGTGTGTGTGTGTGTGTGTGCTTGTATTCCTATACTGGTGGGGACATTCATCTGTTTACACAGTCACGCCGTGGGGACCTGAGACACCATGGGGACCAAAATAGAGGTCCCCATGAGGGTTTTTATTTTAAATCAATGCTGGAGTCATTCTAAAGGTGCCTATGTGATTTTTAGCTTTGGCCCATTATTCACCATTTTCCATCTTGACACACACACACAGATTGCTCAGTATCGCCAACTACAGGTCCCGAGCTGGTACTGCACGTACTGATTCTCACACACACCACTACCATATATGGTCAGTACCGCCCCTTTTTGGTCCCCATAAAGCAGGTATTCAAAAACAAATAACTTTTATCAGTGTAAATCAATAATTAGGCTATTGGAGGCATTTATTTGCAGCAGATGTCAACTACAGTGCTAAGGACTTGTGCAGGGAAGCAAAGTCAAACAAAAATAAAAAGAATAAAGAAAGCTAAGTCATATAATAACAAGTAGACAACCAGTAAATATATTTCCTCTGATTAGTTGACAGTATAAATAGTAAACTTTGACTGACTACAGAGACCTAGTGGGTAAGAGAGCTAGTTAGCCCCCACTACTGAACTAGTTAGCTCCCCACTGACAAGTTCACCTTATTTAAAATGTCTAAAAATATAATGGGAAGGACTATATATTATATATATATAGCATGCTTTATCACCATAGGCAGATTACTTTGGCTGAGAATTTTCTTAATGTGTGTGTGGGGATTTGTACTGCAGCCTGTTTGCTGGGCCTCTACAGCATGACCACCCTACATCCCCCTGGATGTCCTCAATGTGAAACTGTTGAAAAGATTGCAAAGTCAAACCTCCAGACAGGGTGGGGCTCTGGGCTGACCTCTGAGTCTGCCTCAGGACTGCCGCTGGAGGATGGAGGAGTGAGGATGGAGGACAGAGGATGGAAGATGGGGGGGTGGATGGAGGAGGGAGGATGAGGATAGGGGAGGATGGAGAAGGGATATCGGAGGAGCTATGCACAGGATTCAGGAGAGCATCCTTTGTGGAAGTCTTTTACCGGTGACCCTGCCCCCTGACTGGATATCCGTTATTGAAGAGACGCTGCAGCTGATCGGACTGATTTTATACATCATAACATCACTGGGACCCAGCATTGAAAATGATTTTCTTAAGGAGTATGTCAAGTCGGTCGGGTGAAATCCAGCGAAAGGAAAGAACCCATAGCTTGCAGGATATCAGCACCCCTGGTGTAGAGGTAAGTCCTAGCACTGAGGAGGGTAGAGAGGCCAGCCAGCCAAAGAGAGAGAAGATTAGAGCACAGAAACCTAGAGTTAAGTGGCCACGGGTGGCCAAAACTAAGAAGTGGGAAGATATCAGCAGTGACTTGGTTAGAGTGTTAGATAAGCTTAAAGGAACGGAGAGGAAGTTAGACAAGATGGGAGATGTCATCTATGATCATAGTGCAGAGAGGTTTGACGCTTTTGAGAAAAGAAAGAAGCATGAGGTTGAAGTAGTTTAAATCCAGGCGCCAACAAGAGATGGATAGACTTATTCGGGAGAGGAGACAGCTTAAGAAGCAGTGGAGGAAGGGCAGAGAGGATGAGAAGGAGGGAATAAATTGGTTTACAGGCAGATGTCAAAGATTGGTTGAGGGATTCAGGTTTGTGAAGATGTTGTTTAATAAGGAGAACGGTAGCCTTGCATCTAAGTAGGAGCTTGAAGGTTATTTGGAGGGAGTGCACAAAGATAAGGAAAGGTTTAGAGAGCTACCACTCTCCCCTGATATGCCACCTATTGGTGAGATAGACAGCCAGTGTGATGTTAGCCCACCAAGACGGAAAGACGTTCAGGAGATAGTAAGGCGTGGAAGGGCCTCTTCAGCCCCTGGGCCGAATGGAGTCCCCTACCGGTCTGTGCCAGATGTGTTGTTGTATTTGTGGAAGCTGATGAAGATAGTGTGGAAGAAGCAGGTTATACCTAAGGCATGGTGTAGAGAAGGGGGAATCTTCATTCCTAAAGAAAGGGAGTCTGAAGAGATAAGTCAATTTAGACCTATTAGCCTACTTAATGTTGAGGGGAAGATTTTCTATAGTGATGTAGCACAGAGGTTGTCTAGCTACCTAGAAAAGAATAGGCTGATTGACACTTCGGTGCAAAAGGCTGGAATCCCAGGATCCTCCAGGTGCTTAGAGCACACCAGCATGGCACCAGATCCAGTCAGCCAGGCATGAGAAGAGAGACCTGTATGTGGTTTTCCTGGACCTGGCAAATGCTTTCGGGTCAATGCCACATAGTCTGATATGGTAGGTCTTTGATTTCTTTAAAGTACCATATAGTATAAAGAGTTTAGTTAGAGCTTACTTTGTAGATTTGCAACTCTGTTTTTACGACAGCAGAGTACACTACTGCTTGGCAACAGTTGAAGATAGGCATTATGGACAATTTCCCCACGAGCCTTTACTATGGCAATGGAGGTTATTACTAGAGCCTCAAGGTGGGTAGTGGGTGGAGAAAAGCTGCAGGGAGGGCTGCGCCTCCTACCAATTAGGGCCTATATGGATGATATGACGACTATCACAACAACAGCTCCATGTACCAGTAGATTGTTGGATAAGTTAAATAGTAATTTACAGTGGGCCAGAATGAAGGTGAAACCAAGTAAGTCTAGGAATATCTCAGTTGTTAAAGGGAAGATTGTTGACAAGAAGTTTGTCATAAACGGGGAGGTAATACCAACAGTAGGTAGTACAAAAAACGATTAAAAGTTTAGGAAGGTGGTATTATGCAAGCCTCAGCGATAAGGGCCAATATGAGGAGTTGAGACAGGAAATGATTCAAGGCATTTCAGGCATAGATAAGTCAGGGCTCCCAGGAAAGTTAAAGTTGGGGTGTTTGCAGTTTGGGTTGTTGCCGAGGCTGATGTGGCCACTGACAGTGTGTGAGGTTCCTATTTCAAAGAAAAGTTGGAGAGGATCATCAACTAATTTATTAGAAATGGCTCAGAGTCCCACGCTGTCTAAGCAGTGTAGCCTTGTATGGGGAAGGTATATTGGAGTTGCCAATATCTAGCCTGTCAGAGGAGTACAAGTGTGCTAATGTTTGCCTGGAAATGATCCAGTGGTTAGAGGTGTAGGGCCTACGGTTAAAACGGGGAAGAAATGGAACCCAAAAGATGCAGTGCAGCAGGGTCAGGCAGCCCTTAGGCACAGAGACATTGTGGGTCAGGTGCAGCATGGCCGTGGGGGCCTAGGACTGTGTGCTGGGAAAACTGGGTGGGCTAAGGCAAGAGCAAAAGAAAAGAGAGGTATGGTGGTAGAAGACATACATCATCAGGAGGTAGTAAGATGTACTAAGGCAGTGTCTCAGGCAAAGCAGGGACAGTGATTGAACTGGGAAAGCGTAGAAAAGAGAATTTTGAAATGGAGAGAGTTGTGTAGCATGGAGGCAAGCAGAATTTGATTTATTTTCGGGGCCACTTATGATGTTCTGCCATCTCTGCAAAACCTAAATCAGTGGTTGGGTGAGGATCCTGCCTGCCCACTGTGTTCCAGTGTGTCTACACTCAGGCATATACTGTCAGGGTGTAAGGCTAGTCTCTACCAAGGGTGTTATACCTGGCGTCACAACCAGGCATTGAAACGTTTGGCAGCTGCACTCGAGGAAAAATAGATAGAAGTAAATTCTTCAGTTGCTGGTAAGGAGGTTAGACAAATTGAATTTGTACGTGAGGGAGGGAAAATTAACTCAATTAAGTAGCAGATAGGACAGCTAAGAGGACTGGAATTTGAAGGCTGACTCAACCGAGCAGCTAACCATTCCGTATCATATTGCTAGCTCCCAGCTACAACCAGATTCATTATTGTGGTCTGATACACAGAAGGTTGTGTACTTTATTGAGCTCACTGTCCTTGGAAGACAGAGTTGAGGAAGCCAACGAGTGCAAGAAAAATAGGTATTCTGAGCTAGCGGCAGATTCAGAGCAGAGGGCTTGGAGGGCTTGTGTACCACCGGTAGAAGTCGGCTTTCGTGGTTTTGTTGCAAAGTCTGTGTTTGCTCTGCTAAGCGACTTGGGTATTCGTGGACGGAGCTTGAAACTGGCAGCTAAAAACATGTCGCAGGCAGCAGAGCAAGGAAGTGAGTGGATGTGGATGAGAAGGAAGCATGTTAGCTGGGGAGTTCATTGAGGGACTTGTTATGTTTTAGCTAGGAATGCCATGCGGAACCAACAGCACTGAGTGCGCAAGTGATTGTAATATCACTTGGTTGGTTACTGGTTGTTAATCTGAATTGGACTACTAAATGTGTTTCTACCTAGGATTATGGCACAAGAGATAGTAATATCTTGTCCTGTGTATTAATGTATGCTGTAGTTTCATAACAGAGTGAAGACAAAGAACAGATTATTCATGTTGAGTGTGTCACTCACAAGTTTTATATTTATCTTATGATATGCCTTGTAGTTATAATTTGTTTTATTGTGGGTCTCAACAACAAAAAGACCACAAACATCTTTCTACATTTATAATAACTGTAAATAAAGATCATTCTAGAATTTTTTTTCCCTTTCACTATCTGTTATTTCCCCCATTTAGATTTATTATGGATACTTTTCAAGTTTAAAAAAAGAAAATAAAGAGTATGGGAGTCTGTCAGCAAGAAACACTTTTCATTCACATTCCTGAGTGCAGGTTTGATCTGAGTTTACATTTATATTTTCCCTTAATCATCTCACCTAATAAAACACAACACAATCACGTTCTGGGATATTATATTATGAATTTATCACCACGGTAGTCTATACAGATGCAAATAACAACGAATAAATCATATAAAGGCATTCCTGTGTCCCTGAGCAGGACACAGTTCACAGTATAAATACAGAATGCAGGTTATTATTCATGTGCAGGTGATTGTTAAACAGAGAAAACACTTATTATTATTATTATTATTATTATGACTATGATTATTATTATTATTATTATTATTATTATTAGTGCATGTCTACAGCTGTTAAAGCCAACTGACAGCTGATCCAGCTGTGACCCGCTGCCGCCATCATTAAAACTTTTCCTCTCCTCGCCTGGTTTCCTTGCGCCCCATGCGTCCCCGGTGGGCGAGGCAAGGCAAGAGCCTCCCACACCCGGTTCACATCAGGGGGAGTCAGACACCTGACACTGCGCTGAGATGTAAGTTTTAAAAAAAACCTTTTGGGAAGTAAGAGCTGTTAGTTTTACTTATTGTATTGCTTGATCTCATTAGTAAAATCAATAAAACGTGGCTTCTAATTAGTGAATTTGTATTTATGGATATAGTATTTTGCCATTAAAATAAGAAGATTAATCATATATTCCAGATTGGTTTTCTGTATATTATTTTCTAATAATGCTAGTAAGGGACTTGTGACTTCCGGCCGTACGCTTTTATTGTGAAATCAGAGAGGAAGTCAACTGCACGTTCACGTTCAATCTCAAATTAGTAAAAGTACTGCAGCTTTCAACTCCATGACACGTCGAAGAGATGATTCAATGTTAAGGAATACCTGGAGCAAGTGGCGTGTTCAGTAAGTATTCAGAGGATTTCTTGAAATACCGTGTAATACATGACAGTGTTATGTATCATGTAGCCATTTATTAATGTTTTAAAACTGTCTACTTGTTGACGGATGCTAGCCAAAGCACATGTAGCATTAGCTAGTTAGCATTAGTGTTTATTACAGACTGTTTCTTTATCATTTTGAGGGGAATCTATTATGCATCAGGTCTGCCAAACAGTTTTCTGTAATGCATGTAGGTGGCTAATGATTAAGGGATATTTAGGACACATCTGAACCTTGATGATTAATTTTCCTGGGGCAAAATGTCACTGTAGTCTGGGGAATTTACGACGTCCCCACAATGCACCTTTTATGGTTTTGTTTCAGTTAAACACAGTTAAGTATCTGATTAGAGAATATGCACAGGTGTGTGAAATGTCCCCATGAATCACGGTCGATTCAAGATGTGTGAAATGTCCCCACAAAGCACAGTGTATTCAAGATGTGTAAAGGCAGACAGAGGTTGACAAAGCTGGAGAAAATAGTAGAATTCTTACTCATTAGTCTGTTGTGTTGGCATGTATTTGACCCAAGAGACATGTCCTTTAGAAAATGTATTAAAATCATAAAATATTATGCAATGTTTACATGAAATTAACTGATTGGTTTACATATTTCAATTCCTTTTTGTATCAAATCATTGCAGATGACTACATGTGAAACTGGTATGCCTGTGCTGGTGTCAGAGCCCCAGATGGATAAAACTGCCAGTTCAGAGGACGCTAGTCAACAGGTAATTAATGTCCATCTCTTAAAATTCAGCTCTAGAGTCTTCACATCACTTTTGATGTCTGCTGTTGTTTTCTTTATGCAGACATATGAAAAGAATATGATCATTAAGAGGGGAATCTATTATGCATCAGGTCTGCCAACAGTTTTCTGTAATGCTTGGAGGTGGCTAATGATTAAGGGATATTTAGGACACATCTGAACCTTGATGATTAATTTTCCTGGGGCAAAATGTCACTGTAGTCTGGGGAATTTACGACGTCCCCACAATGCACCTTTTATGGTTTTGTTTCAGTTAAACACAGTTAAGTATCTGATTCGAGAGAATGCACAGGTGTGTGAAATGTCCCCATGAATCACGGTCGATTCAAGATGTGTGAAATGTCCCCACAAAGCACAGTGTATTCAAGATGTGTAAAGGCAGACAGAGGTTGACAAAGCTGGAGAAAATAGTAGAATTCTTACTTGTTAGTCTGTTGTGTTGGCATGTATTTGACCCAAGAGACATGTCCTTTAGAAAATGTATTAAAATCATAAAATATTATGCAATGTTCACATGAAATGAACTGATTGGTTTACATATTTCAATTATTTTTTGTATCAAATCATTGCAGATGACTAAATGTGAAACTGGTATGCCTGTGCTGGTGTCAGAGCCCCAGATGGATAAAACTGCCAGTTCAGAGGACACTAGTCAACAGGTAATTAATGTCCATCACTTAAATTTACCTATAGTGTCTTCGAGTCACTTTTGACGTCTGCTGTTGTTTTCTTTATGCAGATAAATGAAAAGAATATGATCATTAAGAGGGGAATCTATTATGCATCAGGTCTGCCAAACAGTTTTCTGTAATGCTTGGAGGTGGCTAATGATTAAGGGATATTTAGGACACATCTGAACCTTGTTGAGTCATTATCCTGGGGCAAAATGTCACTGGAGTCTGGGGAATTTACGACGTCCCCACAATGCACCTTTTATGGTTTTGTTTCAGTTAAACACAGTTAAGTATCTGATTTGAGAGAATGCACAGGTATGTGAAATGTCCCCACAAAGCACAGTGTATTCAAGATTTGTAAAGGCAGACAGAGGTTGACAAAGCAGGAGAAAATAGTAGAATTCTTACTTTTTAGTATGTTGTGTTAGCATGCATTTAACTCAAGAGACATGTCCTTTAGAAAATGTATTAAAATCATAAAATATTATGCAATGTTTACATGAAATTAACTGATTGGTTTACATATTTCAATTATTTTTTGTATCAAATCATTGCAGATGACTACATGTGAAACTGGTATGCCTGTGCTGGTGTCAGAGCCCCAGATGGATAAAACTGCCAGCTCAGAGGACGCTAGTCAACAGGTAATTAATGTCCATCTCTTAAATTCAGCTCTAGAGTCTTCAAGTCACTTTTGACATCTGCTGTTGTTTTCTTTATGCAGATAAATGAAAAGAATATGATCATTAAGAAGGGAATCTATTATGCATCAGGTCTGCCAAACAGTTTTCTGTAATGCTTGGAAGTGGCTAATGATTAAGGGATATTAAGGACACATCTGAACCTTGATGATTAATTTTCCTGGGGCAAAATGTCACTGGAGTCTGGGGAATTTACGTCGTCCCCACAAAGCACCTTTTATGGTTTTGTTTCAGTTAAACACAGTTAAGTATCTGATTTGAGAGAATGCACAGGTATGTGAAATGTCCCCACAAAGCACAGTGTATTCAAGATGTGTAAAGGCAGACAGAGGTTGACAAAGCTGGAGAAAATAGTAGAATTCTTACTCATTAGTCTGTTGTGTTGGCATGTATTTGACCCAAGAGACATGTCCTTTAGAAAATGTATTAAAATCATAAAATATTATGCAATGTTTACATGAAATTAACTGATTGGTTTACATATTTCAATTCCCTTTTGTATCAAATCATTGCAGATGACTACATGTGAAACTGGTATGCCTGTGCTGGTGTCAGAGCCCCAGATGGATAAAACTGCCAGTTCAGAGGATGCTAGTCAACAGGTAATTAATGTCCATCTCTTAAAATTCAGCTCTAGAGTCTTCAAGTCACTTTTGATGTCTGCTGTTGTTTTCTTTATGCAGACATATGAAAAGAATATGATCATTAAGAGGGGAATCTATTATGCATCAGGTCTGCCAACAGTTTTCTGTAATGCTTGGAGGTGGCTAATGATTAAGGGATATGTATGACACATCTGAACCTTGATGATTAATTTTCCTGGGGCAAAATGTCACTGGAGTCTGGGGAATTTACGACGTCCCCACAATGCACCTTTTATGGTTTTGTTTCAGTTAAACACAGTTAAGTATCTGATTAGAGAATATGCACAGGTATGTGAAATGTCCCCATGAATCATGGTCTATTCAAGATGTGTGAAATGTCCCCACAAAGCACAGTCTATTCAAGATGTGTAAAGGCAGACAGAGGTTGACAAAGCTGGAGAAAATAGTAGAATTCTTACTTGCTAGTCTGTTGTGTTGGCATGTATTTGACCCAAGAGACATGTCCTTTAGAAAATGTATTAAAGTCATAAAATATTATGCAATGTTCACATGAAATGAACTGATTGGTTTACATATTTCAATTATTTTTTGTATCAAATCATTGCAGATGACTAAATGTGAAACTGGTATGCCTGTGCTGGTGTCAGAGCCCCAGATGGATAAAACTGCCAGTTCAGAGGACACTAGTCAACAGGTAATTAATGTCCATCACTTAAATTTACCTATAGTGTCTTCGAGTCACTTTTGACGTCTGCTGTTGTTTTCTTTATGCAGATAAATGAAAAGAATATGATCATTAAGAGGGGAATCTATTATGCATCAGGTCTGCCAAACAGTTTTCTGTAATGCTTGGAGGTGGCTAATGATTAAGGGATATTAAGGACACATCTGAACCTTGATGATTAATTTTCCTGGGGCAAAATGTCACTGGAGTCTGGGGAATTTACGACGTCCCCACAATGCACCTTTTATGTTTTTTTTCAGTTAAACACAGTTAAGTATCTGATTAGAGAGAATGCACAGGTATGTGAAATGTCCCCATGATGCACAATCTATTCAAGATGTGTGAAATGTCCCCACAAAGCACAGTCTATTCAAGATGTGTAAAGGCAGACAGAGGTTGACAAAGCTGGAGAAAATAGTAGAATTTTTACTTGTTAGTCTGTTGTGTTGGCATGTATTTGACCCAAGAGATATGTCCTTTAGAAAATGTATTAAAGTCATAAAATATTATGCAATGTTCACATGAAATGAACTGATTGGTTTACATATTTCAATTATTTTTTGTATCAAATCATTGCAGATGACTACATGTGAAACTGGTATGCCTGTGCTGGTGTCAGAGCCCCAGATGGATAAAACTGCCAGTTCAGAGGACACTAGTCAACAGGTAATTAATGTCCATCACTTAAATTTACCTATAGTGTCTTCGAGTCACTTTTGACGTCTGCTGTTGTTTTCTTTATGCAGATAAATGAAAAGAATATGATCATTAAGAGGGGAATCTATTATGCATCAGGTCTGCCAAACAGTTTTCTGTAATGCTTGGAGGTGGCTAATGATTAAGGGATATTTAGGACACATCTGAACCTTGATGATTAATTTTCCTGGGGCAAAATGTCACTGGAGTCTGGGGAATTTACGACGTCCCCACAATGCACCTTTTATGGTTTTGTTTCAGTTAAACACAGTTAAGTATCTGATTAGAGAATATGCACAGGTATGTGAAATGTCCCCATGAATCATGGTCTATTCAAGATGTGTGAAATGTCCCCACAAAGCACAGTGTATTCAAGATGTGTAAAGGCAGACAGAGGTTGACAAAGCAGGAGAAAATAGTAGAATTCTTACTTTTTAGTCTGTTGTGTCAGCATGCATTTAACTCAAGAGACATGTCCTTTAGAAAATGTATTAAAATCATAAAATATTATGCAATGTTTACACGAAATTAACTGATTGGTTTACATATTTCAATTATTTTTTGTATCAAATCATTGCAGATGACTACATGTGAAACTGGTATGCCTGTGCTAGTGTCAGAGCCCCAGATGGATAAAACTGCCAGTTCAGAGGACACTAGTCAACAGGTAATTAATGTCCATCACTTAAATTTACCTATAGTGTCTTCGAGTCACTTTTGACATCTGCTGTTGTTTTCTTTATGCAGATAAATGAAAAGAATATGATCATTTTGAGGGGAATCTATTATGCATCAGGTCTGCCAAACACTTTTCTGTAATGCTTGTAGGTGGCTAATGATTAAGGGATATTTAGGAAACATCTGAACCTCATTGAGTCATTGTACTGGGGCAAAATGTCACTGTAGTCTGGAAATTTACGACGTCCCCACAAAGCACCTTTTATTGTTTTGTTTCAGTTAAACACAGTTAAGTCTCTGATAAGAGAGAATGCACAGGTATGTGAAATGTCCCCATGGAGAACAGTCTATTCAAGATGTGTGAAAGCAGACAGAGGTTGACAAAGCACGATAAAATAATAGAAGTCTTACTCATTAGTCTGGTGTTGGCATGTATTTGACCAAAGAGACATGTCCTTTAAAAAATGTATTAAAATCATAAAATATTATGCAGTGTTTACATAAAATTGACTGATTTGTTTACATATTTTGAATTCCTTTTTGTATCAAGTCATTGCAGATGAAAACTGGTATGCCCTGTGTGAGCTCCCAGCCTGTGCTGGTGTCAGAGTCCCAGATGGATGAAGCTCCCAGTTCAGAGGACACTGGTCAACAGGTAATTAATGTCCTCTAGTTAAATTACCTCTAGTGTCTTCAAGTCACTTTTGACGTCTGCTGTTGTTTTCTTCATGCAGATAAATTTAAATAATACGATTATTATGAGGGGAATCTTTTATGTATCAGGTCTGCCAAACAGGCTCATGATTATGGGATATTTAGGTTTTCCTGATTCAAAAGGTAGTTTGACTAAGTTGACACAAAATGTAGAACTGATTAAGGTTCCTCAAACGGATGTGTGTCTAATTGTTTGAATTTAAATGTATTAAAGCATTTTTGCAGCATTGTTTTTTTTTTTTTTTGGGGTGTTTTGCTTTGGTCTACATTGTCATACCCCATTAGATGTATCTTATTTAAACAATTCTATACACAGGAAACTTCGACAGACACTGAGGGGAATAAAATCCCACCAAAACAGAAGAGACGCAAACTGCCACCAGCAGAAGATGGAGCATCATCTGGAGTCAGTGCTGTAAAGCATTCTTCAAAAGGTGATATTTTTTATAGCGGGTCTAACAGGATGTAAATATCTCAGACAAAAAGATTATGATAAAAGAAAATTAAAATGTGAAAAAAGAAAAAGAAAGTTGCCATAATAATATGCTAATACACAGGACAAGACATTACTATCCCTTGTGTGATAATCCTAGGTAGAAACACATTAAGTAGGCCAATTCAGATTAACAACCAAGTGATGTTACAATCATCAGATATTTCCTTATACTTTTATGAAAACATCTGTTTTTCTACTCTTTACAGGTAAGGCCTCACATTAAAGCACACCATGGCAGCCAGCAGAGGTAAAGGCGGTCGAGAGGCACATGAGTGCATTACTCTGCACTTGCACTGTGCCATCAAAAAGAGATTTCGAGAAGTGTTTAAGAGCAGAGCCTGAAGTTTTTTGTTATCAACCGTACTACTGCTTACAAATGGAAAGTTTTGTTAAAGTTAAAGTTGTTTCTTTCTGGTGTTGTTAACAATGTAATTGGCTGACTGATGTTTAGTTCTAATGTATGCTGCCAAGTCTTTTATTTTATTTTTTTAATTTAATGAGCAGTTTGTTTTGTTCCTTATTAGTGGAACAATAACTTAATTTGTTGCAGCAATTTATTTAAACTTCATTTTTACTTTGCTAGAATTAAAAACTTCAGCTATACAATTCAAGTTGGTTTGACTTCTTATTTGATCTATTGAAATTTATATTAAGGAGAAACTAAATCTTACTCATTTTGTCAGCTAAGCCTCGCTCTCACTGAGCAACTGGGTTGTGTGTGCAGACCATAAATGGCATCAGAGTTATAGCAATATTGTTTTGAAGTGCATATTATCTGAGTTTTAGTTGAAGTGGCTTCATGGGCGTCTTCTGGTTGAGTGTGCAGCATGTATGGACTAATACGTATTTTGTGTAACTTTTTATGTCTGGTCCTGTTGGAGTGCGTGGCCGCCACTGGTATCAGGTGCTCTTGAGCTTAAAAGGTTGAGGTTAAAACTGCTTTTCCCTCAGGTTCTACTTTGAATTTGCATAATACCACCATTTTCATGGTTAATAGAAGTACATCTCCAACCAAATCTGTTGGAACTGCATTCCCCCCATTAATGTAACTTGGCTGAGAGGTTTCCTGGTTCTTCAGTGAGAGCATGCAATTGGCTTTTGGGAGAAAAGGCCAGAATATGTTATTAAAATGCCATGTGGCACTACACCTTTTATAGTCAAAATTAAAATGTGTGTCTCTCTACAATGTCTCAGGTAGTTGTCAAATATACAGTGGTCCCTTTGTAATTGACTGTAGGGATTCACTATTGCATTATTTCCTTTTTGATACCAATTTCAATATCTGAACTTGTGCATCTGCAGCGTGCTGTTCCACTATTAGGGCTTGAAAATAATATACATGTATTAACAGTTGTCTGCTACTAACCCTGTACGTATGTGATATCATATGCCTTCATTGTTGTGTGGACTGACTTACCTTGGTTGACAGTCAGAACTGAGAAGGAAGCTAATATTAACAAATTTACATTTTCTGACATGTTCTTGAAGTTACACAAGTTGCTTGGTATTTATAGACATTAGCTAATTGTGAACTGAAAAATCTGTTGTGTTGCAACAGATGCACAGATTTTTCATTTCCAGGCTAATAAATTTGTTGTATTGTCTTAGAGCATAGGTTTACATACTTACAATACTGGATCCACTATTTCATGTAGCATTAAATGTAGTAGAACAACACTAGTTGACTGAGGTTAGAAACAAGAAAAGACAAGCAGTGTGAAGAACAACTCTTATTGTGGAAAGACTTTTCTGAACAATAATTCACTTCACAGTTGGCAGTTGTCAGACAGTTTATGGCAAATGCCATAATTGTAGAATAAGCTTCTTAGAAAAGGATCTAAATTTAATTGTTTTTTGCAAAAGTAGGTCCCCATTAGTCACCATATAATCTGTGTGAAATATGCAAATTCATGTAAATGATGTACCCTGATAGCATGTTTACTGGTTTTTCCGGATGTCCCCGTAAAGCCTTATTTAAACATGTCTAGAACCTTACTTCATCATTTCAGAGGTTTGAAGGCGTGTATAGGTTAACTAAGCTATGGCAAGCTAACTCAATTTTTTTCAGCTCTCTACAACCTCTAGAAAGGGTGGTCCCCACCGGTGAGGAATAAAACTGGAGTCCTTATGATCTATGAAAACCAGACTGTGTGTGTGTGTGTGTGTGTGTGTGTGTGTGTGTTCCTCTAAATGGAAGGAAAGCAGGAACACTGAGGAGAGAGAAGGTGTATTAAAGAACTCAAACTTCTTGGGGGATTGAGGTTTTGTTAAACTTAGCCATTAAGTGCTGAAAACACTTAACACTAACACTTCAGCATTCACTGTGGAGTAACTCCATGACTACAGTAATGTGTTGGTGTGTTTTTCACACTTTTTCCCCAGCAGGTCACCTTTTGGCTTTTCACAGCTCAGTGTGGTAAATGAAAGAAAAACTTTCCCTCCAGTGAGGTTATAAAGTAGGTACAGATTATACACAGCAACGAAAAATACAAGAATTAACTAACAAAAATGGAAGGTTTCTCTTTTAAAATTCAGAAATGTCACATTTTTAACCAATTCGTAATTATTTTGTAGATGAAAAAATATTTTTTTGAAAATAAAAGAATAGTAAATTCAGGTTTATCTTCTGTAAATTGTAACATTTAAATTAAATTCTGTACGTAAATACATATCCTGAAGGGTTTTCTTTCAAAACTTTATTGAAACTGTATCCAGTTGATCCATACAGGACCTCTTCTGTCGTTAAGGTTGGAGAACTTGTTGCAGATAAGCTCGAGCCCAGAGAAGTTGGCGGCGTTTCTGGATGTTGTTGATATCTGGTGCTTTCTCTACATGGTAACGGTTTTCTAAAGTGTTCTGAGTCAATGTAGTAATGTCCTTTATACCAGCTATTCTCAACCTTTTTGAGTCGCGACCCCAAATTTAACATGCGTGTTGTCCCCGAGCCCCACTCACTGAACAGAATCTCGCACGCACAGTTCAGATCACCCTAAAAAGAAACAAAATGACCAAAGAAGACACAAAATGACCAGAAAAGACACAAAATGACCAAAAAAAGACACATAATGACCAAAAAAAGACACTAAATGACCAAAAAAAGACACAAATTGACCAAAAAAGACACTAAATGACCAAAAAAGTAAACAAAATGACCAAAAAAGACACAAAATGACCAGAAGACACACAAAATGACCATAAAAAGACACAAAATGACCAAAAAAAGACACAAATTGACCAAAAAAGACACAAAATGACCAAAAAAAGGACACAAAATGACCAAAAAAGACACAAAATGACCAAAAAAAGACACAAAATGACCAGAAAAGGACACAAAATGACCAGAAAAGACACAAAATGACCAAAAAAAGACACAAAATGACCAAAAAAAGACACAAATTGACCAAAAAAGACACAAAATGACCAAAAAAAGGACACAAAATGACCAAAAAAGACACAAAATTACCAGAAAAGACACAAAATGACCAAAAAAAGTAAACAAAATGACCAAAAAAGACCCAAAATGACCAGAAAAAGACACAAAATGACCAAAAAAGACACAAAATGACCAAAAAAAGACACAAAATGACCAAAAAAAGACACAAATGACCAGAAAAGGACACTAAATGACCAGAAAAGACACAAAATGACCAAAAAAAGACACAAAATGACCAAAAAAAGACACAAATTGACCAAAAAAGACACAAAATGACCAAAAAAACACACAAAATGACCAAAAAAAGACACAAAATGACCAGAAAAGGACACAAAATGACCAGAAAAGACACAAAATGACCAAAAAAAGACACAAAATGACCAAGTAAGACACAAATTGACCCAAAAAAAACACAAAATGACCAAAAAAAAAGACATTAAGTGACCAAAAAGATTAAAACACATGAACACATGAACACTTTAACACAGTGGAGACAGAGCTGACTTCCAAAATGATTTGGCGACCCCCAGAAATCATCTCGTGACCCCAATTGGGGTCCCGACCCCAAGGTTGAGAACAGCTGCTTTATACAATCATGTCAGTTTTTAATGCAGTGACATCTAAGGGGTCAAAGGTCATGGACATCAAATGTTGTTGTTTTTTCCCTTGCCCCTCACATGCAGAGATTTCTGATTCTCTGAATCTTTTAATGATGTTCTGGACTGTAGATGATGGAAATCCCCAAAGTCCTTGCAAATAAGTGTTGAGAATCACAGATAAAATATTCCCTCCTGTAATAATCAGCATCAGCAATACAAATTATTTATGATTGCCTCTAAACAAACAGCAGTCATAATAAGGCCTGGTGGCATGAAGGGCAGCAAACAGGCTTATCTGGTGTCAGGTTCAATTACAGAATGACTTTGGTGTTTAAAATTCATTAAGGTTTAACTGTGGTTATGTTTTGATGTTTCGACTGATTACTGAAGGCTGTTTATTCTCTCTCTCTCTCTTTTATTGTTAAGGCTTATTATGGATTAAGAAAAACTCTGTTTCTCAACAAACAATTGCAAGGACTTTAGGGATTTTTCCCATCTACTCTCCATAACGTCATTTTTTTTTTTAAATCAGAGAATCAGAAATCTCTGCATGTAAGGGACAAGGCCAAAAAGCCTTCAGAAATCAGTCAAAACATCAAAACATAACCGCAGTTAAACCTTAATGAATTTTAAACACCAAACTCATTCTGTAATTGAACCTGACACCAGATCAGCCTGTTTGCTGCCCTTCGTGCCATCAGGCCTTAAATAAACTCTAATGACTGCTGTTTGTTTCGAGCAGGGGTCTCAAACTCAAATTACCTGGGGGCCGCTGGACACAGTATCAAATGACCAAAAAAAAGACACAAAATGACAGAAAAAAACTAATTTACTTTAAAAAAAAGGCACAAAATGACCAAAAAAAGACACAAAATTACAAAAAAAAGACTCAAAATTACAAAAGAAGACACAAAATGACCAAAAAAGACACAGAATTACCAAAAAAGACACAAAATTATTTAAAAAAAGACACAAAATGACCCCAAAAAACTTAAAAAGAAACAAAATGACCGGAAACGACACAAAATTACAAAAAAGACACAAAATGACTGAAAAAAAACACTAAATTACTTAAAAAAGACACAAAATGACAAAAAATACACAAAATTACTAAAACAAGACACAAAATTACTAAAAAAAGACACAAAATGATTATAAAAAGACACAAAATGACCAAAAAAATACACAGAATTACCAAAAAAGACACAAAATTATTATGAAAAGACACAAAATTACCCAAAAAATACACAAAATTACCCAAATAAAGTAATTAAAGGGACCTTCCACACACAACACGGTAAAGTGCCATTCATATAAAACTCACATTAAACTTTCATATCAAGGTGGGGGCCACAAAATATCATCACGAGGGCCTCAATTGGCCCGCGGGCCGCGAGTTTGAGACCCATGATGTAGAAGCTATCATAAATCCTCTGTATTGCTTTGATGATTTTTACAGGAGGGGATATTTAGTTGACAGAGGGAAGTTAATGACGTCTTCTACCTTGTTTTCAGTTGTTCCTCTGGATATTTGAGCAGTTAGACTATTAGTGGCAGTTGTTAGCTGCTGCATGGCGTCCATGCAGTCGCTGCTGTGATGGATTGATCTGCAGTGAGGGACGCAGATATGTGTGTTTTATGTTAGCCTGTGTATGTGTGTGTGTGTGTGTGTGTGTGTGTATGTGTGTGAGCCTCAGGGAAGTCTGACTTCCTGTGATCAGTCTTTATGATGGTTATGGCTGTTAACTTTATGACCCCACAGAGGACAAACACACCATTTTATCACACTCTCACTCTCACACACACACACACACACACACACACACACACAGACCTACATGACACAGCCGTGGTGTGTGTTTCATGGGACAAACAGGACATTATGTTGACTAATCTTTGGGGACATCAGCTCAGAGAAATGACTATTGATCTAAAAGATGAGACACTTCCCTTCTTCCCTTGAAGGGATTCCTGCTCAGCACAAGTCAACAGTTTCTCAACAAAATGTCAATTAGTAATATTTACCCTATTAAAACCCAGAAAAAATGTTATTTAGAGTGATTAAAATTAATATTTGTGTTACTCCGGGTAATACAATTTGGTTAATTTTGTGTCTTTTTCAGTCATTTTGTGTCTTTTTTTAGTCATTGTGTCTTTTTATGTCTCTTTTTAGTCATTTTGTGTCTTTTTAAGTCCAAACAAGGATCAAACAAACATTTATGATTTCTTTTTTAATTTAACCTTTATTTAACCAGGAAGTCCCATTGAGATTCAGAATCTCTTTTTCAAGAGAGCCCTGGCCAAAATAGCAGCCAAAACTCAACACAAGTGCCAAAATAAATAACATTTACAATAAAACAATTGCAATATAACACAATATTAAAGCATAATGAGCCTTATTAAGAAAAACAAGCACATGTCTCTATCACCACAGTCTTGAGGATAGCTTTAAATTCATTGATTGATATCAGACTTTTTATCAATGATAACTATCAGATGTTCATAGAGCTCAAAACCTCTAATGACTGCTGTTTGTTTAGAGCAGGGGTCTCAAACTCAAATTACCTGGGGGCCGCTGGAGACAGTATCAAAATGACCAAAAAGACACAAAATGACAGAAAAAAAACAAAATTACTTAAAAAAAGACACAAAATTACCAAAAAAGACACAAAATGACAAAAAAAAAGATACAAAATGACCAAAAAAAGACACAAAATGACAGAAAAAAACTAAATTACTTTAAAAAAAGACACAAAATTACCAAAAAAAGACACAAAATGACTAAAAAAAGACACAAAATTACCAAAAAAGACACAAAATTACAGAAAAAACTAAATTACTTAAAAAAGACACAAAATTACCCAAAAAAAGACACAAAATTACTTTAAAAAAGACACAAAAGTACAAAAAGAGCCATAAAATTACTGAAAAAACACTAAATTACTTAAAAAAGACACACAATTACTTTAAAAAAAGACACAAAAGTACAAAAAGAGACATAAAATTACTGAAAAAACACTAAATTACTTTAAAAAGACACAAAATGACCAAAAATACATAGAATTACCAAAAAAAGACACAAAATTATTTTTTAAAAATACACAAAATTACCAAAAAAAGACACAGAATTACTAAAACAAGACACAAAATTACCAAAAAAAGTAATTAAAGGGACCTTCCACACACAACACGGTAAAGTGCCATTCATATAAAACTCACATTAAACTTTCATATCAAGATGGGGGCCACAAAATATCGTCACGAGGGCCACATAACTATCAGATGTGTTCATAGAACTCAAAATCCACCAACAGAAAGAAGATCTTATATTAAATATAAGATATTTTTTTTACCTACGTATGTCCCCACAACTATATAATACTGGTGAGTAACTAACACCACCTTGTATCAGAAAACTTTCCCAAGCAGAAACTTTCCTTTTAAGACTCTCTTGTTAACCTTTATCCACCGCCGCCCTCCTTTCTCA
This sequence comes from Centropristis striata, assembly GCF_030273125.1. Classification (NCBI taxonomy): domain Eukaryota; kingdom Metazoa; phylum Chordata; class Actinopteri; order Perciformes; family Serranidae; genus Centropristis; species Centropristis striata. The sequence goes on along the minus strand of NC_081528.1, from coordinate 4,693,867 downwards.
GTTAATACCACCAGAACAAAAGTTTATACTCTGCTTTAAATTAGTAATATTCTAATAAAAATAATGAAGGGCTTTCTTTCCAGGATATCAGCTAAGTAGGAGGTCAGATGGAGTTTCGGGTTATTGACTGTGGCGAAGAAAAGCTGCCTTTGTTTCTCTTTTCATACCAGTTTGATTCCACTGACCTCCATTGCCAAAGGGCTTGGATTAGTGGGGCGCTGGCGCTTCATCAAACAGGATTTTCCATCAGCGGTGGGCAGACACAGTCTGACAGTGAGTCATACAGGAGGAGCCTGGCTAGGAGAGCAGCTCCGTGGCAATTATTTCCTTATCCTCTTTGTCACTTTGTGTCTCTCGTCCTTCTTTTATTCTCTTTGTTTTGCTCTCTGAGGCTCCCACAACTGTTTCTGCAACCAGTGGCAGCACCAAAACTATGACTGGTTCTGTTCAGCAGAAAGAATTCTCTTTTTAATTCATTAGTTATACTAGAATTACTAAATTTAACTTATGTAGCTTTACATAAGCTGGAGGCAGTATCAAAATGACCAAAAAAGACACAAAATGACAGAAAAAACTAAATTACTTAAAAAAGACACAAAATGACCAAAAAATACACAGAATTACCAAAAAAGACATAAAATTATTTAAAAAAGACACAAAATTATTTAAAAAAGACACAAAATGACCAAAAAAGACACAAAATGACAGAAAAAAATAACTCAATTACTTAACAAAGAAATAAAATGACCAAAAAAAGACACAAAATTACAAAAAAAAAGACACAAGATGACCAAAAAATACATAGAATTTCAAAAAAATACACAAAATTACCAAAGAAAGACACAAAATTACCAAAGAAAGACACAAAATTACCAAAGAAAGACAAAAAATTACCAAAGAAAGACAAAATTACCAAAAAAAGTAATTAAAGGGACCTTCCACACACAAAATTATTAAAAAAAGACACAAAATTATTTTTTAAAAAGACACAAAATTGATCTAGACTGAAATATCGTAACAACTATTGGATTGTTTGTCATGTAACTGTTTCCGAGCATTCATGTTTATAATTTGTCATCATTTGGTTTATGAAAGTGATGTCCAAATAAAGCTTCATGAATGGTTTGTTGTTTGTTGAACAGAGAGCGCCATCTAGTGGAGTCAGACAATTAAGAAAATGTTCATGAGGCTTATTTGGCACATCACTAGTGATCACACTCTTTTACATGTTAGACAGCGTCCAAACTTTTTGTGGTTGTGGAAAATTTTACCGAAGTTTCTGTCTATGTCACAGACACAGCCTTCTCTCTCCACTCTCTCCTTCCTCACTGTTTCAGTTTTCAGGAAACTTCTTGACATTAAATAAATATCGGACCACCTGTCTGCACCACTGCTCAAAATATTCAAAACAGTGCTGCAAAATATGGAAGGCACTAGTGCCGGCACCAAACTGAAAAGTGAAACCATCATTTGGAGAAAAAAAATGGATTATCTTACTACTCCAATTACAGAGAAGTAAGACTAAATCTGTAAATGCATCATGGAATAAATCAGGTAAGAAAATGTTTGTGTTGCATATTTGTGCCTGTCTGATCCTTTATGAGCTGCTGCAGGAGAGTTAATGCCAGTCAGACACAGGCTGCTGTGTGATGGACACCAGGCTGTAGTAAAGCTAAGTCTGGGTAGATGCAGGATGGGGGAGTACAACTACCGGAATCCCAATGCTGAAAATATGACAGATGTATAATGCATCTAAAAAAAAACTGTGCAGAACTCACAGTCCAGACATGGTGATACATTGTCATATTTCCAATAGATTTATTCTACTACCTTTCAAAAACTAACATTTTGCTGATTTTACATCAGTTTACTCATCATATAGAGTTTTTACACAGGCATAAACTGTTGCATATTTTCTACAGTGACTGTCAAGACTGGAAAAATTATTTAAACCTGCATTAATTGATTTTTTGGGACGTTTTGGGTAGCGCAACAAGCTATAAACACAACATTGCCACAACACAATTACACTGTAAACCCCAATGTTGCTTGTTTGTTATTATGACAAATTTTTCCTTTTCAATACAACAAAGATTTGTGCAAAAAGTCATTTTAACCTAAAATATTGAGTCAAATAGCGAGATTAATTTGAGTTAACTCCATTGTCTTTGTTGTCTTGACATAAAATTATTTCACAGCATGAACACTCAGATATTTAAGTTGAAACAACAAGTTGGGTTTACAGTGTATGTTGTTAAAGGTGAGCATGTGGGCAAACAGTTGCTTATATACTCCAGCAGATAGCGAGCAACATTAGCATTTATTGGAAGCAGCGTCTCTCCTTGTGGCTCTGTTTGGATCCCCACCACTTCATGAGAAAAATGTCAGCTAGCCGTGCTAAATGCTCCACAGTGATCTCTGGTGAATTGCTTATTGTGTCCGTCTGCCTTTTGGTGGAGTTTATGCAGGAAACGTTGCAAACCAAAACCAAAACAAGGAGCTAAAAGTCAATAAAATGGCAACAGAACTGAGAGGAACCAGTGTTGCCAACTTAGCGACTTTGTTGATATATTAAGAGACACTCCTAGAGACTATTTCTCAAAAAAGCGACTTGCGACAAATCTAGCAGCTTTTTCTGGTTTTATTGGAGACTTCCAGAGACTCGTTCCTACTCCTCTTAACGAGACACGGGGGCTGGCAGCCTCTCCCTCGTCCCAAAGCACTCACAAGCGGCCCAGTCCTCGTGCAGCAGTCTCTCCCAGCTGCAGTCAGAGCAGGAGATGTTAACCTCTAAGTATCCAGTCTGTCAATTAATCGTGCATGTGCGAAGTCGCCGCTGACTGGCTTACAGTCAGAGTCTCTTTTGGGTCACTTTAGCCGGTCCAGAGGCCGGATAAAGGAGGAGGGTTGGAATTGTGACAGAAGACAGTGCACTTGCAGTTCTAAACATATTTAGGGTTGTTGTTTTTTTTACTCTCTTTTTATCTTCCCCACATCGCTATTCCTGTCTCCTACAGCGTCCATTACAATTACATGCACATGGTCAATCATGCAAATAAGGCGATGATGTCATTAAGGGACTTCTAGCGACTTTTAGGACAGCTAATAGCTACTTTCCGTACTTTCACATAACAAGGAATCAACAGATCCATTGCTAATACCACATGATTAATCTCATGGTTTCTATAAACAGTAAGCAAACATTATAAACTGAGGTGTGGAATTTGAAAGACAGAGATTTTCAGTAGGCAGGGATGAGCGTTTCAAAGACAAGTTGCACTAAAGCTGCCGCACAGCAATGAGTTAGGACCAGACATTTTGAGAGAAGAAAGAGGAAAAGGAGGAAGATACAGCAGGTAGGGTTGTCACGATACTAAAATTTTCAACTCGATACCGATACTCAGGAAAATATTTGATACTCGATACCATTTTCGATACCACAAGGATAAAAACAAAGACCCCAAAATTTAACAGAAATATTTTTATTAACAAGAAAAATGCAACATGTAAAAATGAACAGAACCACAGGTTAAATATTTATAATAAAAAACAGTTGTGCAAAAAGAAACTGCAACTATGGTAACAAGCTTCAGATACTCGATACTTTTGAAAATGAGTATTGTATCCGGATACAACGTTCCCTGCTGTTAGGGTTGTCAAAAGTATCGATATTCAAAAAAGTATCGATACTTTTGACAATCCTAACAGCAGGAGAATCTCTCATCAGAGCTTCCAGGACAAAAGTTATCATTAATCTAAGGTATTCTCTAGAACTATTCACACTTCGCCACACATTGGCATTTTTGGTCATCCGGAAGATTATACCCTATATTCTACTAAAGAATTGGAAGTGATAGCTTTTACCTCAGTTATTGCTAAACGCCACCTCCTTCTGAACTGGAAATCCACAACAGCTCCTTCCAGCACGCAATGGATTAAAGAGGCTATGTCCTTTTTAAAAGTAGAGAAAATTAGATATTCAAGAAGGGGAAACTTGAGCAAATTCTATGATAAATGGCAACCGTTTATGGACCTTTTTGTGATGATGTAACCCCCCCCCCACACACACACACACACACACACACACTCCTTTCTTTTCTTTTCTTTGTCCCTTTTTATTTATTTATTTATTTTTATTATATATATATATATATATATATATATATATATATATTTTTTTTTTTTTTTTTTTTTTTTTTTTTTTTACTTCCTCCTCTTTCCCCTCTCTCTTTTATTATTATTTATGTATTTTATCTGTTATGTTTATGTGGTCAGTTTATTCATTTCATACAGACTATGTCTAAATATCTAAATACTGTATAGTCTATTTGGTTTCGTTTTGTGTGACTGTTGTTTGTTCTTAAAATCATACAATTTAAATCTAAGGATGTGTACAACATGTTTAATGTCGACACCAATGTACCCTGATGTAGGTATGTCCCTCTGGGTTTTTTCTGTATACACATCAATAAAAATATGAAACACAAAAGTTATCAATAAAACCTCAAAGTCATGTATCTCTAATCCATGCAGCACAGTGCTTGAGTAGGTTTCAGATGTTCATTCAGCATCCATCAGGTATTTAATTCACAACTTTGCCACCAAAGGCAGGTTGAGATCACACTGAACTACACAGAGGAATGGTTGGCTTCACACTGAGATAAATGGAGAGAAAGAGGCGGAGACAAATGACAAATAAAAGAGGGCCTGTCAGCAGAACTTCCCAGACCATTTAAAACTTCTTCACTTGAGAAATATATTCAAAAATAATTTCTCTAATCCATCCATCTCACACTCACAACCAGCAACAAGACATCATCTTTTTGAGCTTCACCAGTTACACCACTGAAGGTTGCATTTAGAAGCATATTTCAAAATAATGTTTAAAAAAAATTCAGGTTTCAAGACAAAATTCAGAGAATTTGTTTACTTTATCTAGACAACACAGAGGTGTGTGTAATGTACTTTATTAAAGACGGATTGCTCCATGCTTAAATATGCTCCATTTCTCAGGAGCAGCAATAATGTTTATGGGCCAATTTGACCAGGGGCATGTTTAATTATCCAAAAGTGTCAGAAACTAAGAAAATCCCAATAAACATTGTTTATATTTTATCAATAACACCATTACTAACCATTTCAATCAATATTTAGTGCAATGGTGTTCTTATCCCGTGGCTATTCCAACATACAAAGTGATTATGTACATTCGCTGAGTGAATATTTAGAAAATAAAACATATATTTCTCACTAGAAATGTCATCAAAATATTGATTTTTTTCACTAAAATGAGAGAACTGTCCGCCATGTTTTTTGTTCTGACCGCCGGGACCTTGAAAGTCACGTGACTTGGAACAAACCAATAGGAACAAATATCCATGGAATAGCCACGGGATATGACTGTCATTAACTTGCATTGTAGCGAAATCCGTGTCAGTTTCACAGAAATTTGAGTGATTCCATGGCTATTCCACGGATTTTGACTTAAGCGAATCCGTGGCTATTTCACGGATTCCTGTGAGACCAGGTACATCTTTGTGTATATCACATTTATAACAAAGGTTGGAGGTGTTAGGGAACATTCTCTGGAGGTGAACTGGTGTGTAATAAGTTTGGTGAAATAATGTAAAGTTCTGTTCATGTATAGAGATAAAAGTACATTTAGGGAAAATCCCGCTGCATATCTTATCCCAGTCTACAGAATTAAATGTCACCTCCAGATCGGCAACTTAACCTTTCTAACCATTTGACCATAGATCGGTTTTCCACCAGCAGCTGGGCAGAGTCCACAGAATACAAAATGTGTCTGAAACACAGACAGAGCAAATAAGAACTGTGTTCTCTGTGTCTGCTGTCACTGTGGCCTCATTATAACGACCGGCGGGGCCATTCTGGGTTTTTTTTCCCCTGCAGGTAAACAATCTAGCGGGAGTCCGTGTAAGGGGCTTTGGATAGAGTGCCTATCAAATGGCAGATGCGTAGGTGGTGACCTGTCTTGTCGCTGTCTTGCAGAAACAATTTTGTCAGAGCTGGAGCCTGTGGGAGGGGAGTGTTGTTTTCTGTTTGTTTGTTTTTAGCCACCTTCACCTGAGAGTTTAAGGTCTTAACTTTGGAATTTGCTCAGCAGGTTGCAGAGAGCGCCACGTAAAGAAAAAGTTCCACTCCATGACTCTGCAGATTTTGTGTTTTCCAAGGGGTGAAGAGAACGGCAGAGGGAGATTGACACTCAGGAAGCTCAGACAGAGAGGGGAGTGATTGGCGTGAAAGCCTCTTATAGGATTCGGAAAGAATGAGATGCAGATGACAACTGAGAGACGAGAGGAAACTGTGCAGGATGACAACAATACACAGAGGCACATGCAAACACACACATAAATCTCATCTCTCTCACCTTCACGCCGACTTAAACTTCAGCAGTTAATGAAGATGGAAGCTGCTTCTTCAGCTTTACTGATCAATATGAAGACTGTGTGTTTTCATCTGTGTGTGTGTGTGTGTGTGTTCTTAAGCTGAATAGATCTATGAGAAAATGTTTTTTTCCACCTCGCCTTACCAGCTTCTCTGCTTCGGTAGCTACAGCAACAACTCATTCTGCACACAGAGGAGACAGATTTGCAATACGAGAGACACACTTTGTAGGTTATTTGTGTGGATGTGCGAGTGTGTGAAGGAATCTTTTTTTTTTTCCTGAGCCCAATCTCTTATGTTCATTTCCCCGTCCTCTCCCTGAGAACAGGATAAGCCATATATCTGTCCTTACATGTCCCCACAGCCTCCTTTACTTTCTGGCCCCGACTGTTTCCGCGTACACTTGAGTTGATTCCACATTAAGCCTTCCTCCTGCGTCTGTGTTTCCTCACTCTCACTCAGACGTCCAGTAGATCATGACAGTGGTAATATTGCTGCTGTCTGCTCTGCTCTAAGGCCTTCAGCTCTCAGGAGGCTGATTCTAATCATTCCTTTACTCTCACTCTTACAATATCTTCTTTACTGACCGCCGGAGGGCGAGCCCTACCCACGGGTGTGTATGTGACTGACTGACTGTTTTCAAACACGTCACTAGAGATGTGTCGGTCGCAAACGAGCTGGTTCAAAGAGTCGGCTCTTTTAAGTGAACGATGCGAGCCGGCGCACGCCCAACAGCGAGCCGTTCTTTCTTTTTCTTGTTTTGTTTTTTTACTTTTCTCGTTAGGAAAAGTACCTGCAGGTGCTGCGGACGCTGACTACGGTTGTCACATGCATGCGGTGCAAACCAATGTGAGGATTGACAAGGGCATCATCTGGGCAGAACTGTGTTCTTGTATGGTGTCCAAAAACTATGCTTGGATTGGTCAGAAATTTGAATTTGAATGAGACATGTGCTGCAGTGGGAGGGCTCTATGACAAAATCCCAGGAGTTCTGCCGTGGAGCTTCTCGTTAAGTATGAAATGTCCTTTTTTTCTTGTTCTTGCCACCTCAAGAACAAGAAGTTTCTCTGTTCTTGCGGAGTATGTATTAGCCTTTAGCCTCGAAATTATCCAGAATCAAGCTCGTGTTTTATTTGCTCTGACAGAGGCGCCTGGTCGTTCTCCCAATCAGACAGATTTCCAACTGTTTGTCTTCTATAAGGCAGCCCAACTCACAAAACTCGGATCAAACTGTCAAACTATGCAGCTCTGATGAAATATAAATTGAGATTCTGTTACTCTGTTGTCTATTTTTGGCTTCAAATGTTTTCAGAAACACATTGCCCCAACTTGCATCTTATGCACTTGCTTGCTCCGATTGGTTGGGGGTCGGGTTTTGTTTCTTTGATTGCCTCTAAGTCTAACCAGAAACATGTTGGTCAAAGTTCCAGACTATTACACATTTGCGAATCCCACTGTTTCAAGACTTTATGCTAAGCTAAGCTAACTGGACACACACAGTACAGACTTAAGAGGCGTCTATTGAATCTATCTTATCTTAATGTTATATCACAGTTACTGTAGGCTAATTATTACATCCAACATCCTTTGGAAACCCTCAGATGACCAATTCTAAAACTATACAGCCTTCTTGACTTATGAACGTTCACAACAAGCTTTCAGGTCCGTATTATAGATACGTTATTGCTGAGTGGATCCCACCTAGAGGTTTTTTTTTAAACTTTCAGTCGATTCTTCACAGCTCAACTCCACATAGTAGAATCAATGAAGTAAAAGGCAAAACCTGACATTTTTAGGAATATTTAATAGAGGCAACAGAAGCAGGACTAAACCAACTTTTTTGAGTAGTTCATCAAAATTTAAATGACAATCACAGTTGCTTGGAAAATAGTTATTGGAAAAGGTTTTACATTATAAGTTTATAAGTGAGAAATAGAGAAAGATTGGGAGCTGCGTAGGGAAAAGAGAGAGAGAGGGGAAAAATACAGAATGAAATAGAAAGAGGGAGATAGTTATTTTGTTTCCCATTTGAATTCTAATAACCCCACCACCCACACACACACACACACACACACACACACACACACACACACACAGAAAAGGCCGTGGTATCTGACTACTCTGAGGGCACTGTGCCCCTAAAATTACACTCTAATCCTCAACCCACACATCTTATTATGGTGCCTGAAAATCATCTGCACGACTCCATCGTTTCCTCTGTTCTGTTGTCTTTTGTCTTTATCTTACCCCCAATATGTCTCCCATGAGAAGTCTTAGTCCTACACACAGTCATTTGTCCTCTTTTCATCTCAATCACAGTCTCCGTCTTTGCAATTTCACTTTCACTTGCTCCAACACAATAAGATTTAGGTTTAGTTAGGTTTTTATTTGCTGTTTTACCAGCGGTAGCTGTTATACACTGTAAAAAATGTCTGTAGATTTTACGGTGAAAAACTGCTAAACCATGCGAGAACTGGAGAAGCAAAGCAGCAAGCAACACTCTCCCACAGACACACACACACCAACACTGCCGGTAGATTGTGAGCTGAAACTACGGAGCAGAAAAACGTTGCAGAAGCAGAATTGAGCATTTTAGTCCCAAAGTAGAGATGCTAGAGGGCTAGTCTGGCTATGTAAACATCAATTTCTGTTGCTCTACATACGTCATCTGGTATAACTGATACGATTGGCTAAGAGCTACCTACAGACGCTTATGATAGACATTCGTGAAGACCAATAAACGACTCTGAAGGATCGTAAACCCCGCCTCCTCTACGGAGAAATGAATTGCTTGTGTCCAGACTATATCTCATTTGTGATATAGAGTATCAAGTATTGTGTTTTGGTGTAACACGAGTTAAATTAATCCATTCTCTCATATATAACTAAAGCAGCACCTGAACCTGAAGTGTTAGAAAAGTGTCAAATTTGAGCCGTTTGTGGCCCCAGAATAGATAAAGAGACACAATTAGTTGATAGTTTCCACTAACACGCCTCTTCCAGCATGTCATTTTAGCTTTGCTGAATATTTTCATTAAGCTCTCACTCTTTTTAGGAATACAATCAAGAGATTCCACCCTGGGCGTTGACTTGCAGGGAGCTGTGCTCGCAGAGGTCCATCAGAGCTTCATCTGCTCGGCTCGGTCGACTTTAATCAGAGCACACAGTGTAGAATCACTGACACAGATCTAAGCGTGCAGAAATCCTTTTATGTTATTGCTTTTAGCTCTCCCAGTCTGTTAGATTGCACTCCTACGCCCTCCCACATTCACTTTGACTCAGCCTACAACATCAAACTCTGCAAATGTATAGTGGTGCAAGTTTTTGTGCATTTCAAATGAAGTAAAGCAGAGAGAGCCCGCTGTCATTGTTGCCCAATTACACATGTTAGCTCCCAGGAAACTACAACACTACACATTATTTATTTCTACTATACAGATTAAAGAGTCTATTATTTGCCCCGTGACAAACTCTATCTGAAGTAAGAGAACTTGTAATCCATAATTTAACACGAGGGTGTGTGTGTGAGTGTGTGTGTGTGTGTGTGTGTGTGTGTGTGTGTGTGTGTGTGTGTGTGTGTTCTTGTGCTTCCTACATAGTGAGGACCAGAACCAGGACCATTTTTAACCAACAGAGTGAGGACATTTTTGCAAAGTGAGGCCATTTCAGTCAGTCCTCAGTCCTTCAATTTTGTGTCTTTTTTTAAGTAATTTTGTGTCTTTTTTAAATAATTGTGTGTTTTTTTAGTAATTGTGTGTATTTTTTGGTCATTTTGTGTCTTTTTGTAATTGTAAATTGTTTTAAGGGTTAAAGGTTACATGATAATGATAATTAACTGAAACTGTATTGTGGGTTACAAAACTAACTAAAATTATAGTGAAAATGTCTTTGTCAACTTTTTTTCATACATCATGAAGATGGATAAGATAAAGGAAATAAAGGAAAAATTTACTATGACCTCTTTTAATCTCCCACCCAACAAATAACCCATTATAAAAAACTAAAACTAAAACTAAAGCATTTTTTTTTTTTTTTTTAAATACTAAACTAAAACTAGCAAACTCACTCTAAAAACTCATTAAAACTAACTGGATTTGAAAACAAAAAAATCACAACAAAATTAAAACTAAAACTGATGAAAAATCCAAAACTAGTATAACCTTGCAAGGGAATTCACTGTTACAATGAGGGTCCTCACAAAGATAGATGTACAAAAATGTGTGTTTAATGTGTGTCTTTTTCTATATATAAAATCAAACATATCCCCACTTGCTCCATTAAGCCCATGATTAGCCTCCGTGACAGACAGGAGCAAGCTTAGTGTTAACTCTGCTCGCCTTGATCAAAGACACACACACACACACATAAAAGTACATGTGCATATATAAATATAAAGTCATGACACTTGGATACTAATACAGGGACACAGATCCACGCATTAATACAATGATATTCATGTATTCACACACTTCTTGGACCCAAAATGGCCTGCCACTGTGCGTTTGCATTAATGTTGTTTCTTGTGTGTGTGTGTGTGTGTGTGTGTATGTGTGTGTGTGTGTGTGTGTGTGTGCATATGACTAACGTCTGCGGTAATGAGGTTGGACTTTCCTAACAAGTGGTTTTCCTTCGTCTGTCACCTAAAAAAAAAGACAGAAAAAAACCCTCATCAAAGAGCGAGGGATTAAGAGGGAAGGTATAAATAGCCCACATGAAGAGAGACGGATAAGAGTTTTTCGCTGCGGGCTGATAGCAGAAATCTGGCCCCTTCTCCCCTCACATTTATCCCCCGTTCATCCCACACTCATTTCTTTCTAAGCTTCCAGCGTTTCCTCCGTACGCTGCAGAAACCCTGTAGGTCCCACTTGTTTTATTACTGTATTTGGAATCAGTCGTACAATCTCACTGAATCAGTCCAACTTAACATCATAATCTTATTATATTGCTACAGCTGCCAGTGGAATTCATACATGCTGGTTCATACAGGCCTTCAGTCATTTCTGCCGCATTATGCTGCACTGTAAATACACTCAAATACTGAAATGAAGACAATTACATAATTTGGATATGAATTGACAACATTAGGCCTGTATCAGGCCTTCTGTATTTTTTCTATATTATATATGTCATATACCAATTATACTATACTGCCTACACTGTTAAAAAAAAAAAAGAAACTGCTGTTTTTACGGTTAAAAAACAGCTGTGGTTGCCAGAACTTTACCGTAATAAATATGGTGCAACTTTTTCTAATATTAGTAAAATTATATGAGCACTGTTGATTTCTTGTTTAAGATTGCTTATATGGCAGAACACTGTTCTGCCATATAATTGACAAGAAAATACTTTATAAATGCTGCATGAATTAAAAGTTTTTACCATTAAATAATACAGTATATTTCTGTTAGAGATATGTTGTTTAGTACATTTAACAGTGGGAAAATTACAAAAAATAAATGCAAAAATGATGGCTTGTATATATATTACAGTATATTTTTGCTACAAACACAGAGCCAGCGTATTTTACAGTGGAGTAATGCATTTAAAAAAAAAATAAAACTTTAAAAAATACTGTTTTGGCTGATATATACATTTACGGTGTTTCATTGTTACTGAAACTGAATTAACCCATTTATCATTTTACGGTCTTTTACTGTCATAGTTTAGCAGTTTTTCACTGTAAAATCTACAGACATTTTTTTTACAGTGTATATCTCTGCATATATTTAAATATATTTATTCATTGACGTTCATGCTACTACATGCAGCAATCTATTTAACCTATTTAACATGTTAAAATATATTTTATCCAACATGCAATATCTGTAAAATGCAAGTACTTTCAGGAAAACAAACAAACATAAAAAATATATTAATAATAAATGCCAAATAGCAGAAATGTCTATAATGTGTATAGAATGTATGTATATGTCTTATTCTTTATATTCTTTATTCTGTCTTCTATGTCTATGTGTCTGTATCTTGAGCTGCTAAAGATAATAAAAGATAAATAAAGTAATATCTTATCTTAAGTGAACAAACATCACTCCACTTCTTCCCAGAGTTACAACCTCAAACTACAACCCAGATTTAAAAGAAGTTGGGATGATGTATAAAATGTAAATAAAACAATGTGGTCAATTGCTAAATTATTTTGGACATAAATCAATTGAAAACTGTACAAAGACAATATACAGAGTTGCCCATAAAGTTGGAATACTTTTGTTTTCAGACACAATCTCTGTTAATTGTGGCTTCATTTTCATTGTGGCACAGTTGCTCAAAATAAGTATTTTTGGATTTATTTCAAGACATCATTGGTTTTTCCAAATTTTTGCCTAGATATTTTACTTATTTAAAGACTTCTTAAAAAGAAAAATGTACTTACTGCACTGGCAGATAATTTGACTTAACTTGTTTCAAGCATGTATTTGCCTAATCCTAGTTATTTATTTCTCATTTTTTGTCAGTTGAAGTTGTTTTTGCAGTGTGGATTTCTTTCTTATCCTTTGTACTTTTTTGCATTGCATTCATAATGATCTTAAAAAGTCTAAAAGTCTTAGATTATGCTGTGGAAACCTAGAAACCAGAGTCACCAGAGTTGGACAATGTGAATAAAGCTTAACTGATGTTCCTCTGGTGTTATTTTTACCTCGTGGTGTGATATTAAAGCCTGGCGCCAAGCGGGACTTGACAGAAGACAGGAAACGGAGGAGCTGAAGTTATAGAGCCAAGAGGGCTTATATACCCACTCTGAGTATAAATCCCATTACAGATCCAGACAGCAGATTTTTGTTAAACCTCTGGTCCCTTCCTCATGTCATAAAGCAAAGTAGTGATTCATTAAAGTAAAAAATGCCATCATCCTTTGATTTATCTTGTTAAATGTATTCTGTGTAGATGTAGATGAAGAAAAGCAAGCCAGTCAACATTAGTGCATTTAATACATTTAGTGAAAATTCAAATCATTATTATTCAGCAGCAAAAGCAGCTTTGGTAGTAAAAATGTCAAGAGGTACAGTGTTTTATCATTTACTCAGTGCTTTATCAATCTTTGTGAGTTCCTTATTGATTTCTCAATCAATACAACATAGCACCTCAGTATGATGAATAGCCTGTTGTTCATACATTACTTATATCCTCACTTTTAAAAGGCTAAATCTCTCTATTCCAACACTGAAATGACTCCTTGTAATACGTGACGTGCTCCTTTAGGACTGATGGAAACTTGTGGAAAGAGGAAAAACACTTTAGTTACAAATTTAAACCCTTCCTTTAACCCTCTGGAGTCTCCAAAAGCACCAAATCATGACGTCTTCATGACATCCAGACTAGAAAACAAAGCAGCGTGGAGCCCTACTGTAAATTTACCTCTAAAGTTCTGGCTGTAAACTCCATGAGGCCAGTTTCAGTTTGATGATGATATACCAAGTAAAACTGGAGACAAGCTCAAATATATTTAGTATAAAATGATAGAACTGGATGGAACCCTCTTATATGTTAGATTTGACACCTTTGTTCACATTTGCAACATTTAAACTTCTTTATTGAGCATGATAGTGTTTTGAAAGTTAATTAAAAGAAACTGACCAAAAAAGACAAAAAGACACAAAATGACCAAAAAAAGACACAAAAAGACTAAAAAAAGACACAAAATGACAAAAAAAAGACAAAAAGACCAAAAAAGGACACAAAATGACTAAAAAAAGACACAAAAAAAGACACAAAATGACTTAAAAAAAGACATAAAATGACCAAAAAGACACAAAATGACTAAAAAAGACACAAAATGACTAAAAAAAGAAAAAAAGACCAAAAAAGGACACAAAATGACTAAAAAAGACACAAAATGACTAAAAAAAAGATACAAAAAGGCCAAAAAAGGACACAAAATGACTAAAAAAGACACAAAAGACACAAAATGACCAAAAAAGACACAAAATAACAAAAAAAAGACACAAAATGACCAAAAAAGGACACAAAATGACTAAAAAAAGACCAAAAAAGGACACAAAATGACTAAAAAAGACACAAAATTACCAAAAAAGACACAAAATTACCAAAATTGTTACGCTTAACACACAAGACATGAGTCACACTAGAAGAAAACCAGAGTTGGATGACAGGATCACACACAATCACAAGATCACATTTATGTTGGTTTTTCTTTGTTTCTTTTTGGTTCAAAATGTTTTAATCCAGCAAGTCAGAATTAAAAAAATCAATTATTAGGTCATATAGGTGAGGTTGTGCTGAAAAAAATATATACCAACATGGCATTTAAACATTAAATTTAAACATGTTTTAAGTGGTGTATACAGGCAGGATGAAAAGGATTCAAAAATGGACGAAATAGCCCAAAAAGACTCCACAGAGTTAATGTTTAACCGAACATTTGTGATAACCGGAGTGAGAAGAGGAGCGGATCTAAAGAGGGCAGTTAAGGCTCCTCTCTGGTTTATGAGGGTATAGACGCAGAGAGGGGACAGATAGGAAGTGATAGTAAAAATTGAATTCTTTTACTGGGAGATTTCCGTCTTGTCTGAGAAGGAGAGGGGTGTCACTGATAAGGCTCCAGGCTCCTCCAGGTCTGGAGGACCTGCTCAGATAAAGGACAATGTGGAGGGTCATGAATTTAAATTAGACCTGCAAAGTCTCCTCAGTTTCGCTGACACTGTTTACTGTGGAAATTCTTCAGTTTTGCATAATCTTTGTATTGTTTCGTTGTGAATATGGTGTCAGCCAACCTGAACTCTGGAGAAATAAAAGTGTAGGAGTGTGGTCAACCCTGGAAACTCTTGGCTTATATTATTAAATCTTTTTTATTATTATAAAAAGTTGAAGATAAAGATGAAGGGAGGCAGAAGAGTTTCTCTTGCTGGACTGCACAAACCTGAAATTACACAACTGCATGCTTCTCGAAATCTGAAATCTTCCAGTCTGCAGCATGCGGCTTATGGGCCTGCGGTTAGGGGTGATAAGTAACTAAGTACATTTACTCAAGTACTATACTTAAGTACAATTTAAGGTACTTGTGCTTTACTTGAGCATTTCCATTTTATGTAACTTTATACTTCTACTCCACTACATTTTGAGACAAATATTGCATATTTTTCTCCACTACATTTAGCTGACAGCGTTAGTTACTTTACAGGTCGAGATTTAACATAATATATTTGAAATGATTGGACGTTTTTATAAATTAAAACTCAGAACAGTATATAAAAGAACCTTTACAAACTGAAAATGCTGCCTACAGAAATACATCATGACAAATAATCTAACATTATATTTAGACTATATATCTGAGTGGGATACTTTTACTTTTGATACTTTAAGTACATTTTGATGCTGATACTTTTGTACTTTTACTTCAGTAAGTTTTGAATGCAGGACTTTTACTGTAGTGGAGTCATTTCACAGTGTTGTATTAGTACTTTTACTTAAGTAAAGGATCGGAATACTTTTTTTCAACCACTGCCTGCTGTAACCTCGAGCAAATCACCTCCTTTTCTGCCCTTTAAAAAAAAACACACTAACACACACTATCAGATAGCCAACTTATCTATAAGGATCAGGATATACGACTTGTCTGATCTTCCTCTGTAAAAGCATTACAGCTTTGTACAAAAGTGAAGCCACAATATCCTGTAAAAAAATAAATAAATAAATACTGGAGCCAGCACGTCTCGCGGATCAAATAGGTTTCGGTTTAATTAAAAGTGACAATACCACTGAGGGCGTGAGATGCTGCTAACGTGCTAACGGTGAGCTAACGGTTGTGTCACTTCTGGTGTTTCTGTGTACTTGTAGTGTCTATTTGCTGCTCTAGCTAAATACAATTAACTCTGTTAAAGTTGCACATTTTACCATAATGGTCTTTATTTACACCTATGCTAGCTTTGCTTATAAGCACTAAACTTCTCTCTCCTTCTTTTAGCTACTTCGCTAGCGAGATCGCTAATCTCATCGTTTATACGGTATTCTGTTCTGTTAGCTTCTTTAGCTCAGTGCCTAACATGAACTTATGGGAAACCATTTATATGGAAATGTTTTTCATCAAAGACATAAAACTTCTCACTCATTTCACTGGTTGGTGAGGCAGGTTAATATTATCAGACATAAAGATGCACCATTTTTCACACATACACTGATATGAATAAAAGTGTGTCAGTGAGCTGCATCAGTAACATCAAAGAGGGAATTTGGATTCTGAATCCTTTCAGTGTATCTGTGTGTCTATTAGCTACTAACGGTTTCACATAATAAAATAAATATATAGGTCTGTTAGTAACGTCCTCTCTGTAGCCTGATTTACATTCTATCATGTTGTTGCAAATCATGCAGTGAAGTGGGAATCACATACAATAACACAGTAAAATAGATTACACCTGCACATTTGTTGGTAGTTTTTCGAAGGACTTTGCTAATGAAAGATAGGCGAAAACATTCATTTTTATATTATGAGGTTAGTGTTTTTACCCCAAATGAACTGTGTTGACATCCATTTCTGGCTACATGTAGAAGAGGCTATTATGCCTTTATAACACAACATTTCATGGAAGTGAGGTGTGGAGCGTTGTGTATTCACAGAGCTTTAAAGATCTAATCCTTTCTGTTTTTTTATTCTTTAATCCGTACAGATTTAAACATTTGGCTCCAGGCTCTGAGGTAATGCTAGGCCCCAACTTTTGTCGTCTAACAGGAAAGTTGGCAGGCCACTCAGCTGTAGTATTTCTTATTTATTCAGACAGGGTGGACGAGAGAAGCAACGACAGATGTAAGAAAGTGTGCTGGGAGTTGATCCTTGGCCACGGGGGGTACGAGAGGCTCAGAAGGAGGGAACTTACAGACTTTTGACTATATTCACACTGCAGCTCAGACTGTCCCAATTTAGGATTTTTGCAGCTACAGTCTGTGACTCAGTTCAGATCTGAGCTGCCAGACCACTCATACTGTAGCTCTATATCTACTTTACAGAATAACAAGGATTACACAAATTAAGCAGCCGCTGGAGAAGTCATAACACTGTGACCTCACAGCAAGCAAGGGTCAGAATATCACGTTGCATCATGTAAAATCTGACGCTGTCTATGTATTGGCTTTGTACTCTCTCTTGCGTTGTGTAATTTTATGACGAGACGAAGACCATCTCTATTGGCATCCAGCTGTTTATTCTGGCACAGGAATCAATTGTACAGTCAGTCAATTTGCTCTCTCTCATACACACATACATATCTGAAAAATATAAAATGAAAAGACAGTGCAGGTTAGCTAACGTGTAGCAATAGCCATTTTGTAAATAAAAATACAAGAAAAACACTGTCAACTTTCTATGAAAAAAAAGGGGGGCTCAACCGAAAGGGAGCTATTTAAACCAACTTAAACCACCCATTTGCAGTGAAATTAAAGTAATTAATATAAAAAATGACGGAGCTCATAGTCCGTGAACCTACCAGGGAGCCACGAAGGTCCAACTGTTGCTGCCCCCTGGGGTTCACCTACCTAAACCACAGGTTTGCTGCATTCAATTACTATAGTTGTTGAGAAATGCGTTTTCATATATGGCAAGTGGAATCAAATTTCTCATTAACTCATTAACTCCGTTACATCTACACTCATTGTTTATGTCATGGAAACAAACCACATACCTATCAGCTGTGTGTTCAAAAACACTCTGGAGACATGACAGTTTAAAGATGGCTGAGTAGTTGCTATCTTTGTATATTTTTTACAGAAAACTTGTGATGTCCAAATGAAGCTTCGCAAACCATGAGCTGTATTTGTTGAACCCACTGGATGGCGCTCTTGGTTAAAAGAAAAAGGCATAAGGTGTGCTTTCAAACTGTTGTTGAACAGAGAACGCCATCAAGGGCGCTCAGGATGAAGAAAATGGTTCTTGAAGCTTCATTTGGGCATCATTAGTTGAAAGCAAATTGAATTGCCATTCCTTGGAAGTGACATATAGTATATCTGCAAACAGAGACGGGTCTCCCCCAAAAAACGACCACATAGGTCATTTGTAATGGAATAGATGGAGCTCTATGATCAACAAAGGACTGAAAAACACACTTGATTACCATTGCTAAAGCCTATTTCAATAAACCAATGGCGCCATCTAGTGGGCTCAGAAAATAAATCAAATGGTTCATGAGGCTTCATTGGCACATCACTAATATTTACTAATACACTTTTTGTGCAAAAAGGTTTCAGTAAAGTCTACAAAATGCACATAAATGACAGAACATCAAAGGAAGAAATCAATATGATTGCTGTGTGAGAAGTTTTAAAGTACCATTTTGCCAAGAGGCCTTTAAAAATCATTGTTAGGGGTTTTTTGTGTATGAATAGGTATTATATCTACATCCATTGTACATTCTGCACCTCAGAGTTCAGTCATAACTAAAAAGCAGAAGAAAGGTGTTATTATTATGCATAGTGGCATAGACTTTTATTATATGCAGCATCTAACCAGTGTAAATCAGACAACAGAGAGAAGACAGCACAGCATCCCACTAATTCACATGTCATGGATTTACTTTGCTTGCCTTAATTAAATTCCACTGTCAGTGACCACACAGCACAGGAGTGAAAACTATTAACTGAAGTAGGACGAGTGCTCCATCCAAAAAGGGGGAAGTGCAGACTTTGATAGTAATTGTCTGAGTACACAAGTCCTCATTATTAAAGCTTTGGAATTAAACAAAATGCTCTTTTGTTGCCACTTCAAGTGACCACTTAGCAAAATCAAGTTGTGCATGTGTGAGTAGTGTTTGGTATATCCCGCTGCATTGACCATCCCCTCCAGAGGCTAATTAAGCATGATTATTGCACAATTAGCTAGTTCCAAAATTGAATGGAGCTTAACAAGAGAGAACAAGATTGGCAACTGTTTTTCTTTCTTAAATTCTATTGGGAATCAATGTTCTTAAGTGGCTTATTATGTGCCTGGCAGCTTACTTTGCTAAAAGGTTTAAAGTGCCTCATTTTGGAGAACATTCAAACAGTGGCATTATGGGAGAACATGTTGTGAATCTTCATGGGCAAGGAGCTTTGACCCCAGTCCACCAGCGAGTGAACCAAATCACTTGGCAGTAGTTGGGTTCATACCCATGGACAATGAAAGACACAAGTCTTTCAAGAGACAAGAGTCCCGACTGTTTATCAAAAATGTCATTTTCAGCATGTTTAAGTCAATAGCTCCATTTAGAGATGGAGAAATAAACAGCCACAGTAAGATGATGAGATAATGAAGGCCTCCAGGCTGCACATCTCCAACTACTTCATTAAAGTTTTCTCACTTTCCAGCTATAATACCACAGTTATGGACAGATATCCCTGAAGATTTAGATGGCAGTGGTGGGATTTGAACCAATGCCTCCACAGAAACTGGAGCCTAGTGATGTACCAATGAAGCCTCATGAACCATTTGCTGTATTTTCTGAGCCCACTAGATGACACCCTTGGTTTATTGAAAAGGCTAAAGCAATGGTGTCAGAAAATAAAGAAATAATAATAAAAGATAATAAAGAAAATAGTTCATGAGGCTTCACTGACACATCACTACTCGAGCCCAAATCACAAACACACGACCTGAAAAGATAAGATTCTGGAAAGTCATTGTTCATCGCTATATTAACAAGGAACTGTGTTGTCTTCCAGCAATACTAAGCACCTTACAAGTATGTCATGGTAAAGTTTTTGTATCACTGTAACATCCAGTGCACTGAAACAAGTTGGCACTCCATTTTTGGTCAGAGACTTTGTTGCATCAATCAACTCAAAAGCTCCTAAATGGACATTAGTGTAGTTCTTGTAATTCAACTCTATGGCAGTGGTGGGATTTGACCCCATGCCTCCTGAGAGACTAGAGACACTTGCAGTGTCTTGCAGACACAACAAAGACCTACATATAAAGTCACCTGTAATGGAACTGGATGTAATGTACCCAAAGACATTAAAGCCCAAATTTTACACCTTTGACCACTGATGACTTTGATTTCAAACATCCTCTGAAACTCTACTCTGCAAATCCCACGACCTAAACCCACAATGCTGTTCAGGAGACTGGTGCCTTATCTATTACTATGATACCCCTCTTCCACCAAAATGGAACGGGTTGAAATTTGTGCAGCTAATTTTGACCCATTTATAGTATTTTTTTGAAAACCGAAAAATTGATAATCTACCTTCTTGCTACTA
The DNA here is from genome assembly GCF_030273125.1 of Centropristis striata. Taxonomy (NCBI): domain Eukaryota; kingdom Metazoa; phylum Chordata; class Actinopteri; order Perciformes; family Serranidae; genus Centropristis; species Centropristis striata. The sequence continues at coordinate 4,673,257 of NC_081528.1, read as the reverse complement.
CTGTTCACTCCCATTGTGCATATTGCAACACCCTCTGTTGATGATAAACTCTTGATTACAATGGTCTTGCTTGAAACTGGTGGAAACGTGTGCTTGTTTCCTAGAAAGCACCAATGTTCAAGAATCATGAATATAACAGGTTCAAGAACGACAACGAACTGGGGTTTAACAATATGATAAAAGAGTCTGTGGCTGTCTTTAAACTGATTGATTTCTTTACAGATCTGAGTAAAGCTGGCATCCCATGAAATGGTAATTATAATGGTAAATCAATCACTGCCTCATAAATATTGACCGATGGATTCAGTAAATGTCCTTGTTGTTTGGTTGCTTACTGTAAATAAATAGCACAGTCAGTGTGTTCAACCATAATTAGACTGATGTGAAGTCAGAATTGCTGAGTGTGGTGTTGAGGTGTAATCTGCAATATTCTTTGCTGCCTTATCAAAAAAGTTTGCCAAGCAGTTTCTGGTTCATTCCAGGATTTGCCAGATACCTAATATCTCTGGTAGAAATTAAAACCTAATCAAAATGTCCCTGCTGGCCAATGTTAATTTCCACACTCTCTTTATCATCTAATGAAGTGGGATGGCCTCCAAATATCCTCAATATTATCCAGTATCACAAAATGTACAGTCTCAGTGGTTAAATTTGCCATGTACACAATCTAAAAAACACACGTCAGCAACAAAATCACCCTTGTTATAAGTCAGGACACGCTATATATATATTTGTCACATAGTAGGAGGAGGATTTACAGTATGTATGAATTTTGGCTGAATTAGAGCCATAACTCCTCCATGATGTGGTTTCCAGCAGTCAGTCTTTTTGGGTATTTATCATCCTGCAGGAATATAAAGTCATTAAGCTCTTCTGTCAGGCGTCCAACCAACATGTACTGAAACTGTACCGACCTGTTCCAAGGTTTTTGTAAAGGGGAATTAGAGGAAACAGACTGTTGTCCTGGACTTGGAATGAAGGAAAGATGGAAAATGTACATCACGTTGCTCAACAAAGCCACACATCTATTTCTAGCTTATATTCACTAGTTACTAGTGATGTGCCAATGAAGCCTCATGAACCATTTTCTTTATTTTCTGACTCCACTAGATGGAGCTCTCTGATCAACAAAGGGCTGAAAACACACTTGATTACCATTACTAGAGCCTTTTTCAATAAACCAAGGGTGCCATCTAGTGCACTCAGAAAATAAAGCAAATGGTTCATGAGGCTTCATTGGTACATCACTACTAGTAAGACCAACACGTTCTCATCTCAACTCATCAGAAACCAACTCTTTGTCATGCCCCCAATACACATGGATTGTAGTTTGTGGCAAAAAAAAATTGCCAAAATTTGCAGCGTTATATCACCAACTTTAAGACGTGACAACTGGACAGGCTTGGTCCAATGGATTCCTTAGATCTTCTAGTTTCATATGGTACCAGGTTCTTCAGTTTATTCTTAAAATTGAGGGGAAATGGCAAAAAGTCAGCTGGCAATTTGGATTGGACTGATTAAGGGACACCAGAAAACACAATATATGTTGATATTTAATGAGATAAGTTAAACAGAAGTAGGAAGTTGGAAAGTAGGACTGGACAATATTAAGCTGTTAATAATTATAATAATAATCTTTTGAAGCTATTTTTTTCAACTGTGAAAACGCATGGAAGAAAGGTGAAATTGATTTTATTATTAATCTGAAGGAACTGAGGTAACATAAGGCTAAAGGAGCACTGATACGCTCCCCTGCAGGTTATTATAACCATAACTACCAGACTTGATGACGCCATAGTTACCTACATCTTTGCACCCACCATTGATGCTTAACATAGCACTTAATTTGGGCTCTTGTGTATGAATTACTTCTGAAAAGAGTTCAAATTAAAGGTACAATAACAAAATGAAAGGTTATTATTCTGTCTGACTCACTCTGGTTCCTTCTCTGCTCATATCTAATGTAGAAGCAAGAAAAAATGCAAAGAATTAGACTATTATTAAGACGCGAACACGCTTTTCTTCCACTTGTGTGACCATGGATACCCACGTCAGACATGTCTAAAAAAAAAAAGAGGGGGAGGACATTCTCTCTCTCTCTTTCTTTCTTTCTTTCTGCCTTTTCCTTTATCCTTTCTGTCAATCCCTAAAGTACACAAGCTATTAATTCTCCATCTCTCTCTCCTCCGTGTCGATCTGTTCATTCCCTGATTACACACATTAATAATTAGACGGAGACCGGGTGGCGACGGAGGAGACGGCGCAGGGCCCCAGCATGCAGCTCGCTCCCAAGGCTCAGTTCTCACTTCGGGGGCCCTGTTGCAGAGACCCCAGGCAGATGAAATCTCATCTCCTCAGATTGTTTCATTGTACTTTGCTCTTAATTGAATTGAAGTACATGTCTTGGAGCCCCAGTGTGTCTGTACGGAGGGTTGGGTGTCTTCTCACCGAGAAAGAGAGAGGATAGAGCCGAAATCTTGTCAAGTGAAATTATCTGTCCATGCAGCAAGATCATTTCCCTCAGATTTAGTGTTTTTTGTGTATTTATTTTATTGTTTTCATAACAGAAAAATATATACAAATTAGACAACCTGGTCTCACAGGAATCCGTGAAGTAGCCACGGATTTGCTTACTCAAAATCCGTGGAATAGCCACGGAATCACTCAAATTTCTGTGAAACTGACACGGATTTCGCTACAATGCAAGTTATTGACAGTCATATCCCGTGGCTATTCCAACATACAAAGTGATTATGTGCATTCATTGAGTGAATATTTAGAAAATAAAACATATATTTATCGCTAGAAGTGTGATCAAAATCCATTTTTATGCAGAAACTAAGTCAAAATATTGATTTTTTCACTAAAAATGAAACCAATAGGAAAAAATATCCATGGAATAGCCACGGGATATGACTGTCATTAACTTGCATTGTAGCGAAATCCGTGTCAGTTTTGATTCCGTGGCTATTCCACGGATTCCTGTGAGACCAGGCTGAACAAGACATTTTTACTGAACAAAACGTTCAAATAAACTGTCATTAAGTGAAAGTACAGTGAAAGGGTCAAAGTTATGAGACCAAACCGCATTGCTCTGCTTCTCTCCTGATGACAGCTCACCTTATTAGTGACCTGTCAATCAAAGGTAGCCCCGCCCCAAATCATACGATTCTTTATCTTCTATTTTCTTCTAAATGGGGCCATTATTTACACTATTAACATCAAATTGTCTTGAAGATGATGTTTTACTAGTGATTGAGACCATAGCGTTGTCCTGGAAAATTTTTCTGAGGTAATAAATCAAGTGAGAAGTTTTCAAATTTTGCACTGAAATGAATGGGCAGATTTTTTTTGCAGCCAAACTCAGCGCCCCCTACTGGAATTTTCACAATTCTGGTGGATTGCAGGCTTAAGGCACTTCCTGGTTTGCCTCCATGCTCAGACCCGGAGGTTGCCACCTGGTTTGTCTCAGCTGGTAATTTGGATGCTGACTGTTTAAGGGACATTTAAGGGAAAACACAATGTATGTTGATATTTAAAAAGATAAGTTAAACAGAACCCATGTCATCCCTATGTTCCCTCAGGAATATAACCTGTTCTGCATCGTCTCACTCTCTGTTTGATTTTGATAGAAACTTTCTTCTTGCGTCTGTGAAGGAAGCTGGAGGAATGAGTTTAAGCACGCCCTGTGCCATCAAACACTGTCATTTACTCCCCGCGTCTGTTCCTTCTTAAACATTTTACCACCTACATCAGGTGGGGATGGGAAATAAGCTGTCTGACAGTTCCTAAAAAACCTGTCACGACTCAAAATACAGACTGAGCTCCACTGTTTACCCAGATTACAGAAGTAAACAAGCCTTCTGCATCCTCCAAACACATGTAAAATTCATATCAAAGTGTCACTGCTGGTCCTTGTATAAAAAATAAAAAAACTCCTGTGTGTGTTTGGGAATGTGTGTGGACGTGTGGGTGTGTGAAGTCCTAGTTTGCAGACAGAGCCCGGTTCGTCTGCTCTCACTAAAGAATCTGGAGGTTTGAAAACCAAGGACACACACACACACTCACACATATATGTATCTTAAGTTGCCTGAAAGATTGATAGAGAAACAGTCACACCGATAATACATTTAAAAAAACATGCAGGTACAGTAACAGTCAAATGTTTGGACACACCTTCTCATTCAATGTTTTTTCTGTATTGCTATTATATTTCCTCTATATATATTTAATATTAAAGACATCAAAACTATGATGGACCACATATGGAATTATGTAGTAAACAAAAAAAGTGTTAAACAAACCAGAATATGTTTTATATTTTAGATTCTCCAGAGTAGCCTTTAACCTTTTGCTTTGATGATCCCAAACACATTAAGAAGGCAAGAAATTCCACAAATTAGCTCTTAACAAGGCTATTTAGACCTGTTTCTATTTAGCAGTAAAATGTGGTCTGAGTGACCCGAAAACAAGTGGACGGCTCTAAGTACAGATGAAAACACTGTCAGGACGCATTGAGATTGGATGGAACATGTAAACTCCACACAGAAGAGCCTGCAGAGTGGATGATCATGTTTTTTTATGTTGAATTTTGACCTGAAAAGTAACTAGCTAGCTAGCAGCTAAATGTAGTGGAGTAAAAAGTACAATATTTGCCTCAAAATGTAGTGGACTACAAGTATAAAGTTACATAAAATGAGAGTACTGAAGTAAAGTACACTACATTGTTTACGTTTTATTTTTTTAATGTATTATTACTATTTTTCTTTTTTGTGTTGTTGTTTTGTTTGTTTGTTCATTGTTGTCTCATTATGTCTGCTTATGTCTATTATGTCTACATGGGTGTATGTGTACTTATGTGTGTGTAAGTGAATAACAAGTTATGTATGTTAATAATGGTAATAATATGTTTATATACTACATTACTATGTGTTATACATACATATAATTGTTGTTATATAACTGTATATAGTAAATTAACATAGGGAGAATGGGTGGGATTTAATAAACTTTGACTGCTTTTGAACACAAACAAGTGTTGAGTCTTGTTGTTGTTTCATTTTGTGTTGTTGTTGTTGGCTCGAAATTGTACTTAAGTACAGTACTTGAGTAAATGTATTTAGTGACATTCCACCACTAATAACAACCTGCTGGACCTACAGGAAGGTGGAGCAGACCCAAACGTACAGTAATGAAAACTGCTGATGAAGTCCATTCAATCATGTGTCATCATCCAAATTGAATTGCTTGTCTCTCAGTTTGTGCATCCTATTGTACAACTCTTGCTGTCATGGCGCTGACTTTGTTCCCCCCTCCAGGTGGGCGTTCCCGTAGCGCCGTGACATCACATTACAACCATCAATAACATGTCAGTGAGCAGTAACCTGCCGTCTCTGAGCTGTCATCACTGAGACGCATGTCCTCATATTTAGCATTCATGGAGAAATGCCGCTAGCACAAACCTTTCTAAACCAGTGGCACAGCGTCTAGTGTGTGTGTGTGTGTGTGTGTGTGTGTTTGTGTGTGTGTGTGGTGGTAGATCCCCATGGTAACCACGTGGAGGAATGGTTCGGTTTGCCACCTGACTCTTTTGAGGCACGCCATCTGGTACCATAGTACAGAAATGTGTGTGTGTGTGTGTGTGTGTGTGTGTGTGTGTGTATATGTGTGAGTGTGTATTTGTGCATGTGTTTGTGTGTGTGTTTGTTTGTATGTGTGTGTGTGTGTGTGTGTGTGTGTGTGTGTGTGTGTGTGTGTGCTTGTGCATGTGTGTGTGTGTGTGTGTGTGTGTGTGTCTGTCTGTCTGTCTGTCTGTCTGTCTGTGTTTGTATATGTCTTTGTGCATGTTTTTGTGTGTGTGTGTGTCTGTGTGTGTTTGCGCATGTGTCTGTGTGTGTGCGTGCATGCATGCATGTGTGCATGTGTGTGTGTGTGTGTGTGTGTGTGTGTGTGTGTGTGTGTGTGTGTTGCACAAAGAAGTGAGAATGAGAGTGCAAATTTACCCACATATGCATTCTGGATAGAAACAGTGTGATGGGACATATACTGTGTGCTGCAAGTGTGTATCACACAGACGTATGGCTCTAGGGAAACTACCCGCATGTCTTAAAGGAGGGGGAGAGAGAGAGAGAGAGAGAGAGAGAGAGAGAGTGTGTGTGTGTGTGTGTGTGAGAGAGAGAGAGAGAGAGAGAGAGTACTAAGGTGTTATCTACTGACCTTGTAGAGTGGCACCAGGAGGCGAAGCTACATTGGTATTTAGGCACTCAACAGTGCCACAGGGCCACTGATTGTGTATGTGTATGTGTGCATCTGTGTGTGTGTGTGTGTGTGTGTGTGTGTGTGTGTGTGTGTGTGTGTGTGTGTGTGTTCACCCATCTGTTGTGTCCACCCCAGGGACAACAGCAGCAGTTCTGATTCTCACAAACCTAAACACACTCTCTCTCTCTCACGTACACACACACGTATGGAGATGGAGAAGGTGGGAGAGGATGAGTACATAAAAACAAATTCACAGATTGTGTTTATGTTGAAACTGTGATAATTAAACATCTTTGAAGCAACTCCAGCAGTAAATAAAAATGCAGCAGCAGCTCCCGGAGCGAGAACAGAGCGTTTTGCTCCGGAACATTTCTGCAGGGCAGGTGTAATAATGTTTAATCTTAACTAGATCCATTTATTCATTAGTTTAATTAACGTAAACATTGTCGGACGGGACAGACAGTGCATTGCTTTTTTTACATTGCCTGGCATCGTGTGTGTCAGATTTTATAGAAAGCTTATAGATTGCTGCACAGCACAACAAGCACATTATTAGTGATAAGCTGCAAACGGCCTGCAGGGAGATGAGTATCATCGCAGATTCACTCGTTCCACTACTGCAGTAGTTCTCAACCTTTTTCAGTCCCGACCCCCAATTTAACATGCATGTTGTTGAATCTCACAGTTCAGATCATACAAACTCAGTTGATACGACGAATTTTGGACAAATAAGGAAGCAGAAAACAACTAAAACATCTCTCTGTCTGTGCATTTATATATATGTATTTTATGTTTTATTGTTACTTTTAATCTAAGTCCTTTGCTATCAGTTTAAAGGTCCATTCTGACCTCCTGAGCGTGTAACAGTCAGCTTCAAGCCAGAGACTCCTTGGAAAGTAACAACTTGATACTTTGGGATTTGTCAGAAAAGACACAAAATTACCCGAAAAAGAATCAAATTGACCACAAAATGACACAAAATTATCGAAAAAAGACACAAAATGACCAATAAATTACATAAAATTAAGCAAAAAAAGGACTCAAATTGACCACAAAATGACAAAAAATGACCACAACTTGACCAAAAAGACACAAAATGAAGAAAAAAAAAGACACAAAATGACCAAAAAAAGATAAAATGGCCCAAAAAAGAAACAAAATGACCAAAAAAGACACAAGATGACCAAAAAAAGACACAAAATCGTCCAAAAAAACCCACATAATGATAAAAAAAAAGACACAAGATGACTAAAAAAAGACTCTAAATGACCAAAAAAAGACACAAAATGGCCCAAAAAAGAAAAAAAATGACAAAAAAAAACACAGAATGACCAAGAAAACACACAAAATGTCCAAAAAAAAAGACATTAAATGACCAAAAACAGACATTAAATGAAAAAAGCAAAAATACATTAACACATCAACACTTTAACACAGTGGAGACAGAGCTAACTTCCAAAATTATTTGGTGACCCCCAGAAATCATCTTGTGACCCCAATTGGGGCCGGGACCCCAAGGTTGAGAATAGCTGCACTACTCTGTACACACTATATCTGCAGGCAGTACATTATATGTATGCGTGCATGTCTGCATACACATGGCCTTTTTATAAAGCAGCGTTTGGAGCGACTTCAGAATGGGATCATTGGGATCAGGAGGAGGTTTTATGGAGAAGCAAAGGTGCTGCAGGGGAAAAGTTCAGACTTTAAAAGAAACCTAGAACAGCGAGAATTACACCAACCTAGACAGATTTTTCAGTCTGGACAGTGTGTATTACTATGATGTGTGACCTCGAGACAGAGCTGGCCAACACTCTCCCCTCTCCTTCCTCTTCAACATTTCTTATTCATGGTTTTACTAACTTTGAATTGCTTTTCCAGTATTTTTTCCTCTCATCGGATGTTTTTATTGCCAGAAATATGTGCTGATTATTCGTTTTATGCACGTATTGAGTTATCTATTGTCATCACCATTTCAATGCAGATTGTTTTTTAGGACATTGTGTGCCTTTATTGGATATTGAGAGTGGAAAAAAGACAGAAAATGTGGCTAATATCATCATTTAATGTTGCACTGTTTTTTTAGAGATGCTATTCATTGTCCATCCATGCATCCACCCTTAGAGTGGTAACAGGCTCAGTGTTGCTGTAGAGGCAGCCCCTCAATATACTACAGGTCAGGTTGTCAGGGTCTACGGTCAGTTCAACATGCCTGAATATCTGCACAGGGAGTCATCCTCATCAGATGTCTGAACCTCCCCAAAAGGCTCCTTTTATGCCACGTGCAACAGAACTACCCCATAGTCATCTAACCATGTGTATAGATCATAGACTCTATAAAAATAGTGCATGTAGTCACTGTGACATCACCCATTGGTTTATGGATTTCAGTTTTGAAGTTGCGAGTTCTGCCCCGATCGGGAGCCATAATGTTAGTGCTAACTTAGTAAATGATTCTTATAAATGAACAGGCGACTCCTTAGAGGTAGTGATGTGCCAATGAAGCCTCATGAACCATTTTCTTTATTTTCTGAGTCCAATCAATGGCGCTTTTTGTTTAACAAAGAGCTGAAAACACACTCAGTTAGCATTGTTGGAGCCTTTTTACGCCAAGAGCGCCATCTAGTGGGGTCAGAAAATAAAGAAAATGGTTCATGGGCTTTGTTGTCACTTCACTACTTAGAGGGTCTTTCAGTCCAACTGAATGCTCAACAAGACATTTTTTAAGCCACCAAAATGCTCCAGTCGACCTTTAATGAAGTGAAAACACACTGTGCACCATGGTGCAGACCTGTCAATCATACGGTTGTCCCACCCTAAAGGATACTCCGCTTTGTTGTGTATTTTACTCTAAATGGGACCATAATTTACAAAATGTACATCATGCTGTATTGAGAAGACTTGAAACTTACGACTGAGACCATAAATTAATTGTGAGAGTGTTTACTGAAGTAATAAATTAGGTAAGTAAGTGAGACGTAGGCTCATTTTCTGCTAGACGCCTATGCTGACTAATATACGGTATAGCAGGGCTACCCTATGATTGACAGGTCTCTACCATGGTGCACTGCATGTTATTAAATATCTTGTTCAGAGTTCGGTTGGACTGAAAGACACTATAAAGAGTCTGCTGTTCATTTTGAATAACAGATGCTTAGCTGATCACTTCCTCCTCCATAGCTCCAACATCTACACCAAATATTGCCACTTCAACTAAAATGCCCTTCAAAATCTCACAGTGACTATGTCCATTTCAATTTTATAACCTATGATCCAAACAGAAACACACATTGTATGAAATCCTATTTAAGCTGCAGTTTGCATGGGAAAAGAACTAAAAAAAACTGAGAACAAAGTGTAATTTGGTTGGAGAGACGATTGTGACTGAATGACTGACTGACTCCGTGTAACACACACACACACACACACACACACACACTACCATTAGCACCACACAGAATGTATGACAAGTGTGTTCAGTGACACACAGTCCACCTTTAAAAGCCACGAGAACGCATATGTCAACTTTGATAAAGACTTAAAATAGTGTGAGTGAAGCACTGTGAATTTACATCACACACACACACACACACACACACACACACACACACACACACACACATACACACACACACACACACAGATAAACAAGAGAACACATGTTTAATTCATAGCTTCAACTGAGTGGGACATATCTGGTTTATAGGGCGGTGAAGATAACACAACAACACACACACACCCATAAGAGCCATTCGCAGACAAATAACACAAAGAAATGCTCAAATGTAAGTGAACACACACACACACACACACACACAAACAGAGAGATATGTGACTGCCGCCGAGGTGTGTCCGTCCTCAGAGAGCAGGATGAGACGGCTCAGAGACAAAGGGACATGTAAGATAATGATTTTACTGTCTTTCACAGGAGGGGGAGAGATTTGATTCACACTATCAAAATGCCACCATTTCCAGTACGCCATAGATAAAGATAGGAGCTACAAAGTGGCTCGGTCTATTTGCTGGCATGAGGGACGGACATGTATAGCAGCTAAAGTGTAGCTGCTGCCATTTACTCTCTATGGAACTCACAGATAACAATACATATAATGCTGATATTTACCCTCTGGAGTCCGGAGCACGACTTCTTCATGACGTCAAAAAAAGACACAAAATGACCATAAAAGACACAGAAGACACAAAATGACAAAAAAGAGACAAAACGATCAAAAAAAGACACAACAACAGACACAAAATGACCAAAAAAGACACAGAAAAACTAAAAAAGACACAACAACAGACAAAATGATCAAAAAAGACACAAAATGACAAAAAAAGACTCAAAATAACAAAAAAAAAAAAAAAGACAACAACGGACACATAATGACCCAAAAAGACACAAAAAAAAACCTAAAAAAAGACACAACAACGGATACATAATGACCAAAAAAGACAAAAAAAAAAGACACATAAAAAGACACAAAATGATTAAAAAAAGACACAAAAAAGACACAAAAAAAGACACAAAAAGACATGAAAAGGATTCAAAAATGGACAACATAGTCCAAGACTCCATAGAGTTAATAGTAATAGGGTGATTCTCATGAACATGGTACAGCTTAAAGCAAAAATCCAAGAGCATTGAAAACATATTTTCTTTGACTCTTTACAACATATACAATAAGAATTTATGATCTATTTAAACATTGTTAAGGTATTTTCTGACATTTTTAGAGACACTGTGAGCAAAATTCATTACCGTTACACATTTTTAAATAGAAAAAACAACAAAAAGTTGTTGGGTTTTTTCTTTGGCAAGCACTTAAATATGCTCAAGGTTAGCTGGTGTCACCAAAATGTATTTTATTCAAATATTAACATATTTTAATGCAAACAATTCTATCATTACCGTAACATTTAACCATTTTTCTCCATCAATTTTCATTCAGATTTTGTTCTTTATACATTATTAAAAACCATTATGTTTGATTATATTCTGTTAAATTATACATTTTTTTAAACAAATGTATATTTATTTTTATAAAGTTTATTAAATATTTATTGTATATAAGTGTGAGGAAAACATGACATTTTTATCTGGACGCATTACAGTAATGAATTTGTGAATCAAAAATATGTTTAAAAATATAAAAAACATTATTTTAACACAAAACAATGAATTGTGCCTCATTATGGCTATATTGTTCATTCATAAAAAAGTGAAATATATTTAGTTCAATAAAATATGAATGTGAATCACCCATTATTGTTGTTGTTGTTGCCATTGATGCTACTTTTGTTTGTATTATTATTAAAACAAGCTGTTTCTCTCTATAACTCCTTTCTTTTGTCTCTTTCTGTGTGTGTGAATAAAGAAAATGTAGCTGTTTTCATCATAATGTGGGCTATTTATTGACCAATTACACTTTCTTTGTTTTCTTCAAGGTTAGACTGCAGGACCGTTTTGTTCTTCGTTACTTCTCAGTTAATTAGCGCAGAGTGCACCACATGGAGCCGGTGTTTCTCTTTGCTTTTGTTGTCAGTGTGCTGTAATTGTTAGCCTGAACCTCTTGTAATGTGATATAAAGATTTAGAGGTGATTTCCGTGCTTGTATTATTTCTTACAGAGCTTTGTTGCTCACACTTGTTTCTTTCTGATATCATTAATTAGATATCTTGGAGCTTATAGATGCCTTGCACTGTAAATGTGTTGATTGTGTTTAGGCTGGAGCAGCTTTACATAAAGATTACTGGTGATATTTTAAGGATTATATACTGTGAGTATAATAGATACATGATTGTCTAAACTTTAACTTGTAAAGTACTGCATTACTAGAGATATGTACTGATGCAAATAATTTTGTCCATTAAGGTAGAAATGTTTATTACACTGCAAAAAAAGAAAATTTGGGTGAACTCAAAATTTCAAGGCAACAAACTTCGAAAAAATTTTAAGTTGGACAATTAAACTAAATATTTTAAGTTTTGTTGTTGAGTTTGCTCAACTCTGAATTCAGATTTTTGTCAAAATTATAACTAAGTACTAACTTATAAATTTACATTGTAATAACTTTTAATCCTTACTACGATTGTAACGCCGCTATGAAATGTCAGCTAATGTTGCGACCACAATTTTGAGTTAGCATTGATACGCTAATGGCTACTCTTGTAGCTGTAACAAGCAGCGCCGCTAGCATCAGTTAGCCGCTAGCATCAGTTAGCCGCTAGCTTTCACTAATGACTGAATTTCACAACAAAGAAATAAGAGTTAGCAGAACTATTGTCCCTTTTTTTTTGAGCAGACAACTGGCTTCCTTTGTTGTGCTAACTTACATTATTGCCCTAAATGTCAATAGTTTATATTTCCAACTTTTACCAACTTAAATCACTGTTTTAGGCCAAAAAATACAAGTTGGCTTTTTTGCAGTGTATAAGTACATTCTGTTTACCATGTTACGTTATTGTAGATTCATTCAAATTAACCACATAAATATTGTTTGTCTACTATCCATATTTAACACAAGAAATTTGTTTCTGAAAATACACTTGATTACCATTGCTGGAGCCTTTTTCAATAAACCAAGGGCGCCATCTAGTGGCTCAGAAAATGAAGCAAATGGTTCATGACCGTTCTCCTGGGTAAAAGTCTGGGGGTCCACCTCCCCTCCCACCCAGCATAGCTGTAACTTTTGTGCTTTATACTCCATTTATAATAACTACGGCCAGTAGAGGGCACCAATAACTCCAAGCGTAAAAGTGGGGACGAATTGTTTTTTTGATTTGATTTTTGGTGGAAAAAAATGCATTGCACCTAACAGCATTGTACCTAATTTGAATGCCTAATGTCATGTTATTTATACAGAGATTCAAGAGAATAGGCTGCACTCAACTCTGCATTTACTCACTTTAACTTGAGTTCAGGTCCTGCAGCACCTGAGCAAACTCAACCTGATGAGGACCATGTGATGAGAGAGTTGAGATTGTCTTGCACAATAGAAAAAAGTATTTTATTCCAGCAAATAAGACACTTTTTTTAAACCAAATTAACCATGGATGGCCAAACTTCTCATAATAATTGGCCTCTTGATATGTGCATCACTTTCCAAAACACAATTCAAAAGCTCTTTACAGAGGAATTAAGAAAATGCTCAGAGCAACAAAACAAGGTGAGAAATATTAAAAGTAAAGCAGACGACATTAAAACGAGGTCAAACACAGTGAGAGGTCTGCCTAAGACCCAGCTATTGAGTTTTTTAATTACTTTTTCAGGGCATTGTCCTTGGCCTTTATTAACACACAGAGAATCAACCGAGGACGTTGTAATTCATCGCCAGCATCCCTAAAACTCCCCAGTCTACCTTTGAGCAAGGCATTTAAACCCCAGCTGTCCCACTGGAGCTTGCAGGTGTGAATGTGAGTAGAAAGTATTAAAAACTTGCCTTTTAACCATTATTATCCTTATTTCAGGGTGGTGAGATAGTGGTAACTGCAAAAAAAAGAAAAGTGGGGTGAACTCAAAATTTCAAGGCAACAAACTTCAATCAAATTTGGTAAAAAGTTGGACAATAAAACTAAATATTTTAAGTTTTGTTTTTGAGTTTGCTCAACTCTGAATTCAGATTTTTGTCAACTCAACTATAAGTTACACTAACTTATAATTTTACATTGTAAATCCTTACTTCTGCTAACTTCTACAATGTGCTGAATTGGCACGATTGTAACGCCGCTGTGAAATGTCAGCTAATGTTGCGACCACAATTTTGAGTTAGCATTGATACGCTAACGGCTACTCTTGTAGCTGTAACAAGCAGCGCCGCTAGCATCAGTTAGCCGCTAGCATCAGTTAGCCGCTAGCACCAGTTAGCCGCTAGCTTTCGCTAATGCCGAAAGCCATGAAAGAAGACGAAAGAAATAAGAGATAGCTACTATACAAGGGACGATTGTCCCTTGTTTTTTTTTTTTGTTTTTTTTTTAATGTATTTTTTTGGGCTTTTTCATGCCTTTAATGGACAGGACAGCTGAAGAGAGATAGGAAGCAGGGGGCAGAGAGAGGGGAATGACATGCAGTAAACGGCCGTCCGATGCGGGACTCGAACCGGGGCCAGCTGCAGCAAGGACTGTAGCCTCTACACATGGGGCGCCTGCGTAACCCACTACGCTACCGACCACCCCTTGTCCCTTGTTTTGAACCCCAACTTGTTTTTTAGCAGACAACTGGCTTCCTTTGTTGTGCTAACTTACATTATTGCCCTAAATGTCAATAATTTATATTTCCAAGTTTTACCAACCACTGTTTTAGGCCAAAAAATACAAGTTGGCTTTTTTTTGCAGTGTAAGAGAGTATATATCTTTTGTATCTGCTGTAGCCTTTTTGAGCAAGTCACTGACTCTGTTCCCTGTTTTAAAAAGTGTAGATAGGAACGTCAGCTAAAACTACCTGAAAAAAGACCAAAATCGATTTGATAGAAAACAATGCCCCGCCCTACTAAATAACCTCATCAGTCATCTGAAAAATTTCCTTCAGCCCCTTTCAAGAAAATCATTGGCTTAGTGGGCAAAAGTCCCAGTTAATTCCACCATCCCCCTGCTGGGGAGGTGATCATTATTGGAATTATTCCCAGTGGAGACGCTCATAAATCCCCATTTCCACACGTGGCCTCACAGAGAGGCTGTGTGATTGTACCGGGGCATTAAAAGCACGGGAGGTGAGCTTTTATTGTGAAAAATCTCAGCCTATAAACACATCTGATTGTGTTAACACTTTATTTGTCACAGAGAGAATGTACATTGATAACAATTTGAGACATTCTGTGTCAGAGTGTGTGTGTGTGTGTGTGTGTGTGTGTGTGTGTGTGTGTGTGTGACCTCTCCGTGCTCACATCAGACAGTGTTCCCTCACCTCCATCACCTCAAACAGCAGTGGAAATGGAACCTGCCTGCTCGGCTCTCTCCATTGATTTACAATTTCAACCCAAGTGCCAAAGATAGAGACGGAAAAAAAAATACACTCATCAGCAATTTCACTGCCGGGAGAAAAAATGAGCCTTTGCCCTGTGTTGGTACAACATGGACACTGTTAGATAGCAAACACACTATTAGTGCAGATAGTGCAGATATCATGTAGGACAAGAAGAAAACTGATTTAACAGCTAATTACACCATCCACTTGGAAGAAATGTGCTTTCTTTACATTATTGTGTTGTTGATATGAAGTGACTGAGTCCCAGCCGTCTCCGTTAGCGTTGCTTTGCAGAATTTACAAGTTGCACCGTGTTTTCTTTGTTTTGTAGTTGTGCACAAACAATCTTCGTGGTTCAGGTAACCAAATTTTAGACCATATTTCCTGAACAAATTAAAGTCACAATTTTGATTTATGTTATAGAGATGCAAACAAAAAGGCAAATGGTTATTTGTTTTGAAAAATCTGAAAAATAATTTGTTGTTAAACAGCACTATAAATTACACAATTTTGATAAATGTTGTGGAGATGCAAAGAAAAAGGCAACTTTGTGTTTCTGTAAGTAGAAAATGTGTCTAGTTTAATTCTTTTAAAATATGAAATATCATAAACATAAATACCATAAACGCCCAATGTAATGTATATATGTCACATCACAGAACTTTGACATTTAGGGGTAGATTTTTTTTTTTTTAAAACATCATAAATGTGTTCTATGTGGTCTTTGATATATCCCCCATAATATTCCTTTAAGGATTACTGGGTCTGGGTTCTTATGGGTTAATGACCAAAATCCCAAATTATCACTTTAAGTCTAAATTCCTTCTAATGTCCAGCAGGGGGCGACTCCAACGGCTGTAAAAAGAAGTCAATTTGTATGTAAGTTAATAAGAAAATAACCCTACTTATGACTTGATTTGTTACCTCAGTAAACATTTTCATAGTGAGTTTATGGTCTCAAGTCTTCTTCATGATGGAAGGAAGGAATCTTTTCTTCAGCAACATCTTGACACGTCACAGCAGAACAAAGCACATGTGTGATCAATACTTTTAATCATGGCTTCATGACATTCAAGTGTGCTCTTTCACGTTCCTCCTTTCATCATGCCGGCACACTGACACGCCTTAATGGACGCCTGAATAGAACGGAGGCCTAATTAACGTTATCACTGACACCTGTGCTCGTCCTGCTGTGACTGACAGGTCAAACTGGCAGCAGAGGAAAAAGCCTGTTCTGTGTAATATCCAATATACATATCAAAAAAGGGGAAATACTTCAACATATGACAGGGATAATCAATTTGCTTTACTTACTTTTGCAAAATGTCAGGAGAGCAGGGAGCAGTTGATGAACAAACATCACAAATCCACTCAAATTGAAAAGAAAATGCATCTAATTGAGATTATTTTTGACTGATGCCACTTCAAATATAAGTAAATATGTTGGGTTTTCTGCTTATAATAAGTCAAATGTTCAGAAAAAATGTAAAATGTTTAAAATAATGATGTTTAAGATGTTTAATAAGGGTAAATTTGACAGAAGAATTGTCTAATTTGACTAGAAATTTAGACATTGCGATTGAGTGCAGCCCAACTTATAATATTCATCCGCTAAAAAATAAACATGAAAAGGGCCATAATCCAATCAAAGCAGGATTAAAAGATTAGAAGGAAGATTTTTTTTATTGCTGTTTTTGTGCAGTCAGACACCTTATTTACATTCAGAGTACAAAAAACATATCCCAAATGTGAATCTACAGTCATGGAAAAAAATATTCAATTTCTTGTTCATTTAAATGCCTGGTACAACTAAAGGTACATTCGTTTGGACAAATTATCGATAGGTGTGCTATTACTTTTCTCTACGGAATATGAATTTTTCGCAATGTAAGTCGCCCAAAATTTTTTCATTTTTCTTAAAAAAACAAACATATGTAGACGTTCAGGAAGAACTCAGGACGCTCAAAGTGAAGTCGGATCAATGATAGGTATTATGGTTTTGCCAAAAATGCTTTCTGTTCGAGGCCAGAAATTCCAGTCTGTCCACCTCTGTTCCGGAACATTTGGCAGTTGGTGCCAGTTAATTCTGTTGATTGCTCTGATTGCCTTTGATGTTTGATGTGATTACAATTACAGATACACGCACACACACATGTGCATAAGCGCGCACACTCCTCCAGATACACATGCTTCAAACACACACACACACGCACACACACACAGGTAACTTTATGTGATTTTAATTACACACACACACACACACGTAACTTTATGTGATTTTCGTTACACACAAACAAATGCGCGCGTAATCACGCACACTCCTCCAGATACACATGTTTCACACACACACACACACACACACACACACACACACATTTTGAGGTTAAAGGGCATATGTTGCTGTATAAATAAATACTTGAAAAGGAATGCTTGTTGTAGGTGTGCTCCTTGTGTATTATATAGTATTATAGCATTACTAGTATTAATTGTTTGAAATCTCTGAAGAATCTCATCATAGTGTACATAGGACATTTTCTAGTTTTAATATATTTGTCTTGAAAATGAGAGTAGTGATCCAAATATGATCATTACCTCAAGTATATTTGTCTAATTTGTCTTTTTTCCATGACTGTACTTATTTTTATTGTGAATTAGACACTGGTCACAGGACCACCCAGCACCCTATCTCGGCCTAGACTCCACCCCTGGACCAGAAGTTGAGTATCACTAGTATATGAGATCCATT
The DNA here is from genome assembly GCF_030273125.1 of Centropristis striata. NCBI lineage: Eukaryota > Metazoa > Chordata > Actinopteri > Perciformes > Serranidae > Centropristis > Centropristis striata. The sequence goes on along the minus strand of NC_081528.1, from coordinate 4,655,294 downwards.
TATATCCCTAACCTGGTCAGTGTGTGCCAGGCTTTGCTTTGCTTCAGGGCACTTGGGCAGTGGGTGAAGGCTATTTTTTGTCATTTCGTGTCTTTTTACATTTATGTTTGGTCATTTTGTGTCTTTTTTGGTCATTTTTACATTCATTTTTGGTCATTTTGTGTCTTTTTTACATACATTTTTGGTCATTTTGTGTCTTTTTTACATTAATTTTTGGTCATTTTGTGTCTTTTTTTACATTTATGTTTGGTCATTTTGTGTCTTTTTTGGTCATTTTTACATTTATTTTTGGTTATTTTGTGTCTTTTTTGGTCATTTTTACATTTACTTCTTGTCATTTTGTGTCTTTTTTACATTTATGTTTGGTCATTTTGTGTCTTTTTTTGGTCATTTTTACATTTATTTTTGGTCATTTTGTGTCTTTTTTTACATCCACAGTGATTACCTCAAGTATATTTGTCTAATTTGTCTTTTTTTCATGACTGTACTTATTTTTATTGTGAATTAGAAACTGGTCACAGGACCACCCAGCAGCCTATCGCGGCCTAGACTCCACCCCTGGACCAGAAGTTGAGTATCACTAGTATATGAGATCCATTTATATCCCTAACCTGGTCAGTGTGTGCCGGGCTTTGCTTTGCTTCAGGGCACTTGGGCAGCGGGTGAAGGATATTTTTACGTACATTTTTTGTCATTTTGTGTCTTTTTTACGATTATGTTTGGTCATTTTGCGTCTTTTTTGGTCAATTTTACATTTATTTTTGGTTATTTTGTGTCTTTTTTGGTCATTTTTACATTTACTTCTTGTCATTTTGTGTCTTTTTTACATTTATGTTTGGTCATTTTTTGTCTTTTTTTGGTCATTTTTACATTTATTTTTGGTCATTTTGTGTCATTTTTGGTAATTTTTAGTTATTTTTGGTCATTTTGTGTCTTTTTTTACATCCACAGTGATTACCTCAAGTATATTTGTCTAATTTGTCTTTTTTCAATGACTGTACTTATTTTTATTGTGAATAAGACACTGGTCACAGGACCACCCAGCACCCTATCGCGCCCTAGACTCCACCTCTGGACCAGAAGTTGAGTATCACTAGTATATGAGATCCATTTATATCCCTAACCTGGTCAGTGTGTGCCGGGCTTTGCTTTGCTTCAGGGCACTTGGGCAGCGGGTGAAGGATCAGGGTGCATGTGCTGATTTTCCTGTCTGGCATTTGAGTCTAATTACTTTTCAAAAAACTCATTAGTGGCCATCCACTGAATGAGTGTACATGTTCTATATTTAGATTTACTTTGTCTCTCGTTGACTCTTTTTTAACGGCTCTGGTGGCTCCTGGTGCTCATGGGTTAGACACCATTGCTCTCCTGTGGTCGCTGCGTGTAACTGCGTCCGGTGGAGCGACAGGTATCTGAGCGTCCTGCATCCCTGTGAGCTTGTACACAGCAGCACAGAACAAAGCCTGTGGATCATCCTTATTTCAGTGGGCTCAGCAGCTCAGAGACACAGCCAATCACGCTCTGCTCTCTCTGGTAATTCAAATGGAAGATTTGACACTTTCTCCCTCAATTTGGTCCACGATCGTTCCTCTCTGTCTCTTTCTGCATTTCTGTCACTCGCCCAGCGCTGCTTTCTCCCTCTCGCTCTTGGAAGAGTCTGGCTGCACACAGACCGAGCGAGGCTGCCCCTGTGGATGCCAATACTGCTCAGCAGAATGCTGGCTTTAACCACACACACACACACACACACACACACACACACACACACACACATTCTTGTACTTCTATCTTTGTGAGGACCCTCATTGGAACAGTGAATTCCAGATCAATGTTAGTAGTAGTATAGTTTTGGATTTTTCATTAGTTTTAGTTTTAATTTCCATAATTTTGTGTCCTTTCTGGTCATTTTACATTTATGTTTGGTCATTTTGTGTCTTTTGCGCATTTATGTTTGGTAAATTTGTGTCTTTTTTGGTCATTTTTACAGTTATTTTGTGTCTTTTTCACATTTATGTTTGGTAATTTTTTGTCTTTTTTGGTCATTTTCACATTTATGTTTGGTAATTTTGTGTCTTTTTTGGTCATTTTTACAGTTATTTTTGGTCATTTTGTGTCTTTTTTACATTTATGTTTGGTCATTTTGTGTCTTTTTTTGGTTATTTTCACATTTATTTTTGGCAATTTTGTGTCTTTTTCACATTTATGTTTAGTAATTTTGTGTCTTTTTTGGACATTTTATTTTTGGTCATTTTGTGTCTTTTTTGGTAATTTTTACAGTTATTTTTGGTCATTTTGTGTCTTTTTCACATTTATGTTTGGTAATTTTGTGTCTTCTTTGGTCATTTTCACATTTATTTTGGTCATTTTGTGTCTTTTTTTGGTCATTTTTACAGTTATTTTTGGTCATTTTGTGTCTTTTTCACATTTATGTTTGGTCATTTTGTGTCTTTTTTGGTCATTTTTACATTTATTTTTGGTCATTTTGTGTCTTTTTTACATTTATTTTTGGTCATTTTGTGTCTTTTTACAGTTATTTTTTGGTAATTTTGTGTCTTTTTTGGTAATTTTTACATTTATTTTTGGTCATTTTGTGTCCTTTTTAGCTTAAGTTTTATTTTAGTTTTTTGTAATGGGGTATTTGTTGGGTGGGAGATTAAAAGAGGTCACAGTAAATTTTGCCTTTATTCCCTTTTATTATCCATCTTCATTATGTATGAAAAAGCTGACAAAGACGAAAATGAAGGACATTTTCACTATAATTTTAGTTCGTTTTGTAACCACACAAAACAGTTTCAGTAAGTTAATTAATTAGCTTTTTTTAAACATAAACCTAATGTAACCTGAACCCTTAAAACAAAGTCTGAAAGTGAGGAACGGCCAAAATGTCCTCACTTTGCAAAAATGTCCTCACTATGTTGGTTAAAAACGTGTTCCAGTCCTCACTATGTAGGAAGTACAAACACACACACACACACACACACAGAGTTGGCTGAGGATGCCATCTTATTGGATTGGACTGGTATTGTTTGATCGAATGCCTCTCAGGGTGTAAGGATGGGGGAGGGCAAATGTGGGAAATCATTTTCAGAGGCCTCTCAGTGTGATCATAAAATCATCTTTATCTAACAAATGCAGTGAGATAGAGCGAGAGAATGAGCAGCAAGAGACAGAGAGAAAAACATATAGTGGATAGGAGAAAGGGAAGGAAAGGGGGAAGGAGAGATGGAGAGAAATACTTTTATTGAGAGTCACGATGGAGACTGAAAGAGGTAAAAAAAAGAAGAGAAAGAGAAAGAGAGACAGGAACAGAGAGTGAAGAGGAAGGAAAGGACAAGTCAAAGCCGACCTGAACAGACCTGAGAATAATGAGACCCAGTCCAACACACCAGTGGCAGCATGATGTGCTGTCCTGATAATCAATGTAAAGTCAGAAAGTCAGAAAAAGTTCAAAAAAAAAGAAGAAAAAAATCAATTTTGAGCTCCTGCACCAACAACAAAACATACGGTAGCCAACAGATAGAGCATACTTATTTTATAAACAATTGTCATATCTGCAAATGAAATTCAAAGCAGTCATTGTCAACAGCATATGTTTTTACATAGGCTTATGAATAACATTATATTATACTTAATACTTACTTAATACTTTTTTTAGTCATTTTGTGTCTTGTTTTAGTCATTTTGTCTTTTTTTTGTAATTTTGTGTCTTTTTTAGTCATTTTGTGTCTTTTTTTGTCATTTTGTGTCTTTTGGGTCATTTTGTATCTTTTTTTAGTCATTTTGTGTCTTTGGTAATTTTGTGCCTTTTTTTAGTCATTTTGTGTCTTTTTTGGTAATTTTGTGTCTTTTTTTGTCATTTTGTATCTTTTTTTAGTCATTTTGTGTCTTTTTTGGTAATTTTATGCCTTTTTTGGTAATTTTATGCCTTTTTTAGTCACTTTGTGTCTATTTTTAGTCATTTTGTGTCTTGTTTTAGTCATTTTGTGTATTTTTTTTTGGTCATTTTGTGGTCATACGCTAAACAGATTACATTTTTATACTATTTTATTCCTTTGTTATTGTTATTTATTTGGTTGAATGAAGGCCTTAAAACTCTTAACCCAAACAAGTGTTGTACCTGACTCATGCAACAGTCAACGTTGAAGCAATATCCAATGGATTCTATAGACTTTTGATTCTTCAGATCTTTTATTGACCAAACACTGATCTATGTAAGGTCAGCTGAACTTGTAACATAACAGATTTCCACTTCACATTGATGTTGAGTGTCTGTGCCCTTTTCATGAACTTCTAAAGTTCATTCCTTTCTGTTTTCCTGGAAAGATTCTGTAAAAAGGCCCAAAGCGACATCTGTACCCTTCACCTTAAATATAAAACGTACTTGCACCTTTCCATCTCCCATCACCTAAATTACTTCTTTGATCGCCATCTCTCTTTTCCTGCCTTTCTTATTGCCAAGCAACAGTTCACAAAGTAGGCAATCCTGTCAAAGATGCTATACTGTTTCTGTCTCTGAAAGACTCCGATCAAACTTTCTCCTTCAAGTTATATGTTGAATTGGATGGAAACATCAAATTTCAACCCAAAATTCATCACGTTGCATAATTTAAAACAATCAACTCACATACAGATTTAATGTAAACAAGTGTTTTATTAGCAGAAGTAATCATCAATACATGTTGCAAGGTCTGTCGATTCAAGAGTACCTGATACTGTCTGCAGTGAAGAATTATTGATCTTGACATGGTGATGTTTGGTTGATTGGTTGTGGGTCTATTCAGAGACATTTTGGCTGGCGCTTGTCTATAACGCCCCTTGGAAATAAAAAATGAACTGAAAGGTTAATTTGCAAATTTGTCAGGCTTCATTGGCACATCACTGCTATATAGTAGTGATGTCCTAATGAAATTTCATGAATCATTGGTTGTAGCTGTTGACCCCACTAGATGGAACTCTTGGTGTAAAAAAAAAGAAGCTTTTTATAGACCTGGCTGCAATCACAGCTGTGTAAATAACTCTTTTTTGCATGAGTTTGTCATGTCTCTTTAGATGGCTGCATCTTTGATGGGATTCAAGATGACCCATGTTTTTATTTATTTGAAGCAGTCATGCTTGTGTGTGAGGATTACGTGTATGAATGGCATGTTTTTTTCTTCTCTTTATGCTGAATATGGTCAGAATGACGCAATCTGGTGGAAAGTAATAAAAATAATCAGTTCCAAGGCCAAAGCCCAGATTGACACCAAGATTTAATATAATGCATGTATTATGCTTTAACTTAAGTAAGATCCAAAATTGCATTTAGAATGGGTTTCAATGGCTCAATCTTAAGAGTGTAACTATTGTTTGTCCACAGTGTATTTTAACCTTACTGCAGGAGTTTAGCTGGAAATAACAAGATCAAATAAAAATACACAATCTGGCCAGAATTCATGCCATTTGCTAGTGATGTACCAATGAAGCCTCATGAACCATTTTCTTTATTTTCTGAGCCCACTAGATGGCGCTCTTGGTTCATTGAAAAAGGCTCTAACAATGGTAATCAAGTGTGTTTTCAGCCCTTTGCTGATCAGAGAGCTCCATCTAGTGGAGTCAGAAAATAAAGAAAATGGTTCATGAGGCTTCATTGGGACACCACGAATAAACAGAAACAAACAGAACTTGGGGGTGTCTCATCTACAGCAAGTAGTTAAACAGATTAAACATTTAAAAAATAAAGAAACTTACATAATATTAAACAAAAGAAGGCGTTTCGGGGCAATGTAAAATCTCCACTTGTCCCAGATTTGCTCAAATTTGTCTTTCCTCGCAGAGAAAGCGATTCTTTCCATCATAAGAATCACAAATTTTATGTCTAAAACATCTCTTTCTGTGTCTGTCCCACATCTTTCCTGCAGTGTTTACACACACACACACACACACACACACACACACACACACTCAGAGCAGCCATAGCTGCTTCCCCACTGTTTGGACACTCAACAGTAGGGAAGGTCTGACTCCAGCAGAGAGGCTCCATGTATTTATCTGTATAATTACCACTGTCTCTTCCTCTCTGTCTGTCCCTCTCTGTTTCTTTTCATCACCATCTGTCATGCAACCTTCTTCCGTTCCTCCTCTCCTCCTGTCTGCAGTCTGGACTTTTTGTCTCTACACTCTCTCATTTCATCCCCCCATTCTCTTACTTTCCCCTCTTTTATTCTCCCTCATTGCTATCAGTGACTGGTCTCAAGCTGCAATCAGAGAGCAGATCTGCCCCTGGTGGCTCTGTCTGTCTGTCTGTCTGTCTGTCTGTCTGTCTGTCTGTCTCAGTGTGTCTTTTAAAAAGCTCATCATCCACAGTTCAAAGTCTCCGTGCCTCTGTATTCCTTTCTTATTCTCTGTTATCTCACACTCTTTCTGCCGGCGAGCCGTCTGTACAATGAGATAGGTATAAAATCTAATTCACCCTGCTGAAACAAGTATTAACTAGTTCCCAGTAGAAGGGCTTGACTCTAATCCACAGGCTGCTGGGACGCTGATGGGCTGTGTTAGTGTTGTAGTTGAGGTGTGTGTTAGTGTTGTAGTTGAGGTGTGTGTTAGTGTTGTAGTTGAGGTGTGTGTTAGTGTTGTAGTTGGGGTGTGTGTTAGTGTTTTAGTTGGGGTGTGTGTTAGTGTTGTAGTTGGGGTGTGTGTTAGTGTTGTAGTTGGGGTGTGTGTTAGTGTTGTAGTTGAGAAGTGTGTGTTAGTGTTTTAGTTGGGGTGTGTGTTAGTGTTGTAGTTGAGAAGTGTGTGTTAGTGTTGTAGTTGGGGTGTGTGTTAGTGTTGTAGTTGGGGTGTGTGTTAGTGTTTTAGTTGGGGTGTGTGTTAGTGTTGTAGTTGGGGTGTGTGTTAGTGTTGTAGTTGGGGTGTGTGTTAGTGTTGTAGTGGAGAAGTGTGTGTTAGTGTTTTAGTTGGGGTGTGTGTTAGTGTTTTAGTTGGGGTGTGTGTTAGTGTTGTAGTTGGGGGGGTGTTAGTGTTGTAGTTGGGGTGTGTGTTAGTGTTGTAGTTGAGAAGTGTGTGTTAGTGTTTTAGTTGGGGTGTGTGTTAGTGTTGTAGTTGAGAAGTGTGTGTTAGTGTTGTAGTTGGGGTGTGTGTTAGTGTTTTAGTTGGGGTGTGTGTTAGTGTTGTAGTTGAGAAGTGTGTGTTAGTGTTGTAGTTGGGGTGTGTGTTAGTGTTTTAGTTGGGGTGTGTGTTAGTGTTGTAGTTGAGAAGTGTGTGTTAGTGTTTTAGTTGAGGTGTGTGTTAGTGTTGTAGTTGAGAAGTGTGTGTTAGTGTTTTAGTTGGGGTGTGTGTTTTTGTTGTAGTTGGGGTGTGTGTTAGTGTTGTAGTTGGGGTGTGTGTTAGTGTTGTAGTTGGGGTGTGTGTTAGTGTTTTAGTTGGGGTGTGTGTTAGTGTTGTAGTTGGGGTGTGTGTTAGTGTTGTAGTTGGGGTGTGTGTTAGTGTTGTAGTGGAGAAGTGTGTGTTAGTGTTTTAGTTGGGGTGTGTGTTAGTGTTGTAGTTGGGGGGGTGTTAGTGTTGTAGTTGGGGTGTGTGTTAGTGTTGTAGTTGAGAAGTGTGTGTTAGTGTTTTAGTTGGGGTGTGTGTTAGTGTTGTAGTTGAGAAGTGTGTGTTAGTGTTGTAGTTGGGGTGTGTGTTAGTGTTTTAGTTGGGGTGTGTGTTAGTGTTGTAGTTGAGAAGTGTGTGTTAGTGTTGTAGTTGGGGTGTGTGTTAGTGTTTTAGTTGGGGTGTGTGTTAGTGTTTTAGTTGAGGTGTGTGTTAGTGTTGTAGTTGAGAAGTGTGTGTTAGTGTTTTAGTTGGGGTGTGTGTTATTGTTGTAGTTGGGGTGTGTGTTAGTGTTGTAGTTGAGGTGTGTGTTAGTGTTTTAGTTGGGGTGTGTGTTAGTGTTTTAGTTGGGGGGTGTGTTAGTGTTGTAGTTGGGGTGTGTGTTAGTGTTTTAGTTGAGGTGTGTGTTAGTGTTGTAGTTGGGGTGTGTGTTAGTGTTGTAGTTGAGGCGTGTGTTAGTGTTGTAGTTGAGGTGTGTGTTTGTGTTGTAGTTGGGGTGTGTGTTAGTGTTGTAGTTGAGGCGTGTGTTAGTGTTGTAGTTGAGGTGTGTGTTAGTGTTTTAGTTGAGGTGTGTGTTAGTGTTGTAGTTGAGGTGTGTGTTAGTGTTGTAGTTGAGGTGTGTGTTAGTGTTGTAGTTGAGAAGTGTGTGTTAGTGTTGTAGTTGGGGTGTGTTCCCTGCTGGAAGCAACAAAGAGAAACACACTTTGCCAGGAAGCTTGTACTGTTTATCATCGCCTTGAGCTAGCCTGAGTATACCCATACTGCCTTGCGCATTCGATTTCATTTCGAACCTGTAGACAGTCTGAAAACTACAGCCATTTCTTAGCCCTGTTTTAGGGATCCAATCACAGAACGGGGAGGGACGGCAAGACCATGACGCGTACTATTGGACAGACGGAAGCTTGTAATTTTGTAGTTTTCTTACAGAAACTCTGTTGACACTATACTGACCATATTTGTGATATATTAAAAAACTAAAGTAATCTGGGAGAAGATATGTTTGACTTGAAACATAACTGAAATTGCAGTTTGTCTGTATGGGAGATGTAATAGGAGATAAGGCTGAAATAATCATTACCTGAAGCTTTTTTGTGGACCCTTTGAATCTCCAAAAGTTTTGTTGAGTGAAAAAAAACAACAACCTTGTTTTCAGTTTTTTGACAATGTTTTTTTTTTATGAAATGGGGTTTTAATAGTTTATGTAGCTTCAGGGGTTGAAGGGAATGTCATTGTGAAGGAAAACTCACTTTATTGTTCCAGGATGAAAATTTGTTTTTCCTGCCCACATGTGATCAATGCTGCAGTATGATTCATTTAGGACTTCATGGTCAGTTCAAATTGCTGTAATGTAGCAGTCTTGGAAACATTGTGACCAGTGGTGGACGAAGTATTCAGATCTGTTACTTAAGTAAAAGTACCAATAACACAATGCAGAATTACTCCACTACAAGTAAACGTCCTGCATTCAAAACTTGCTAGAGTAAAAGTACAACAGCGACTGAGACAGCATCAATTAACTTAACCGGCAATATACCAAGGTGATGTTTATTATATTTCAGCTAAATATTCTGGCATTTGTTTGTGCATATGTTTGCTTGACTTTGAACAAGTTTTGTAAGTTATGTGATAACAAATATTCAGTGTAAATTGAGAATACTTATATATTTAAATTCATATTGCCCCGCCGGCGTCGCTGTTTCTTTGCTCGCCAGAGCTCGAGTAGAAGTATACATAAAAGTGACATAAAATGGAAATACTCAAGTTAAGTACATCAACATTGTACTTAATTACAGTAGACACAAAATGACCAAAAAAAGACACAAAAATTACAAAAAATTAACAAAAGAAGACACAAAATGACCAAAAAAGACACACAATGACTAAAAAAGACACAAAATGACCAAGAAAAGACACAAAATAACTAAAAAAAGACACAAAATGATTAAAAAAACTCACAAAAATGACACAAAATGACCAAAATTGTTACGCTAAACACACAAGACACAAATCAAATAGAGTCAAAATAAAGAGTAAAATACACAAAAAAGACACAAAATGATGATGAAAACACAAAAATTACACAAAATGACTAGAAATTACCAAAAAAGACACTAAATGACTTACAAAGAGACAAAATAACTAAGAAAGAAATAAAAAAGAAAAAGAAATAAAAAAGAAATACGCAAAAATGACCAAAATTGTTAAGCCAAAAACACAAGACACAAATAAAATAGAGTCCCACTAGAATAAAAACCAGAGTTGGATTCATGTTGGTTTTTCTTGTTTCTTTTTGGTTCAAAATGTTGATCCAGTAAGTCAGAATAAAAAAGATCAATTATTATTAGGTCATATAGGTGAAGAAAAAAAAATACCAACATGGCATTTAAACTTTTTTTTAAGTGGTGAATACAGGCAGGATGAAAAGTACAATCAATATTCTACTAATTACAGTACTTGAGTAAATGTACTTAGTTACATTCCACCACTGTGTGACAACATAAAGTCCGATGACTAATGGTTATTCCAGGGTCAAGAAACATAACAAAAATATCATGTATTAGGGAAAGCAACAGGAGTTATGAGATGATGTTATTTCCACTGAAGCAGCCATCAGTATCATGTGCATCCAGAGTGGATCACTTCATTCTGAGTGACCTCTCTCTGTGAAATATATCACATCCTTCTCTCCCCTGTGTTGTCAGGCCTCCACTAGGAAGTCAGCACCAGCAGAGACATTTTGACAGGATTACCTTACATGCGAAAGCTTTGTACACTGACCCATAATGCACTTTCAGACAAGAAAAACGGAGGATTTACTGAGAAGCCTCAGCAGTGGAGAAACATCTTTGTCGCCTCTGTCGAGTGTACTCTCTATGTATGCGCTAAGCTGGGAGAGTTTTCCAACTGATATGAGCCCTGGCAGAGTGCTCTGCATCCATCATCTTTCTAAACTTATGAATTTTAAGAGAAAACTCTGCAATTAACTCGTCATCGCCTGTGGGAAATACAGAGTTTGCCAGATAGCCGGTTATCAGCTACTTAGCATATTAGCTGGCTGGCTGTGTTCGACTCTGATCACGATGTTAGGAGTCTGTTCAATGCTGATTAAGAATAATTGTGTTAATCTTTCATAGCTGCACTGCTAATAGTTTGCCCTCAATATGACAGGTTTGGATGAGAAAAACTCTGAATCCTACCTGATATAGAGGGGAAACCCTTTGAAAGCTGTCTCCACAGCTGTGTCCAAGGAGGAGATTGAATGTGAAAAAGTTATGTTTTGACTTGTACAACTGATAGAAACAAAGGACTAAATCAAATTAGATTGGGCACATTAGGTTGTTTCTATAGACTTTTTTGCTATAGAGCCTTTTCTTTTTTTAAACCAAGAGCTCCATCTAGTGGGGTCAAAAAATAAAAAAAATGGTTCATGAGGCTTCACTGGCACATCACATGTTTGGCTGTAGAAGACAGCTCTTCATTATTTCTTGCAAGTACATTTGGTTTTTCGCCTGTTTTTTTTTTTTTTGCTAGCTAAAATTAGCATCCAAATTAATATTAACACGAATATTGAATACAACTTGCTAACCCAGCTAGATTTAGCATTAGCTGGAAACTTAACATTTGCTTTATTAATGGTACCTGGCCCTGCTCCACACATTTATCCAAATATGGTCACTTTTGGCCAAAACGCCAAACTCGAGGCTTCAAAAAATAGTGATGAGCCAATGAAGCCTCATGAACCACTGTTTTTATTTTCTGAGCCCACTAGATGGCACTTTCTGTTCATAAATGGCTGAAAACACACTCAAAACCATTGCTGGAACCTTTTTTTTAAAAACCAAGAGCGCCATCTAGTGGGGTCAGAAAGTATATCATTAGGCTTCATTGGTTGCGGCCTGTCAATCACATGGTAGCCCCGCCCTAAAGCAAAACCTGCTTTATCATCTATTCTACTTTTATCAATTACAAAATAAACATTGTGCTGTTTTGAAATAGACTTGAAACAAGTGATTAAGACCATACACATATATCAGGAAATGTTTCCTGAGTAGTGGTCGACTGTTTTAAAGCCGATACTGATTATTTTGACATCAGTCTCAACTGATCCCTGATATGAGCTGCTGACTTTTTGGGGGCAGATTCTTGAAGCCGATATTACCTTTTCTCCCTCCATTTACATGATAAAAATGACACAATGATAACAAATGTTACACAAGTCTCAGTTTAAACAAAAAAAGAAACATTTATTAACAAAACAAACAAAACATATTAACAGTTGGATATCAAACAATGTGTGTGTTGTTCTAGGCCTGGAGGTGGTGGCGCCTCAGATGATCCACATATTTGATGAGTTTTTCTTTTTTCTGGTATCAGCAGCAGCTCACCAGAGAATGGAGATGTTGCACCGAGCCTTGCCTGCTGTTGGCTCAGTGAAATGGGCTAATTGATCAGCGAACGCACGCACGTATCGGCCGATGGCGATACAAGTAAAAAACACAAATATCGGCCCGATATATCAGTCTATCTCTATTCCTGAGGTAATTAATCAAGTGAGAGGTAGGGTCATTTTCTCATAGACTTGCATGCAATTGGACAGCCAGCGGTCCCCTGCTGGCCATTGGAAAGAATGCAGGTTGAATGCACTTCTATATTGGCTTTTATTGTTTGATGCTTGGCCTTGGCCAAAAAGATAAAGAAGAGTTAATTAAGAAAATTTATTTAAAAAATTGTTTTAAAAAGTAAAAATAAATAAGAAAAAACACTTGATATGATAGTGTACGAAAACAGATTTTACTGGGGGTTATTAAATCATAAAAAATATATATATATTATTATTATTATTATTATTACCATTATTATTAATTATTGTACATTGTCCTTGGGTGTTTAGAAAGGCGCTTATGAATAAAATGTATTATTATTATTAATATTTTAATTATTATTATTATTATTATTATTATTAAAAATGTAACAAGCAAACCAAGGAATATGACATCTACAGGAGGCCTGTACTTTACTTTTTTTTCTCTTTTCTTTTTTTAACTTTATTGAGAAGTTGCAATTACAGTCAGAACATTCATGTCGGATAGAACAAAAAGTCTGGCATCACAAAATGAGAAAAGTAAATATGGGACAAAGTGAATGAAGTGCATAAGTCAGTATGATGATGATGATGATGATGATGATGATGAAGGTGTGCTGGTGGATCAGGAAGGACCCGGCCCTTGACCTGGTGGTGATTTTATTCAGCTTGTATAAGAGTCTGTGTGGTTGGAGTGAAGTTCTGAAATATTGAGCTCCAGCGGTTCGATATCTCAGCTGGTGAAATATAAACAATCAAACATCATGAATATATGGAGAACGTATGCTTTGACTGACAAGTAATCTCTGGGACGCGTGGCGCAGCAACAGCAGTAATTACTTCTTAGCGGCGAAGATGGAAACAAATCAGAAAGTCTGTGTGTGTGTGAGAGAACATGGGCATACATACTGCACAGGTTATAACTGAGGGCTGCACAGATGATTGGGCTTTCAAGAGAAGCAGAGCAATCTGCTTCTGTCTTGTCTTTCTTCTTCTTCTTCTCAGTGTTGGCACTTACCGGCAGATAGAGCAGGCTCCGTGCTCCGTGTACCTCCGTGTCTTTCAAATTGCAGCTATTATCAAGCTGGCGTAATACTCTCATCTCAGGCCATTATCGCCATTATCTCCCGGTGTTCAATTGATTTGTTTTGTGGATATATTTATGTGAACCTGCAGCCCCTCAATCATAAACACCTCATGAAAGCAGTTTGTGTTGCTCATTTTGTTTTTAATCTAATTTGATGTATTAAAATCCAGTTTTTACAGAAGCAGAATCTGTGCAAAACACAACACGGCAATATGAGATAGTCTGTTTTTTTTCCTAAACAATTAATAGTACAGTAATAATTTACAAACACAGTAAATGAAGGCTCAGTATTAATGTATAAGTGATGTTTAACCCTCTGGAGTCTCCAAAAGCACCAAATCCAGACTTCTTCATGACATCCAGACTAGAAAACAAAACAGTAAATTTACCTCTAAAGTTCTGGCTGTAAACTCCATGAGGCCAGTTTCAGTTTGATGATGATATACCAAGTAAAACTGGAGACAAGCTCAAATAGATTTAGTATAAAATGATAGAACTGGATGGAACCCTCTTATATGTTAGATTTGACACCTTTGTTCACATTTGCAACATTTAAAATTCTTTATTGAGCATGATAGTGTTTTGAAAGTTAAAAAAAAAAAGATTCAAAATCACATTTTATGTTGGACTAAATGACAAAAAATGACCCCAAAAAGACACAAAATGACTAAAAATGACAAAAACGTACCAAAAAAGACATAAAATGACAAAAAAAATACAAAAAAATACACAAAATGACAAAAAAAGACACAATGACTAAAAAAGACACAAAAAGACCAAAAGCAGACACAAAATGACCAAAAAAAGACACAAAATGATTTAAAAAGACACGAAATAACAAAAAAAGACACAAAATGACCAAAAAAAGACACACAATGACCAAAATAAGACACAAAAAGACACAAAATGACAAAAAAAAAGATACAAAATGACTTACAAAGACACGAAATTACTAAAAAAAATACACAAAGTGACCAAAATTGTTACGCTAAACACACAAGAGACAAATAAAATAGAGTCACACTAGAATAAAAACCAGAGTTAGATGATAGGATCACACACATCCTTTTCTTTTTGGTTCAAAATGTTGATCCAGTAAGTCAGAATAAAAAATCAATCGTTATCAGGTCATATAGGTGAGGTTGTGCTGAAAAAAAAAATACCAACATGGCATTTAAACATTCTTTAAGTGGTGTATACAGGCAGGATGAAAAGGATTCAGAAAAGGACAAAATAGCCCAAAGACTCCATAGAGTTAATGTAACTTTATGACCATGTTGTTTACACGTATCAACTCCACATTAAAAGTACCTCCACATAAGTCCAAATTCAAAAAATTCAGCCGTTTCAAAACATTAATTTTGCATGACCCGTCTCTGGCGTCGTACCTTCAGAATACAAGGAAGCAGAAAATGTGTAAGCAGGGATTTCTGCTGACGGATTCTGCCAGTAACCTCTCCTCCTTTCTTCACTTTTTTTTTTTTTTTTTTTTACACCTCCTTGTTTCCCTTCCTCTGTTCTCCGTGGTCAAACCACAGGGGACGAGCTAAGGTTGAGAAAATTCTGGTTAAGGATTTCTGCTGGCAGTGTTTCCCATCCCTCACTCTCTCTCTCTCTCTCTCTCTCTCTCTCTCTCTCTCTCTCTCTCTCTCTCTCTCTCTCTCTCTCTCTCTCTCTCTCTGTTCTCAGTCGTCCTGCAGAGGAAGGAGTCAGCTCTGACTAATTGGATTTTGGGAGAAAGCGGAGAGAGGCTCACAGAGGGGTGAAGGAGAGGGAGATGGACGGGGAGACAAGGAGACAAAGTATATGTACCAGGAGGAGAGAGAGATGGAGGGGGTGCATGCATGGATGGATGGATGGATGGATGGATGGATAATAGAGGGATGACTCATGAGTCCATGCTTTTCCTTTTTCAGGCAGAGAAAAACAAGAGCGGGTGTTACCTCAGGGGGAAAATCTCCTCTTCCCTTTTTTTTTTCCTTTCTTTGTCTCCATCCATGTCAATGATTAGGGGAAACCCGTCCTCATATCCTTGTAAATCAGCAGCAGCAGCTGTACGTTGTAGTTTCCCAGAATGCTTTGCAGCTAGAGAGTCTCGATGGGTTGAAGTGAAGACATGAAGCCAACAGTAGGAGAATTTTGAGCCAAGATTAATTGATTTTTATCTGCTGAATGTAATTTTCTTAGTGACAATGAAGTGAAATCACGATGAAAGGGTCAAAGACTAAAACACAGACAACATCTACTCTTGGTTGTCAATCACGAGATGGCCCCGCCCTAAAGCATATCCTGCTTTATGATCTATTTCACTCTAAATGGGACCATAAACTCATTATGAGAATGTTTACTGAGGTAATAAATCAAGTGAGAAGTGGGGTCATTTTCTCATTATGTGACTTTTTTGGCAACCAGTGCAGTCGCCCCCTGCTGGCTACATGACAGAATGCAGGTTTTAAAGCATTTTTGCAGTGGCATAACTTGTCAAACCAAAAGACCAAAACCAAAAGAAGACAAAAAATGACCAAAGAAGGCACACAATGACAAAAAAAAGACACAAAATGATAAAAAAAGACACAAAATGACCAAAAAAGACACACAATGACACAAAATGTTGCCATGTTAGTCAATCTACAAGATGGCCCCGCCCTAAAGCATATCCTGCTTTATGATCTATTTCACTCTAAATGGGACCATAATTTACAAAATGAACATCATGCTGTATTGAAGAACACTTGAAACTACATTGAGCTCATAAACTCATTATGAGAATGTTCACTGAGGTAATAAATCAAGTGAGAAGTAGGGTCATTATCTCATAGACTTCAACACCATCTGACTTCTTTTTTCAACCAGTAGAGTCGCCCCCTGCTGGTAATATGGCAGAATGCAAGTTTTAAGGCACTTTTGCAGTGGCTTAACATATTAGACTTGGAGGCTAAATCCACTTCTTTACCCAATCTTTGGTTAAAATGCTGTATTTGACACTCTGGCAGCTGCCAGAGCTGCTGGGTTTTTTAAGTAGTAAACGTCGGTAGTGCAGTTCACATACTGGCATTGAAATATGGGAAGCACTATTTCCAATAATCTGATTAAACTCTTCTTTCCCATACCGGGAGTTGAACCCGGGCCACCTGGGTGAAAACCAGGAATCCTTACCGCTAGACCATATGGGACGGACAGGAGTGGTTTAAAGTCATCCTTTACAGAAAGCTCATATGCTCAGGCAATAA
Source organism: Centropristis striata (assembly GCF_030273125.1). Taxonomy (NCBI): domain Eukaryota; kingdom Metazoa; phylum Chordata; class Actinopteri; order Perciformes; family Serranidae; genus Centropristis; species Centropristis striata. The sequence goes on along the minus strand of NC_081528.1, from coordinate 4,638,832 downwards.
ATTTAATGTATGTAATTTATTTCTGATTTGAGGTGCAAAGTTTATTCCTGACCTCAGAAAAAATAAAAAAACAGCTATTCTAAAGGTATCCTGTTTTAAATATTTTCGTGAAATTAAACATTTTCAATACAGTATATGGTGAGCATTTTTTACCCAATAGCCATTCAATGTCTTTGCACACATTAAGTATCTCTATATAGTAGCTTTTATTGATAATGGCGGGCCACCATGGGATTTAAAATGCATACATACATGTAATCCAGTGTTATTTCATCTCCCTGTAAACTTCATAAGTGTTTACTGTTGACTCTCTCTACACCGTACCACTGCTACATTAACTCACTGTTAATATGAACAGAACACCCTACTACTGCTGCTCCCAATCAGCTTCACGGCAGAACAGTTTTCATTTTTGCAACAAAGTGTTGAAGAGTGAGCTGCAGGCGACAGACGGCTCAGCCTCAGCTCCTCATCAACGCCTCTGTGACCTGCTGCTGTGTGCAGCATGGAATCAGATTGATGTTGTTAATGAATAATAACTACAACCACAGTTTGTCAGAAATACAACCGAAAAGCCATTTGTGTATCTGTTTGGAGTTCAACCAAGCAAAGTAGTTGGTGTTTGCTGTGTAAATCCCACATACCACCCCGGGGGCCCACCTGGACAGAACTGACAAGATATCAGGAACAGAGTAATGGACCAACCAGGAACAGACTCAAAAAGACCACAAAGAAACACTAAACGACTACAAAGAAACACTTAATGACTACAAAGAAACACTTAATGACTACAAAGAAACACTAAACGACTACAAAGAAACACTTAATGACTACAAAGAAACACTAAACGACTACTAAGAAACACTTAATGACTACAAAGAAACACTAAACGACTACAAAGAAACACTAAACAATTACAAAGAAACACTAAACGAGTACAAAGAGATTGATAATGACTATGACAAGGGGACACAAAAGGATTTCCAAGAGTCAGAACAACCACAAAAGAGGGACAAAACTACCAGACAAAATATGATTACAAAATTAAATACAAGCACCACAGAGAAACTCAAAACAACCACAAAGAGACACAAAAAGTTTACAGAGACACAAACAGCTACATAAAGGGGCGAAACAACCACAGGAACAAAATAATTACACAAATTAACCACAAAAAAAGACTACAAAGACACTTGTAATGACTACATCTTGTTTTAAGAGTTATTTCTTATTTTAAACGTTCAACATGCTTATTTCTAGATTCAACAACCTTAATTTAAGAAACCTTGTCAAGGGAAATTATCTGTCCATGCAGCAAAATTATTTCCCTCAGATTTTTATCTTGTTGTTAGACACCAATTTTTTTGCAGTATATACACTTTATAACAAAGTTCACAACAAATTGCACTTGACTTCACTCTGTGTCCTGCACCGTGTCCCTTTGTTTCAGGTGTTGCAAAGATCCCATTAATGTGGGCCCATAGCGGGACACTGGCAAATGTTTTAGAGGAAACAATTGATTTCAGTGCAGTCTGTCTGCATCCTTCATTAAATGTCTTTAACAATCTTCACACCAAATCTCACAGATATATTTGGATGCTGATTTGGCCGAGGGAAATGAATGGGAAGTGCCAAAACCACATTAAGAAGTTCCTCCGTAGCTGCCATCTCCCAGTCACTTTAATTAGAGCGGCAACTAATGTTGTACGAGTCTGTGTGTGTGTGTGTGTGTGTGTGTGTGTGTGTGTGTGTGTGTGTGTCTGCATGTCTACAGTGATAATTATAATTGGACATTAACTTAAAAAAATAATAAAAGAGCAGCAACGCAGATGTTTTCCACAGTATAATGACCCCCTTGCTTCCCATTTACAACAATCACAGGAGGATTCATGCACACACACACACACACACACACACACACACACACACATACACAGTCACTGTCACTTCATTTTGTAAATGAAATGTCCCATTATCTGTCTCCTTGTGTTTAATTCTGTCTGATTGCAGGATGTCAAAGAAGCCAACACATGCACAGGAAAACACGTAATATACAGAAACTCACACACAATTCACACAGCCGAGTGTTTGCTCGAGTGGCTGCTGTAATGAACTCATTGCATAAAGTGCCTGATGATGTTAAGGAAAAATCAGCTGTCCCTGTTATGCAAAAGAGACAGGAAGTATGATTGGTCACACACAGCTGCTGTTATGTGCATCTGTCCTCAGACTGTTGAAACAGTTTTAAGACAGATGTAGCACTTTTTGGAACTTGTGCGAGTTCAGGCAATGTGTTCTTTAGGTGCATTTTATTTCTGCTTTGTGTCAAGGGGCCAAACTGGCCTGTGCACTGCGGTTGATTCCAATTACTTGTACAGTATATAGTGTTGTTGCAGAGACAGACGCTGTCAAACTGTGTGTTCTACAGCTCAGAGTTTTGTCTTTTCAGCTGTTAGCGCTGTTATCTGGCAGACACAAATTAGGAAAGCATTAGGTGAAAATAAACAGAAAGAGAAAGCGGACGCCAAAGCTCATTTAATGAATTTGTTTTTGTGTTTCTTGTCTTTACTTTTTTTTGCACTTTGCAAATACACCAGCGAGACAAAATCACAGCGGTAATTAAAAAGTAATCTGCTGTTACTTGCTATTGGAAATAAGTTTGACTCTGAAAACATTTGCAAGGTTTTATCATCTTTACTCAGCTGAGAACAGTGAAGAATACCAGATCTACATAGCAGCCAGTGGCCGACTCGGACGAAAAACTAAAAAAGGGCACATTCTGCACAACATGTGGCCACCAGCACGCAAAAAGCTATGATGCAAGCCAATAAGGCACTTCCTCTCGTTTTCACCACTCTAGAGCAGCTATTCTCAACCTTTGGGTCCCGGCCCCAATTGGTGTCGCAAGATGATTTCTGGGGGTCGCCAAATCATTTTGGAAGTCAGCTCTGTCTCCACTGTGTTAAAGTGTTCATGTGTTAATGTGTTTTAGTCTTTTTGGTCATTTAATGGGGTTTTTTTTGCCCATGTTGTGTTTATTTGTCATTTTGTGTGGGTTTTTTGGTCATTTTGTGTCTTTTTTTGGTCATTTTATGTCTTTTTTTGGTCATTTTGTGTCTTTTTTTTCTGGTTAATGCAACCAGTTCATGCACAGAACTGATCAGGAGTCAGAATGATGCTATGTATAAGCTAACGCTGGTGCTAGCTAGCTGGCTTGGTTAGCAAGGGGCAATCAGCCGATTCTGGCACAGGTGACTGACGGGTTGGACTATAGTGGTCCTTTGCAGAAAGCTCATATGGTCAGGAAATAAAAAGAGAATCTCCAGGTTCTTCTAGTAGTTGATATGAAAATAAAAAATGGCTATTTTAAAAGCATCATTTTGACTCCTGATCCGTGCTGTGACAATCAGGATACCTATGTATAAGCTAATGCTGGTGCTAGCTGGCGAGCTTGGTTAGCAAGGGACAATTGTTCGAAAATGAATAGCCGACTCTGTAGTCTCTTTTAGCACAACTTAACACTGAAAAGTAGTGATGTACCAATGAAGCCTCATGAACCATTTGCTTTTCTGAGCCCACTAGATGGCATTTTGTCTGGGACAGGTCTACTTACAGTCCCCAGAGTTAGGACTAAACAAGGAGAAGCAGCGTTTAGTTTTTATGCACCAAATCTCTGGAACAAACTCCCAGAGAACTTGAGGTCTGCTGCAACTCTCAGCTCTTTTAAATCAAGTCTGAAGACTTTTCTGTTTCCATTTTAACCTGTAATTTTTATTCATTCGCTCTTAAATGTTTTATTCATTCACTTTTTCTTTTCTTTTTTAATTCGCTTTTAAATGTCTTGTAATGTGTTTTATGTATTTTAATCTTGCCCCTGTAAAGCACTTTGAGTGTCCCTGTGTCCGAATTGTGCTATATAAATAAACTTGCCTTGCCTTGCCTTGCCATTTTGTGTCTTTTTTTGATCATTTTGTGGTCATTTTGTGTCTCTTTTTGGTCAATTTGTGTCTTTTTTGATCAATTTGTTTCTTTTTTGGGTGATCTGAACTGTGCATGTGAGGTTCTGTTCAGTGAGCGGGGGTCGCAGACAACATGCATGTTAAATTGGGGGTTTGTGACTCAAAAATGTTGAGAACTACTGCTGTAGAGGGCACTTTAGCGCGCTTTTTCCACTGATAGCAGTCATTTTCACACTTGCACTTTAAAGAAATCGGTAAATGATTTCAGCACGACTCGCCTCAGTGATTACAAGGTAACTCTTGTGGAAAGGTGACGGAGTGTTTTGGTAACGAGTGTCATCTGCACTCGCATTTATTCAGCCTGAATGTGGTTCTGCTCGGGCTGTTTCTGCTGGGTGGAGAGGTGGCTCATCTCTCTTTTAAAATGAAAATGATATTCATGCAGCATCGTAGCCAGGATAGATTTGGCTTTATGTCAGTGTGGAGCTGTTTAAAGACAGCTCTGATCACACACCTCTGTGGGAGATGAAAGGACTCTCTGCTCCTGTTTTGTTCGCAGTTTGAACACACTGTTATTGGGTTTTTCGGGAAGACTTCTTGGTAAATGCGTGGCAATTTGCCTCTCATTCACCCACTGACACACACATTCATACATTGTGCTGGCTGCCCATCTGGAGCTTCTGTGGGTTTGGTGTTTTGCTGAAGGCTCTGTGGACAGGAGGAGCCACAGATCAAACCAGCAGCCAGATAAATATGAAATCATCCAACATATTTTCATGGACAGGTTTGAATGAATCATATGAAATCCTACATAATAACAGCTCCTGATTTAAATAGCCGAAGATGATGATGAAAACGCTCTGAATACAAAATTCACTGCATTAATACTCGTAGAAATACCTACAAACTGTTCATTATAACAGCCTGAATATGAGTGGATGTATTGTGAGATTAAAATACTTTAAAAAACTGCACCAAGCTTATCTCCAAATTGGAGTACATGCAGTACTCATAACTCTGTAGGAGTTATTCTTTGGGCACTGTAACCCTTATTTCTTGTCAGAGTAGCGTTCTCCAGTCCCTCGGGCTGATGGGTGATGAGCGGGCTACAAGATAACTCAATACTTATTTCTGAATCTTCTTTAACCCAGTATTTGTAGTTTTCTTGGCCAATGAAATGCGTCAGAATACATGTGGAAGTGTCACAATGCAACATGGGACTTTTCCAGAACTTTGAAATCAACAAAAAAAGACACATAATGACCAAAAAGGACACAGAATTACCCAAAAAAGACACAAAATTATTTTAAAAAGACACAGAATTACCCAAAAAAGACACAAAATGATTAAAAGACACAAAAATACACAAAAAAGACACAAAATTATTTAAAAAGACACAAAATTACCAAAAAAAAAATTACCAAAAAAAGACACAGAATTACCTAAAAAAGACATAAAATTACTAAAAAAAACTTCAGGTTTTAAGGGGTTAATAACCAACATCGGCATGACAGCATACAGCATTCCACTTCACGGGTCACAACACAAGAGAAACCCCGCGAAACTACTCCATCTGCTTGACTACCCCTCACATAAAATTGTCCCCCAAAACAACGGCAGGTAGAAACTAATAAACTTTGGGCAAGGGGACAAGTAATATCAACTTAAATATAACACATGAAAATGAATAAATAAATTATAGTGAAAGTACCTTAATATTTCTTACTTAATAAGTAATGTACTAATTATTGTATATAATAGTAACTTACTTCATGTAAAAAATTTGTTTTGGGTTATTTCAATTATTTAAGGTTACAGGTACCATGAATGAATGACAGTGCTAGAATTCATGGAGACCAGTGATAAGGGACTAGACTAGATTTTTTTTTAATAGTATGGTCAATACCAATGTTTTTTGAAGCCTTGAGTTGGTCATTTTGGTTTGTGGCCATTTTTTAAATAGGATTAAGATTAAAATATAAGATTTATCCTTTTATTAATCCCACAATGGGGAAATTCAACCTCTGCATTTAACCCATCCTTTTTTTCTAATAGTAGTGTTCATTCACCACTATGTAGAGATTATAAAGTCTATACAAAGTAAAGCATATTAAGATCATAACTCATATACAACAACTTCCTTACTGACTACTAATAAGCAATAATTCTGAGGTTATTGAGGGAAAACTCTTATTCTGCATGGCCTTATTATACAACCAGTAAGCCATTAACTTAAGGCATTAATAACTACTTAATAATGACTAATTAAGAGCCAATATGTTACTTATTTACATGCTAATAAGCTACTAATTAATGTTGAATATGTGTTCCCTATTATAAAGTGTTACTTTAAGGTTCCTGGTATTAATAAAGGTATCGTAACTCTTTTAAACAACAGCCAGCCCTAACAGTGATGCCCTTAATCCTTCCTCTTGCTACAAACCATCACTTTCATGCATCAATTAAGTATTTCTCTCCTCCAGCAGAAACCTCCACATTGACCTCGCTGCCACCCACTTGGCACGAGTACGGACTGAATGGTTTAATGAGCATGAAAACAAAGAAGAGTCATGAGAATCTCACCAGCTATCAACCCGTTTATGGACTCACGGGAGATACCAAGAAGTGCTTTTCACAGAGTAAGTGGTGACATTTCAGAGCTCTAAACACGTGAAAAACTGATCTCATGGTGCATTAAAAGCTATTCTGCTGCGTTTGGGCTATTAGATACCTCACCAGGGAACCAGTAAATACTATTTTGTTTTATTTGAAAATTGTTTAAGACTACACTGTAAATAATCGCTGTGAAATCTAGTTATTTACTGTTTTATTTACAGTTCATCACTGTGTTTGATTTTTACAGTATAGTGCTGTATAATTTACAATAAAAATCACAGTGGTTAAACCATTGCTGTAGATAAAACACAGTAGACAGTGTAGTACTGTGGGTCATTTTGTGTCTTTTTGTGTCTTTTTTTAAAGAATTTGTGTCTTTTTTGGGTCATTTGGTCTTTTTAAAAATAATTTGTGTCTTTTTTCTGTAATTTTGTGTATTTTTTATGTCTTTTTTAATCATTTTGTGTCTTTTTCGGTCATTTTGTGTTTTTACTGTCAATTTGTGTCTTTTTTTTAGTAGTTTTGTGTCTTTTTGGTCATTTTGATACTAAGGTAATTTGAGTTTGAGACCCCTGGTATAGAGTAATTACTAATTATTTCTATAAAAAAGAATGATGAAATTATTATCAAATTAACAGCATTGCTTACTGTGCCGTATTGCCATATACAGTACCATAAAAAATCACAATGTTATACTGATTTTTTTTAGTTGTGTTTACAGTACTGATTTGTTTACTGTAAAAATAAAAAAAAACAGTCATTTATTTTTTTCTATTTTACAGTATAAAAACAGTACTGTAAATAAAAATACAGTAGTTCTACTGTAAATAATAAATACAGTAAGTTACTTGTTAATTGCTGCCAATAAGTTACAGTAAATATCACAGTAAGTTCTTTACAGAGTACCTACTGTACACAGATTTCATTCCCTGGATTGTTTCTGTTGTTTTCCACCTTCTGTCAGATTTTCTCTGCTGTAACCTTTGCCAGGTCTATATAATGAGGATAGGGTTTCCATAGAAACCAGTTGCCCAAGGTGCGATTGATCATCAAGGGGCTGCAGACATCAGCTCCACTGTTTATTTACACGTCTTTTAAGTGAAGTTAGGGCGAGTGAGCAGATTGTGGCCCACCTGTTTGTTAAAGGCATAAAAACAAAGGAAGGATAATTAATAAAAGACATTACAATTACAAGGGAGCTGGGTTCAGTGCGCCTCCTCCCTGCTGAGGTGTCCTTGAGCAGAACGCTGAATCCCTAAATACCGACACACACTTCAGTAGCTGACCTCTGACCCCGCTGTAAACAAACATTTCTGAAGAGAGGTCAGTGGAGAATTGTATCTTTATCATCCTGTGAACAAAGAGCAGAGAGAGAAAGTCAGTGATGGACTAAAACACAAAGTGGGACTTCATAGTTCATCATTTATATGGAGCTCAGGTCAGGGGAATAGGGGGATGTTTGTCAGAAGAAAAGGTAAAAGAGAGAGAAAGCTCATAAGTATGAAGGGTCAGTGGGAATGTTTCTCACACACTACATCTGATTCCCCTCAAGCATAGGAACTATAGGAATAGTAAGGTTGTAGGTCCTGTCAGTTTAGTGAAACACTGCAGATACTTCAGAAAGAAGACGTGATCTATGTTCTTGTACACCATTTGAGTGTCATGCATGAAGTGTCATGCTTGCTGTTATTTCACATGTATCTGTTACTGAAAAGGTGTCAATAAAAGTTGATCGCAAAAAAAAAGAAAGAAGACGTGATGTGGCGCTTCATGTGCTAGAAATGAGCAATAAATGCAAAACGTAAAGACAAAAAACACCTCGAGCAAGCAAAAGAACTTTAATGCACATTTTCAAAATCTTCAAAATGCACATCAAAATTTATTGATGGAAACAAGGATCGTCCTGGGATTGAAACCGGTGACCCTCTGGTTACAAGTAGTGATGTCCCAATGAAGCCTCATGAACCATTTTTTCTGACCATTTTCTGACTCCACTAGATGGAGCTCTCTGATCAACAAAGGGCTGAAAACACACTTGATTACCATTGATAGAGCCTTTTTCAATAAACCAAGAGCGCCATCTAGTGGGCTCAGAAAATAAAGCAAATAGTGATGTGCCAATGAAGCCTCATGAACCAAGTTTTAGGCTACATGAACTGCATATTGTGTTAGGTTTATCAACGGCTCGCGTCAAAAATAGAAGTGCTACGGATTGATCAAGTTGCAAAGGGGTATGGTCTCATTAATTAGAGTGGCAGCGATCAAATTAGGCTTTAGTGTGCAGGTCCTGACAGTGTAGTGAAACACTCTGACGCTTTACATTGCGCATTTATTGCTCATTACTAGAGCAATAACCATTTTTCCGAAAAAGACAAAAAACATGTTTGCATCAAGCATTTCTCATGTGAATCTTCACAATACGCATGAGAAAAATTCATTGATTGAAACACGGCTAGTCCTGGGATTGGAACCGATGACCCTCTGGTTACAAGCCTTATTCTCTAAACTCGGCATCCGTGACAGGGGAAAATCTTTGAAAACAGTCCGGTAGTACTGTTGAAAAACCCTAAAACGGCCAGAATATAAGTGATGTACCAATGAAGCCTCACGAACCATTTGCTTTATTTTCTGAGCCCACTAGAGGGCACCCTTGGTTCATTGAAAAAGACTAAAGCAATGGTAATCAAGTGTGTTTTCAGCCCTTTGTTGAACAGAGAGCTCCATCTAGTGGAGTCAGAAAATAAAGAAAATGGTTCATGAGGCTTCATTGGCACATCACTACAAAATATACAGACCTATAAGGCCATCGTCCCATCTAGTAAAGGTAAAAGTCTCGTAAAAGTCTAGTAAATCTAGTCAAAAGTCTAGTAAAAGTCACACCACTGGGTCTTATCAAGGAACATAACACAGGGGCACTAAATAAGTATATTTGTAACTTTAATTTGGTGTGCTGCCCTGAATACATTTATTACGTATATCTGTTATTTGTGTATTATTTAACTTTACTCAGTCTCCAACTATTGCTCACCAGGAAGCGTCTGTCTCTATATTATCTGTATTCAGACATGTCTGTGGCTGAGATAGGTCTCTATGTATTTCCTACCTCAACAATAACTCTCTCCTCATCCACTGTGACAGCTACAAGCCCACAGAAGAAGACGTGCTATCACCTGACAAGAGAAACAGCAGCAGGTACAGTAGAGTCTCTGGGATGTGCCGATCCAGAGGAACAACCTGGAAAACAGCGAAAGCTTTCCCGGAGTGACGACCGCCATCAAAGCTGGAAAATAGGACAGCAGCGCGTGGGTTTGCACTGAAAATAATAAGGGAGGCTGTTTTGACATGCATGAAATGATACATTTTCTGTGTCCAAAAAGTATGTTTTGGGCATAAAACTTGATTTGTTGAGGTTGAATCTGAGTTTTGTTTGCTGGAAACAAGTTTGAGACTTTCCCTGCCAGTTGTCAAATTAGACTCCAGTCGGCCTGGCTGCAGACGAGATTTGTTTGTCGGTGAAGAAAGCTGTCCTTCCTGGCTGCTTGATGGACTTGTAGCTCTGTTACACACCATCTGTGCTCCAATTATCAAATGCCTTGCTTAAGCATCCATGTGGAGTCTTGATACCCAGCAGCCAAGTTTTTTCTGCCTTTGGCTTTACTAATTGATATGTCGGTTGGTTTGGTTTGGTTCCATCTCTGAGGTGGTCATTGATTTTCTTGCTTTGCAGCCAAGTCAAAGTGCTAACACCACAGTTTATGAAAGGGACAATCATTTGGTTGCAAGACTAGAGCGAGGGGTTGGATTTAAACGGTGGAGGTCGTTTTTAATTTGGTGTTTCTGGTTCATTAGGGGAAGGAATATTACGGCAGTGAACCGAATTAATTACTGACATTGAACGTATTATTTTAGCATAATTTTTAGGGGGCGTCAATGGACTTGAACCAGGCACCCCGTGGTTCCCAATCCAAGAGTGAAAAAAATGAATTTACACCAAGAATTAATAAGGTAATACTCAACAGCCTCAACATCTTTCTAATATTTCCTCTAAGCATTAAATAGTTTAATAGTTTCTTTCCCCTCCATGCCCTCAGCCTGCTCTCTATCGTTTCTATGCTGTTTCTGTTTCTCTCTCTGTCTTTGGAGGCAGTATCAAAATGACCAAAAAAAGACAAAGATGACAGAAAAAACTAAATTACTTAAAAAAGATTCAAAATGACCCAAAAACACACAAATTGACCTAAAAACATTAAATTACTTTAAAAAGACGCAAAATTATTTAAAGAAAAGACACAAAATGACACAAAAAAGACACAAAATTACCAAAAAAAGACACAAAATTACCAAAAAAAGACAAACAATTATTTAAAAAAGACACAAAATGACTCAAAAAATACACAAAATTACTAATAAAAAAAACACAAAATTATTTAAAAATAACAAAATTACCAAAAAGACAAAATTACTAAAAAAAGACACAAAATTATTTTAAAAATAACAAAATTACCAAAAAGACAAAATTACTAAAAAAAAAGACACAACATTACCAAAAAAAAGACACAGTATTACCAAAGACATAAAAATGATTAAAAAAGGGACACAAAATTATCAAAAAAGACACAAAATTACCAAAAAAGTAATTAAAGGGACCTTCCACAGGCTTGAACCAGGCACCCCGTGGTTCCCAATCCAAGAGTGAAAAAAATGAATTTACACCAAGAATTAATAAGGTAATACTCAACAGCCTCAACATCTTTCTAATATTTTCTCTAAGCATTAAATAGTTTAATAGTTTCTTTCCCCTCCATGCCCTCAGCCTGCTCTCTATCGTTTCTATGCTGTTTCTGTTTCTCTCTCTCTCTGTTTTGTTCGCGCTCTCTGAGCTTGAAAATGTTTTTTTCCCCGTAGAGAGGAGAAAGAAAGCGAATATGATTAGTGATTTTCTGCTTGGTGGCATCTTATTGGAAATCAAGCAGTTGTTATTTAGGATGCAGATAATGGCTTCAAATGTTAATCTATCCCAAGCAATCTCTTTCACATGCACACACACAATCACATGCAGGGCAGAGAGGCAGTGATTTGTTGTCAGGGTTAATACGCTGCAGTTCAGCCACAACATATTTAAATGCTGATTGTAAGCAGTGGTGTGGAGTAAATGTCTTTGCATAATCGTACAGTACTCTGACCCTTCTCTCATTCCTCATCCCCCACTTGCTTCCTCTTACTTTTCCACTTAAGCATCCTATAACAGAAATACAGAAATACCTCCCTGACAAACATTACAGTGATTGTGCTGATGCTCTGCCATGGGTCTAAAGTGGCCTGACAGAGTTTTTTTATGTTCTATATCTTTGCAATACATTATTTTCATCATTCAGTATTCCAGGTTTTCCTCAATTAGTTTGTTTTTGATCATCATACATCGTAATTTTATGTTTTCCTTTATTCATTTTTGAATAAAATCCCATTTTGTGTCACTACTCTTATAATGCACAACATGGGTCAAAAATGACCTGTAGCCTATCCATTTTGCTGAGTTAACTACTTAGCTAACTTTTTGGGTAAGTATTTAGCTAAGTAGCTAGCTAACTACTTAGCTTAGCAAGCTACTTAGCTAACTACTTAGCTAACTTCTTGGCTAAGTAGCTAGCTAACTACGTAGCTAACTTCTTGGCTAAGTAGCTAGCTAACTACATAGCTAACTTCTTGGCAAAGTATTTAGCTAAGTAGCTTGCTAAGCTAACTACTTAGCTAACTTCTTGGTAAGTAGTTAGCTTAGCAAGCTACTTAGCCAAGTAGTTAAATTTGTAATAATACAAAAACTTTTTTTCTTCATAAAGTATGAGAAGCAACATGGAAATAATTATCTGTTGTTATCAAAAACAAGATATTTAAAGAATATTTGGAATATTAAATCATAAAATAAGTTGATATCAAAATGGACTTTTGCTTGGTTACGACTGCATTATATTGTTGTGCTTTTATAGCACTTATAAATACTAAATGTGGGGAGAGTTCAAGTGTTACCCATTGACTATTTGAGGTCTTTCTCATAGGAGCTTTTTGTAGGGTTATCCATCAAACTCTCAGGCACAGACAAAGTGTTTCTACTGAGAGGTCTGAACTGGATTAATAAAGAATTTTAATTACAATTTTGAAGAATGCTTTGAGAAAAAATACAGGAGTATAAACCATGCGGCGTCTTTGTATCTGGTAAGCCTTGAAACTTGCCTTCCTGGTTTGTATTTCATCTTCTGTAGTACAACAGGCCAAATCAACAATCACAAGTCACATATTTTTTCCCATCTTGTTCTGCTCTACTTGCTAATATTTCAGCCCTATGGACCCACATCTAAGAAGTAGCACTGTAGAGGAAGCACCTGGTCAATGGGACTGAACATTATGCCGTTTCATGTTCATAGAAAAGGTGTTTTACAAGTAAATTGTGTAAAATTGTTCATTCGTGGTCTCTTTTATTCAGTGCCTGCTGCAGAAGAAACACATTTTCCATGTAATGTGTCTGTAAGAGCAATCTCCTCTTGACATTTTTGTCCACTCTCCTCCTAAAACATTTTCTGCCAGGGGAAGAGAATGAATCGACCGGTAATACATCTGTATCCCCCCGGTGAGAATTGCCTTTGGTTCTCCAAGCCCTCTTCAAAGACCTGTGAGAGTCTATTAAACAGGTTTGTCTCCAATTGCCGCTTTGTGGCGATGACGTCAGAGTTTGAGGGAACTGTGAGAACATCCACTTCAGCTGGTTGTGGTCAAATGGGATTTGGGCGCCACTACACTCAGACAGACAGTCTAATCCAGGGGTCTCAAAGTCAAACTACCTGGGGGCCACTGGAGGCAGTATCAAACTGACCAAAAAACACACAAAATTTCCAAAATAAAAGACACAAAATGACCAAAAAAGACACAAAATGACTGAAACACTAAATCACTTACATTAGTCTACTACAAAATGAAAAAAATTACCAAAAAATACACAGAATTACCAAAAAAAGACGCAAATTTTTTTTTAAAAGAAGACACAAAATGACCCAAAAAAAGATACAAAATTACCAAAAAAGACACAAAATGACAGAAAAAAAATAAATTACTTAAAAAACAAAATGACCAAAAAAAGACAGAATTACCAAAAAAATTACTTTTAAAAAAAGGCACAAAATGACACAAAAATGACACAAAATTATTTTTTATTAAGACACAAAATGACACAAAAATGATACAAACATGACCAAAAAATACACAAAATTACAAAAAAAAAGGCACACAATTATTTTAAACAGACACAAAATTACTAAAAAAAGACACAAAATTACCAAAAAAGACACAGTATTACCAAAGAAGACACAAAATTATTAAAAAAAGACACAAAATTACCAAAAAAAGTAATTAAAGGGACCTTCCACACACAACACGGTAAAGTGCCATTCATATCAAACTCACATTAAACTTTCATATCAAAGTGGGGGCCACAAAATATCGTCATGAGGGCCACAATTGGCCCGCGGGCCGCGAGTTTGAGACCCCTGGTCTTCATCATTTACTCCTGTGAACAGCAGTTCTTCTCTCAGCTCCAGGATGATTCAGCCGGATGCATCCAAAGGCTCCGGGCAGCGAGGAGACTCTGATGGTCAGAGCCTGTTGTGTGTTTGTTGGCGTGTTCTACTGAGCAAACAGCTACACAGCAGTTTGTCTGTGTGCCACAGAGACAAACCAAATAAAAAAAACAAGCTCAGTCCTGGTTTAGTGACGGTATTCTGCATGTGTAAGTGTCAGCAGACAGAGAAACCTCCACCGGGCCGACTCTACTGTATGTACACTGAAAAAAAGACTTCTTGGCTCTGTAAATATTATTTCAATCATCTATATAAATTCTACAAAGAAATACGAATTCAGTGCTTTTACTTTAAAATAGCAGTTTTTCATGTAGTGCATTTGTAGAACCTGATAATGTAATAACCCCGATAATGTGGTAACCCCGATAATGTAATACACTTTTTGGCCAATTATGTAATAAAGTATAACATTAATGGGAGGTTATTAAATTATCAGGTTAGCCTTCATTTCGCAAGTCCTGATAATGTAATAATTCCCCAGTATTGTAATAATTTAACAGCAGACCACCCATTACTTGGGTTCAAGTGGTTTATTTCATTATCAGGTTCTACAGCATTACTTAGTGATTGTTTGTTATTACAGTATGTGTCCTCAGTTTTGTATGTAAATTGAATCAGTGAATCTGAAATGTACTTGTGTATTTTCATTTAAAAAAATAAGTGGTTCTGTTAAATAAATATTATTAAGAAACAGCCTGAGAAAAGCTACACTGTAAAAAAAAAAAAAGTCTGTTGCTTTTACAGAAAAAAAATGTCAGCTGTGGTTACCAGAATAATTCTGCAAAAAATACAGTACAAATGTAAACAACTTTACAGAAAAACAACAATTTTACTGGTATTCAGTGTACAATAAATAATAACTGAATGTTAATTTACTGGCATTCAATGCACAATAAGCTAAATCTGCATGTAAATTTTGCATAAATAATTAGTATAAAAGCAGCATCACCCTGTTAAATTAGCAGTAAAGGACGGTATAATCTACAACTTTAAAATGTTTTTTTTTTTTTATTACTACAGTTTTAGTATTTAAAATTTACAAGTTGTTTTGTAAAGATGTTGACATTTGTACTGTATTTTTTACGGAAATATTCTGGAACCACAGCTGCCAGTTTTTTTCTGTAAAAACAACGGGACATTAGACACAAAATTTCCAAAATAAAAGATACAAAATGACCAAAAAAGACATAAAATTACAAAAAAAACACTAAATCACTTACATTACTACAAAATGAAAAAAAATTACCAAAAAATACACAGAATTACGAAAAAAAATGCGCAAAATTACTTTTAAAAAAACACACAAAAAGACCCAAAAATACACAACATTTTTACAGTGCAGCTTTTTTTAAGTAAATGTAAATGTAAAAGCATTGGCAGAGAGATTTAAAAAATGAGTATAACAGTGCATTGTCCTGGCCCACTATTATTTTTATAATTCCACCGTGTCCAGGTCTGAGCTTCCTGCTGGGACACAAGTGTCTTATTCTGCCGTTACACTAGTGAGACCAATCAAAGGTTGGTCATGCTTGTAGAAACACTCTGATGTCGTGTTCGACCCTTTACACTGTTAACGTACGGTCACGCTGGTGTCAGCCCACTGTCCCTGGAAATCACTTTCACAATGAAGGATTCTGCACCATGTGAATTGCAATTTTAGCTGTAAATATGATCTTTTCATCATGCGCAGATATTGTATAAATTAAGACATTCAAATAGATCCAGGATAGACAGACTCCAGGATTTTTTTTATATTAAAATCCACAAAGTTTGAAAAAGAAAGCTCAAAATTACTTCAAAACTGCTGGATCCTACATTTCCCATGATGCATCTTCTGTTAGAGCTTTCCTGTTTCAAACTGCAGTCTTGTTATTTTGGTAATTTTGTGAATTATTTGGGTAATTAAGTGCTTTTTTTTGGTAATTTCTCATGTTTTCTTTGGTAATGTGGTGCCTGTTTTGGTCGTTTTAAATGTTATTTTGGTAATTTTGTGTAGTATTTGGGTCATTTTGTGCCTTTTTTTGGTAATTTCACGTTTTCTTTGGTCATTTTTCTGCCTGTTTTGGTAATTTTAAATGTTATTTTGGCAATTTTGTGTATTATTTGGTTAATTTTGTGCTTTTTGGGGGGTCATTTTGTGCCTTCTTTTGGTAATTTTGTGCCTTTTTTGGTAATTTCACGTTTTCTTCGGTAATTTTGTGCCTTTTTTGGTAATTTCACATGCTTTCTTTGGTAATTTTGTGCCTGTTTTGGTAATTTTACATGTTATTTTGGTAATTTTGTGTATTATTTGGGTAATTTTGTGCCTTTTTTTGGCGCTCTTTGTTCATAAAAAGGGTTGAAAACACATTAAATTACCATTGCTGGAGCCTTTTTTAAAAGCCAAGAGCGCCATCTAGTGGGGTCAGAAAATAAAGCAAATAGTTCACGAGGCTTCACTGGCACATCACTAACCAATCAGCTGCAGTGTTTATGCAAACCAGTGTGGTGAAAAAGTGTGTGAGAAACAACAAAATAATCTGATTGGATAACTCTGATGTCGTCCTCTTTAGAAGGACTAGAAGGCCTTAATATTTCCCCTCTGGCTACATTACATTAAATAATAAAAAAGAGCTTATTACAGTCACAGGATTAAACATTTACCTTGATGGGAAATGTGTTGAGCTAACACGATTATTACAGTTAGCTGAGTTTTGTTATACCAGGAGCTGTAACACAACTCTTCTCTCCTGCTGAAGCTGCAAAGATTGAATTTACAAAGGAGCGCGCACGCACACACACACACACACACACACACACAAACACATGTAGGATATGCTAAATAATAAATGGGGTTTGATATTGTCGCAGAGGTGCAAAGGACATTTCCTCTGACCTGAGTCTCTGCTGCGTCAGCACTGTTCTTGTGAGTGTGAGTGTGTGTATGTGTGTGTGTGAGTGTGTGTATGTGTGTGTGTGTGTGTGTGTGTGTGTGTGTGTGTGTGTACAGTAAGTGACTTTAAAATAAAGGCTAGCAGAGAGGTATTCCACAATATCTTGGTGAGGAGAGATGGTATTTCCAGAAAGCAGAAATATCAGATTTAAAAAATAAAAATAAAATGTTAATAGCAGGTTTTTTGGGGTTTTTTTTTTACATATGTTGTCTTAGTTGGAATTCCTAAAAATAGCAACAATAGAGGGTGCATGGGTGGTGCAATCAATAGAGGTGGATAAAACCGTAGCAGTAGCAGCAATCTGTGAGTTCACCCAGTTCAAGACACACACAAACCAGTCCACTCACAGGTTGTTTTGGTCATTTTGTTTCTTCTTTAAGTAATTTAGTTTGTTTTCTGTAATTTTGTGTCTTTTTAAAAAAAAAAATTGTCTTTTTTAGTCATTCTGTGTATTTTTTGGTCATTTTTTGTATTTTTTCTCATTTTGTGTCTTTTTTTGGTCATTTTGTGTCTTTTTTTGTAATTTGATGTCTTTTTTGTCATTTTATGTCTTTTTTAAGTAATTTAGTTTTTTCTGTCATTTTGTGTCTTTTTTGTCATTTTGTGGGTTTTTTTGGTCATTTTGTGTTTGTTTTAAGTATTTCAGTTTTTTCTGTCATTTTGTGTCTTTATTTAGTAATTTTGTGTCTCTTTTTGGTCATTTGTGTCTTTTTTAAGTAATTTAGTTTTTTTCTGTCATTTTGTGTCTTTTTTTAGTAATTTTGCGTCTCTTTTTGGTCATTTTGATACTGCCTCCAGCGGCCCCTGGGGTTGGCCTGCAAAAATACGTCATTTGGTTTGTTCTCTATTGCTTCACATCTAAGCAGAAGATCAAACCCAGCAGCCCCACCCAAATGATCGTTATCGTGTGGATTTCTTAGATCTGAGACTTTCAAAAGAACGTCTTCACAAACTCTCACTCTTGTAAAGAATGAAGAAAAGAAATCGAGACAGATTTTAAATTTCCCCCGGCCCGATCATCCATCACAGAGAGCATCCATTTGGTTTTATCAGCGTTTCTGTGTTGTCATTATCTGACTCTGTTAGAGTTGAGTGTTTTCATATCTCTGCTGCATTACATTACACTCTGCTAACTGTCAATCACCTGACACTATTCACACTATTCAGTTCAATTCATTAGTTTAGTTTATTATTAAGACCTGCAGCAAAGCCACAGCTATTCTTCCTGGGGACCAACAGTATCAAATATACAGTAGAAAACACAAAACATGAACATTATAAAAATTTAAAACAAATAACAAGTGAGCGATATGCTTCACCTAACAAAACAAAAACAGAGTGAGCGTTTATACACTTAACCCTCTGGAGTCCACGAAAGCGCCGGAGCACGACTTCTTCATGACGTCAAAAAAAGACACAAAAATGACCAAAAAAGACACAAAATGAGACAAAATGACTAGAAAAAAAGACACAAAATGACCACAAAGGGCACTGAAGACACAAAATGACAAAAAAGAGACAAAATGACCAAAAAAACACAAAAAAACCCTAAAAAAGACACAAAATAACTAAAAGAAGACACAACAACAGACACAAAATGACCAAAAAAGACACAAAAAAATAAAAAAAGACACAAAAAAGACACAAAATGACAAAAAAAGACACAAAAAAGACATGAAAAGGATTCAAAAATGGACAAAGTAGTCCAAGACTCCATAGAGTTAACTGTGCTTCATTCATTCTTCGTTATATTAATTATTCACATACCAATCCATATTACACACATTTCTACATATCATATTATATCTACATTCATTCTACAGCATATACATTATAATAACACATGTCATATATCTATAGAAATATACTACATACATATAAATATACCATGTTTTCTTACTTTGATAAATACTGTTTTATTAATATTTTGAATTGCTTTATGTCAGTGGTGAGTTTGACATTTTTAGGCAGTGAATTTAATTCTTTCATATCTCTATACAGAACCGTTAGATCTTGCTTTAGGTAATGTAAAGTTTCCTACAGCTGCATGTCTGGTGATTTTTTTAATTACTCTGTGCATTTAAACAAAATAAAAAATAAATTGTAGTTAAATTCATCGTTTAGGGCAAGAAAATTACAGAAAGCAATTTTTCTTTTTTATACATCTCACTATGCCCTAACCTCTTACCTGTAACATATAGTACAGTATGTGTGGTAGTTATTGACCAACTGCACCAATTATACCATATTTTCCATCAAACTGGAGGGAAAAGAGGAAAAATGTTGAGATTGGTTCAGGGAGCAACAGATAAAGACAAGTCTTTGTTAAAGTGTAAGAGAAGGAGCAATCATGTGGAGTAAAAAAACAACAAGAAAAAGGTGGATTTGTCAAATGATGAAGCAGGTTCAAGGGTTCAGATGGGTCGCTGTCCAGAGATCCGTCCGATCGGAACAAGAGGGTGAGAATTGGAAGAGACAGATTAGAAAGAATGAGAGGCGAGCTCACACCTTCCTGCTGTGAGCTCAGAGGGAGAAAGAGAACAATGTAGACACTTGGATGTCCTCTTTCACAGAGGAGAGGGTGAGGGATGTAGAGAAAGGATTCTCTTTCTTCTTGAGAACGAAATAGAGGAAGGTAAAAAGGCACTCACGGCCTAATCTGAGCTGAGGGGAAGAGTTTGTGTTGGATTTTCTGTCTGAGCTTTGGAGAGTGAAAAAGAGGATTGGAAATGTACGGGCAACTCAGTGCAACTGCAAAATAGTCTCTGAAATGCTCATAATCCACTGTTCCCTGAGCCCCATCCACTTTGCTGCACATAATAATGCAGTTTACAATGATAAGTGCAGCAGATAACCACTCTATTTTATTCTATTGTAGTATTTTTGTTCAAAACAACGGTTCCTTGATTTCAAAGAGAATAAACAAAATCCCATTTTCATTCCTAGGCTGCAATTGTCAATTTTGCTGGTTTAAATAATAACTTTGTCTGGCAGATTTGATCAGCTCGAGCTAGCAAAGGTAATTAAGTTAACGTTATCTCCATGAATTTGTTTAACATGTCTCTGGCTGACTCTGTAATGTTTTCAGTTGACTTGTTATAAATTGAATCTTGTAAAAGACGTCTTAAATATAGACGACATTCTACCATGCTAGAAGTCTGAGGCAGGAGCAAAAAGCAGTTAGAGATCCATGAAGGAGACATGTCAGTTATCCTTAGAAGTCTAAGCATTCACATTACTTAACCCTTTGGACCCTTAACCCTTTGACCCTTTTTTTGAGGCCATTTTGTCGGATTTGGACTCCTTTTTATTCTGTCTGTATAAACCACTTAACAATCTTTACCATGACGTGTTGGTATCATTGTTTTCAGCACTACCTCACCTATATGACCTGATTATTTTTTTTTCATTTTGACTTACTGGATCAACATTTTGAACAAAAAAAACACACAAAAAAAAATACAAAAAACACAAATACAACATGAAAAATAAACCAAAAACACACAAAATTACAAAAAACACAGATAAAAACACAAAGAAAGTATTTTTTTTTAACAGTAAACACAAAAGATTGCATTACAAATGCTAAATGCACAAATCTAAATTAGAAAAATCTCTGCAAAAAAAGTGAAATCATGTTAAAACACTTCGAGGTGTTTCTTTTTTAACCTTTGCTAAAAAAAAAAGGGTTGATGCATTAAATTGGACATGGAAACTTCTGAAAAAGACAAAACATTTGTGGACTCCATGGGTTAAAGCTGGTTTCATTTTTGTATGTTTTTTTTCTAGAAGTGAGTTTTGGATGTGATTGTCATACTGTTGGTGTTTAGGTGTTTTTGTCCCAGATCTGTCCCTGCCTGCTTCCATCCTGATGTCCGAAGCTCCACTGGGTCAAAGCAGCATTGTTCTGGGCACATAAGTGAGATAATAACTAAATATTTTGGGTTCCTAAAATGTGTGCAGAATCAGAATCACCTTTATTGTCATTGCATTGAGTAACAAGTACTAGGACAATGAAATTAGCCATCAACCCGTCCAAACGTATACTTAAAACACACATACAATATGACAGAGGTGGACAGGACAGGGAGACAGAGATGAAAGAAAGAAATACAGCACAACATGAGGAAAGGAAAGGAGGAAAAAACAATGAAAAAACCTTGGCAAAATAGGCACATACACAATACACTTCACAACATGAACAGACTTATGACATGCCACAGGGGAGGGGGGAGCCAGCATAGTCAAGTTCAGGAATATGTAGGATAGTACGAATTACATTTTTGTCATCTTGTCTGTCGTTTAGCTTGTCACTTTCCACTCCACTAAATTGAGCTCTCTGTTCAACAAAGGGCTGAAAACACACTTGATTACCATTGCTAGCCTTTTTCAATAAACCAAGGGCGCCATCTAGTGGACTCAGAAAATAAAACAAATGGTTCATGAAGCTTCATTGGTACATCACTACTATTAGCACTTGTGTTTGTGTATTGGACTTTTTTTGCAATGAGGCATTTTTACATAGAAAGGGGCCGATTTTGCACCAAATGTATGCATATTACCTCATAAATATGTGTGCAAATAGAACCGGAGCACCAAGACGCCATTCGCAGCCACAAAAGCCGTGAAATCCTTTTGTTAATTGACCCCTGAATGTGCTATCATTAAACTTTACTTTTAAATATGTACTCCACAAATTGATTAAGTTGTTATAAAGCTTCTTGGGTCTTTTTAAACTTTCAAAATGTTGTCTTGATGGTCCAAAGTATTTTTAAAGGAAAAATGTATCTGCTGCTCAGCATGTTAAAAGATGTTGCATAATAACTGAAAAAGGCAATGCACCAATCAGGTTGTTAGAGTAGATAAACAGTCTGAAAATAGTATGATTACATAATCTACGGGCTGTTGGGAATGATTTTTTTTTATACTACTTACTTAGGTAATCTTGTTTTTCACAGTCGTACGAGCAGGAAAAACAGTGTAAGGAGAGTGAGAGCAGCGAGCTTGATGCTGTAAATCACAGAGATAAATTGGGTGCTGCAGTGTCCCATGTTCTGGTTTGTCTCCTGCATGTTGTACGGTGGTTTTGCTGAGTCCTGTCTTGTAGTAGTGAGCCACAGTGGAAATGTGTCTCTGATTGTTCTGTGGTTTTAATCCCCCAAAGTTATGTCGCCCACCACCGTTCTGCGCTGTGCTCCAGTGCTTCCCCACACATGGATGAACCACTGATTGTACTTTAACTTTCAGATGGATCAAACCTAATCTAAGCACAGATGCGATGAGGGGGAAAGAGCAGGAGGGAAAGTTTTTAACAGCAATCTGCAAAGTTAAGATTCTAGTGACAAGTCGTCTGTTCTCGTCACAGAAACACTGCTGTCTGATGAACGACTGCTTTACTGTTACAGCTGCTACATGGCTGCTGAACACGATGTGTGGCCGAATTAGCATGTACTGTGAGACACAAATTCACACCTTGTGAAGCAGGGAACATCACATTTACTCTCGTGTTGTAGTTTGTTGTAGTCATAATCGAATCATCGTGAAGGGATACAAAATTCACTGTCTGCTTGGCCAGCAAATGTAATTTAAGACAAGATGTACCCAGGTGGTAAAATGACTGTATCCCACATCAGACACATCTGCAATGCCGAACTTTCTGATGTTTTTGCGGTCATTTCAAATAAAGCCACCACCAGTGTAGGTATAATTGATTTATACATATTTAACAATATAGGTGTTAAATTTCATGTATGTACATTGAGATTTACATGTCTAATTACAAAAGGAAAGTAACTCTGATGAGAGAAAGCAGTAAGAACGCTCAGGCGACACTCGGGTGAAAGTACTTCTATAATTTTACTGTACTGTATTTTATTGTGAAGGACAGAAGTACAGTCGGGGTGTGTTGATAACGATGGTTGATAACTGTGTTATTTATTTGGCTTACCTAGAAACATCCAACTTCCCCAAAAAAACTCAGCAGCCTCCATTGTTTTACAGCGAGGAGATCCAAGTGTCCGATTTGGGATACAGTTAGCGCACGGCTAATTCACCGGCGTTAGCGTCCTATTGCAGACTCTGGTAAACCCGAGACTAACATATACGGTTAAAACAATATACAGTTTAAAAGATAAGAAGCTAGACTTTAGTTTTACACCATTTCATTAATTGGAAGCATAACATGGTCGTTTATATTAGTAGTTAATGTGAAAGTTTGATAGAATCTTAGCCGAACGGCGTCCGATTTTGGATTAGCTCACGGCTAATTGACCAGCGTTAGCGTCCTTTTGCTGACTCTGGTAAACCCGAGGCTAACATACATGGTTAAAACAATATACAGTTCAAAAGATAAGAAGCTAGACTTTAGTTTCAAAACTGGAGACAAGGTCAAATATATTTAGTATAAAATGATAGAACCCTCTTATATGTTATATTTGAAACCTTTGTTCACATTTGTAACATTTAAAATTCTTTACTGAGCATGATAGTGTTTTGAAAGTTAAAAAGAAAATTCTAAATCGCATTTTATGTTGGACTAAAGGACCAAAAAAGACACCAAATGACAAAAAAAGACACAAATTAACTAAAAAAAAGACACAGAAAGACACAAAATTACTAAAAAAAGACACAAAATTACTAAAAAAAAAAAGACACAAAATGAGAAGACACAAGATGACCAAAAAAGACACAAAAAGACATGAAAAGGATTTAAAAATGGACGAAATAGCCCAAGACTCCATAGAGTTAACTCAAATTTGCATTAACACATAATTACCACATTGATATTGACAGCCTTATAAGGTGGAAGTGGACTCGTGACAAGTTGGAGAAACATTGGGTCGGCTGAGTTGGAAGTCTGCTGTGCTGTCTGGCAGGTTGGATGGAAGAATCCTGCACAAAGAACCGAGGAGTGTAGAAGAGGGTCAAATGAGGACATATCATTGTGATACAACACATGTGCAGTAAAAATCTGGCCTGGTCCTGTCAAAAGGCTCAACAGGTGGCGCACAATCATAGAACAGCTTGGTTCTGTCAGGCCGAACACCCCATGAGCACCTGGGCAGAAACCATCCTTTTATTTCTGGCACCATCTGCTGAAACCCTCCAACATCACAACTCCACGTGTTGTACCCCAAGAACATAACGTCATTTCACCCAGTGTCTTCGCCTCCTTTTACCCTCCTTGCAAAGAAACAGGATATAAAACTTTTCAGAGCTGTGATTCAACCAAGTAGGGAATTTGATACTTAGAACAAACAACAACTACTAAAGTAAATTTGTTGTCAACTGCGATATATTTTCTCTGACAACTAAAAAATAATGAACCCAGCCTTATAGTACATGCAGACATCTCGGGCTAAAGGAATAGCGAACCACAAGAGAAAGCATTAACCACCACTGACTTTCAATTGGATTTTAAAATGGCACATGGCTTTAAAAAAAAACTTGTCCTATTTTTTTGTCTGTGTGGCATTGTGGGATTGCAACTACCCAACCACAGCCCAACCTGAAACAAAAGGGTGTGCTGTTTTCAACATGAAGTCAAAGTAACAGTGACAGTTGAACACTTTGGCTTGCGGCTCCTCCAGCCACAAATCTCAAGAGCAAACCTTCAGCTCTGCCTTATCAACGCTAAGCGCTACATCACACACCAGCAGGCCCTCCCTCCCTCCCTCAGCCAGCTTCTCACTGCTCGACACGCACACTAAAGTCAACCTCAGCTAGTTAGCAGACTCCTGGTGTTTTCCCCAGACAGCCTTGTTCTCACAGCAGAGCTCCTCATACACACACAGAGTCGTCGTTGGAGGCCCTGTTTCTAATGAAGTGTGTTTCCTGTGGCGAGAACAGGCGGAGGCAGTAATTACCTGGAGCTCTTCAAACGCTGCAGTTTGGAACACACAAGGCACACACACACACTAACACACATGTACAAGTTCAGACACACAAACAGGCAAGCATACTTGTTATACTTGTCACACTAGTGGGTGCTTCATCTAATGAAAGAGTGCAGGGAAAGGGGGTATGGACGCTCAGTGCCCACTTTATTAGGTACACCTGTTCAACTGCTCGTTAACACAAATATGTAATCAGTAGTGAAGTGTCAACGAAGCCTCATGAACCATTTTCTTTCTTTTCTGAGTCCACTAGATGGAACTTCTTGTTCACCACAGGGCTGAAAACACACTCAATTACCATTGCTAGAGCCTTATTTTTTAAAGCCAAGAGCGCCATCTAGTGGGATCAGAAAATAAAGCAAATGGTTCATGAGGCTTCATTGACACATCACTAGTAAACAGTAGTGATGTACCAATGAAGCCTCATGAACCATTTGCTTTATTTTCTGAGCCCACTAGATGGCGCCCTTGGTTAATTGAAAAAGGCTCTAACAATGGTACTCAGGTGTGTTTTCAGCCCTTTGTTGATCAGAGAGCTCCATCTAGTGGACTCAGAAAAGAAAGAAAATGGTTCATGAGGCTTCATTGGTACATCACTAGTCATCGGCCAATGACTTGGCAGCAGCTCAATGCATTTATTCATGTAGACATGGTGAAGACGAGCTGCTGAAGTTCAAAGTGAGCATCAGAATGAGGAAGAAACGTGATTTAAGTGACTTTGAACGTGGCATGGTTGTTAGTATTGAGTATTTCACAAACTGCTAATCTTACAACTAGTGATGTACCAATGAAGCTTCATGAAACATTTGCTTTATTTTCTGAGCCCACTAGATGGCACCCTTGGTTAATTGAATTGATTTTTCGGGCTACGTATGTGTATATATGTGTGTATGTGTAGATTTAAATGTTTGAAATAAAGTGTTCAACTCAATTCAAAATGTGTCTGACCTCTCCCCTTGCCTTACCAACCCACAATCCCCTGGCTCCAAGCTTGAGGTCACCAGTTGGTTTTTCTTCCAAACACTTCCAGAGCAGCTCTGTACCAAGAGAGGTCATTTCTTTTTAACACATAATTGACTTAAATCCAGTGTAGCACCAGCTCTGCCAATACTTGAAGCAAATAAGCTTTTTACCATCTGACCAGGACTGCGATGAGTTGAATTTTAAGTTGTTTTTGTTGACTTCTAGTATTCCGTCTGTATGTATTTGTCGGTGAACTTTTGCCCGCTTTTTTATTCGACAGTGACAGTGGAATTAACCAAATTCTCAGAGCAGATGCCCAGCATCTCTGCAGTAAAACCATTGGACTACAAATGAAATGTGCAGTGTGTGTGTGTGTGTGTGTGTGTGTGTGTGTGAGTAGCTTCTTGCTTTTAAATCTACAGCCCCCAGATGAAATTATAATTAGAATCAATGACTCGAGTCGAAAGTCTTCAGTGACTCTACTGGGACAGCGCTTTGGCCAGTTTACATCCTCCCCTACACACACACATACACACACACACACACACACACACACACACACACACACACACACACACACATACACTTACTGGGTACACGCCAACAGTAGCTTAGGGACAGAAGACTAAGGATTCATGATGCTCCTCACTCAGTTGATTTGCAATAGCAATAGGAGCAGAGTGTTCCACTGCCAATGAATCAGCCCTTTAAATCCAATGGAGATATTATTGCCTGCAGCACAAACTGTATTTCCAATTTCACCTTGTTTTGCACTCAGCCAAACAGACTTTTAGTTTGGTTTATGCTGGGGCGATATGGGTGTCATTAATTTCCCTGTAGCGGAGTGTCTTGTGGATCTTAACTCTACTTAAAATATATGCTATGTTGCATCATTACGTACATTTTCCCAGGCACTGAGACAATAACTTACAGCAGTTCACTGCCACAGGAGTATCCCACTTTTATATGATTAGACTATAACGTAAAACAGTCAGTTTAAAGTGCAAAAGAGTGATGAACAACCCTTATATCTGGCTTTCATACAAGGTTTTTTTTTGTTTGTGGAAGTGTTGGAGCTCAAACGTTGCTACTATATCAAGGGCTAATCTGGATGGGAGTCAGTTTAAGCTGCATTAATATATTTAATATATTTTGGCACCAAGGTATCAGCTCATAAGTATGATTGGTGAGTCAGGGCCTGCTCTCCCTACTGGTAGGCCAGTAGGTCATCATCAGCTATATTGTTTGTTTTGTAACAACTTCTACAGGCCGTAGTTATTACGGACAATGCCAAGGAAACAGAGTTTGCTTCACAATAAATTGCAGGCAAACCCAAGATTTCCACCCAGACGACCAGGGTTCGTGTCTCATGTCAAAACAAAAGTCGCCAATGTGATTTGAAATAATGTCAGTTAACGTCCACTTTTTTTGCCTGACCAACATAACCACGTCACTGATAGGTACCAGTTTGGCTCGGCTTCCAGATCTGCCCTTGATTTCATCACACAATATGATTGGCTGTACGCTTGAATGGGAGTACATTGTGATTGGCTGTACATCGAACTGACTGTAGTCATAGCAATCAGCTGTAGTTGTAGCAACTGACTGTAGTCATAGCAACTAGATGTAAAAAGATGCTATACGTCGGAGAGTTTTTTCACAGAGGAAATTAAGTATTTTCTATAAAATGTGGTAAACACTATTTTATAGAAAATACTTAATTTCCTCATAAAAGCTCTCCATTTTATTTTATTGTTTTATTGTTATTATTTTGACTATAAGCGTGTGTGGACTCCTATTTATGTTACGCAGGTATAAATGAATAATTACACTGCAAATGATTTGTTTCTTACCAAGATAAAAAAATTAGATTTAGAAATGTACACAATTGATCTTGTTTTAAGAGTTAATTTCTTATTTTAAGTGTTCAACATGCTTATTTCTAGATTTAATAATCATAATTCAAGAAATCTTGTCAAGTGAAATTATCTGTCCATCCAGCTAGGTAATTTCCCTCAGATTTAGTGTTTTTATCTTAATTTTAGACACACCTTTTTTGCAGCGTATGCATGTATGTTTATATGTAAATATCTTATATCTTAGTTTGTCTGAGTGGCGTTGCTGTAGGTAATGTTTTGTTTGATGTTTTTTCAGCAGATGAAGGACCGCGAGCTGATCTGGTACCTAAACTGGTGCTCATATCGTTCTTGTAACACCTTCACGATCAGCTTTCACATGCATTTCAGTTTTTAATCTGTTAGAACATCTACAAGCAGGATATTTTCTCTCTGACCTCAGAGAAGTGGTTTTTTAGTGTAATCATAAGGGAATTGTGGTCTTAGAATGGGCTGATAAGAACCTTCTCAACCTGCCATCAGGTGGAGAAAGCCCCTATACTCGCTCATATTTGTGGGTTGATAACTGCTGATTAACACCCAATCGATCATCTGATAACAAATGAGAAATGGGTGTATTTTGGCCATTTGAGACAGTGAAATGGGCTGTAAAGTCTAAACACAAAACTGGCAGATGACCTGAAAAAGGCCCTCTCTATACTCTCCCTATAGTTCTGGTCTGGTCTCCATTAACTCCTGGAGGGGATATTTGGCTTTTAATCGTCTATTTTTACCATCTAACTGAGTCTGTCTGCTGTTTGGGGCCAGACAGGTAGTGAACAATGGTTCATCAGAGCTTTTTCACTGAAACCTGCTGCCTGCTGCTATTACTGCGGGAAAAAAGATTGATTAGAACAGTGAGACAATGAGTTGAAAGATGCTAAAAATACCAATTTCAGTGGATCATTTTCGCTATAATCATACTAGATTGCCATGTTGTGCAGGTTTTTCCCCGAATTTGAAATCTAAAACGTAGAGAACTGAACAAAAAGCATTGCAGTGGGTGATGCACTCATCAAATCAGGTACAACGTTTGGGTCCTCGAATGAGAGAACTATCAATCATTTCATTAGAAGCCTACAAGAGACGACAGAGTTCTGTCAGACTGGTTTATAGAAAGAGTCACCTAGTTGTCTGGCTTTCCAGGATTTAGTCACATTTATGTGAAACAAAGAAGTTTCTGATGTCCTGTTTTACATTGATGCAGGCACATCGGTCGTCACATATCAGACAACTTATACGCCGGTTCGGATACATACTGATATGTCTCTGATAGGTAGTGATGTGCCAATGGAGCCTCATGAAGCATTTTCTTTATTTTCTGACTCCACTTGATGGAGCTCTCTAATCAACAAAGGGCAGAGCAATCGAGTGCAGAAAACAGATGTGCTGATTGGCCGAAGAAGCGATCTGTGTATCTGCACTCGATTGCTCTGCCTCAACTACCCGGATGTACGTCACAGAAAATTCCAATTTAATTTTGCCAACCGAATGTTCAGTTCCAAACTAATAAATTCAATTTAAAATTACAATTCAGATTCAGTTTTTCAATGCAATGATTCAAATTGAACAATACGTATTCAAATATAAATAATTCAAATTCAGTTTCTGGTGGCACATATTTCAACCCATACAATTCTCCATCTCCGTTCGCTGAACGCCGTCACAAACCTTTACTTGTCTGAGTAAGTCAGCCTCTCTAAATACATTGTTTCCATAGTCTCACAGGGAAACAGATCTGCTATTTAAAGTAAATCCACCACTCTATTTTTTTTTTTTCTTACCAAACTGTTAAACAACTCTGACGGGTTCAGCTATGAGTCATTACAATCACTAGCCATCATCCTTAGAGCTGCTGCAAGCTATCTCACTGCTGAGATAAAGCTGCATGGCTGCGATTATTTATCATTCTTAATGCAAAAGTGTCTTTTAAGGGACGTATCTCCATCCAGATAAAGAGAAAGAGTCTCACACACACACAGATGGCCTTCCTCTCTGTAATCCTGTGCCTTGTGTCACATGAATAATGCTCTCCTTCTCTTCTTTCACTGTCTTTGTCAATATTTGACATGCTTGAAATCCCTGTTTGGTGTTTTAACAAAAGCGATTTTTCTGTCAACAATGAGAAAAGAATTAGATGGTGTACAAATGTAGAGCCAAAATGCTTTTTGGAGCGGCAGTGACTTGTATCACTGAGGGAGCAGCCGGTGGCACAGGAGTGTGCCAAGTGTCTGGCTGCCTGTGTGTGTGGTGTGTGTTTGTGTGTGTAGCTTATAGCTTATCAGTGAGGCCTTAATGGTATTCATATTGGATTTAGGAAGAAGTGTCCTGAAGCATAGTTCCCTCCAATTCATTTTCAATGGGAGGTGAGCTAATCGCTTCGTGAGCCATTGTAGCTGATAGCGTGTCAAAACACCCACAACAGTTGTCTTGTATGTAGAATCCCACACAGTGTTGGCACACCGAAAAAGCAACAATTTCAACAAATGTGCTTCCTGGATTGACAGCCATCAGCTTCCACTGTCTGTATGGTGCACTGGATCTCTCCTCCAGACAATGCAACCTGGTCTCACAGGAACCTGTGAAATAGCCACGGATTTGCTTAACTCAAAATCCGTGGAATAGCCACGGATTCACTCAAATTTCCGTGAAACTGACACGGATTTCGCCACAATGCAAGTTAATGACATATCCCATGGCTATTCCAACATACAAAGTGATTATGTACATTTACTGAGTGAATATTTAGAAAATAAAACAAATATTTCTCGCTAGAAATGTGATCAAAATCCATTTTTATGCAGAAACTAAGTCAAAATATTGATTTTTTTTCACTAAAAACGAGAGAACTGTCCGCCATGTTTTTTGTTCTGACCGCCGGGGCCTTGAAAGTCACGTGACTTGGAACAAACCAATAGGAAAAAATATCCATGG
This sequence comes from Centropristis striata, assembly GCF_030273125.1. Classification (NCBI taxonomy): domain Eukaryota; kingdom Metazoa; phylum Chordata; class Actinopteri; order Perciformes; family Serranidae; genus Centropristis; species Centropristis striata. The sequence goes on along the minus strand of NC_081528.1, from coordinate 4,608,012 downwards.
AATAGCCACGGGATATGACTGTCATTAACTTGCATTGTATCGAAATCCGTGTCAGTTTCACGGAAATTTGAGTGATTCCGTGGCTATTCCACGGATTTTGAGGTAAGCGAATCCGTGGCTGTTTCACGGATTCCTGTGAGACCAGGTTCGACAATGCTATTATGCTTTGGTGAATTTTGAACCATTAAAACACCAAAGTCACACATTAACACAAACTAAGGTCCTGTTTACACGAGGACGCTTTCGGGTAAAAAGGACAAAATATTTTATGGGAAGTGCCTTTCGTTTAGACGGTGATGGCGTTTTTGGGGCTTAAAAACGCAAAAATCTGAAACCACCCTCCAGAGTGGAAAACTTGAATCCGCTCCGCCGTAGTGTGTCCGTCTACACTGCCAAGACACCAAAACTCTGCTCAGATCTGCTCACACATGCGCCAGTACCTTGGCCTTGGTAATCACAATTGATTACCATTGCTTGAGCCTTTTTCAACCAACCAAGGGGGCCATCTAGTGGGCTCAGAAAATAAAACACATGGTTCATGAGGCTTCATTGGCACATTACTAGTAATAGTTGACCCCACTAAAAGGCGCTCTTGGAGATATAGCTAACAGCTAATCTCCAATCCTTGGGCAGGTGAACAATAATACAAACAATACAACAATATATTTATGGTAATTAATAGTGACGTGCCAATGAAGCCTCATGAACCATTTTCTTAATTTTCTGACTCCACTAGATGGAGCTCTCTATTCAACAAAGGGCAGAAAACACTCTTAATTACAATTGTATTAGCTAGTGATGTGCCAGTGAAGCCTCATGAACCATTCCCTTTATTTTTTTACCCCACTAGATGGCGCTCTTGGCTTAAAAAAGGCTCTAGCAATGGTAATTGACTGTGTTTTCCGCCCTTTGTTGAACAGAGAGCTCCATCTAGTGGAGTCAGAAAATAAAGCAAATGGTTCATGAGGCTTCATTGGTACATCACTATTAATAAATAATAGTTCAGAAGTTAAAAGTGATGATTGCACTATTGATTCTCCTTAACCCACCTATTCTGACTCCCAGAAAAATAAGAAAAGGACTTTGTTGTAGCCCCATTTCATTAATTTGATTAAGGGCGATAAAAAACAATATTAAATGGAATTCTTGCATTTTAATTTTCAGGCCACACAATAACATGGGGAAGAATCCTGGCTGAGATAGAAGGACTAGATGAATTTCCCCTTGTTGTGATTATCACCTGAATGAGTTCTGTGGAGCAAATCTGCCAGGTATCTTGGCTAAGTAGCTCAGCGTCAAATATTGTGTTATCCATAATAGCGATAAGAGATTATTAGTGTAAGGGCACGAGGGCAAAGCATGCTGGGAAGGCCAGGAGGCAGACATGGACAGAGTGAGGAAGATAAGAGTCATTTTCTCCATGTTCAAACAGTTGTGGGGTTTTTTTCTGAATGCTTGTGTATGTGTGTGTGTGCTGCGGAGTTCCCATGTTGCCGTGGTGACAACATCACTCCATTACTCACAGATTGGGGGCGGAGCAAACATGACTCACTGAGCTGTTAACCCAACAATAAAACCTGACGGAGGACACCTAATCTGTGTCTGCTGGGAAGTGGACTTTTAGGGGGAACTCCTGTCTGAATCTCTTCCTGAAACAGTGTCAAGAGAATTTGACTTTTAGATCAGGATCATGGCTGACTCACATCTATGTGGGCTTCCCAACCTGTGTGTAACATTACACTACCATTAAAAGGTTTCTTCTATTTTTATTTATTCCCCATAACAACTGAGGCCTGCACTGCAAAACAGGTGTGTCTAAAAACCAGATAAAAACACTAAATCTGAGGGAAATGATCTTGCTGCATGGACAGATAATTTCTCTTGACAAGATTTCTTGAATTAAGATTATTAAATCTAGAAATAATCATGCTGAACACTTAAAATAAGAAATTAACTCTTGAAACAAGATAAGTTATCTAACACTTCTAAATCTAAAGGTTTTTTTATCTTGGTAAGAAACAAATAATTTGCAGTGCACTCTGCTCGGGCCAGTTCAATCTTAATTTAAGAAAGAAAGAAAGGCACAAAAGAAGACACAAAAAAGACACAAAAGATGTAAAATCGCCAAAAAAAAGACAGAAAAAGACAAAAAAAAACACACAAGAAAACACAAAAAAGAGACAGAAAAAGACAGAAAAAACACAAAAAACACACAAAAAACACACAAAATTCCAGCTTGCAGCTTTGATTTATCTTGTTTTAAGAGTTAATTTCTTTTAAGCATTCAACATATTCCTAGATTTAATAATCTTAATTTAAGAAATCTTGTCAAGTGAAATTATCTGTCCATGCAGCAAGATCATTTCCCTCAGATTTAGTGTTTTTATCTTGTTTTTAGAAGCCCCTTTTTTGCAGTGTAGGTGTAACACTACACTTTCATTAAAGGTTTCTTCTATTTTTATTTATTCCCCATAACAACTGAGGCCTGTCTTACAGAACACAAACAACTATTATGATGACTAATGGATTATAATGAATAAACATGAGCGACAGAGAAACATCAGGATGGTGGAAACTAAAAGTCTCTAAAGCAGGAGAGGCATGCTGGAGGTAAAAGGCAGATACTGTGAATGGTTATGCAAATCATTTTTTCACGCTTTGCTGAAAAATCTTCTATTCATAAACTCTGCCTGGTTTCACAATAAAGGTGCAACCCTTCAACCAATCATACTGATTACTGATACAGTGAGTAAAAATACTGGAGAGAAAAAACCCATTCATTATCTGGAACTGCTTATCAAAGGGCTGACACATAGAGACAGACAATCATTCATGCTCTCATTCACTCCTATGGGCAATTTAGAGTCACCAATTAAACCTAAGTGCATGTTTTTGGACTGTGGGAGAAATCTGGAGTACCCGGTGAGAACCCACACTGACACAGGGAGAACATGCAAACTCCACACAGAAGAGCTGCAGGCTGGAGTCGAACCAGCAACCTTCTTACTGTGAGGCAAGAGTGCATTGTAGAATTGTAATTTATCTTGGTCCACCCACAATGGTGATTTTCACTGTTGTTTTCCTGGTTAGTCATCCTCTAATGCTGCGTTCGATTGCACTCGGAACTCGGAAAGATCCGAGTTGGAAATTCCGACTTCCGAGGTAAATGCGTTTCATTGCTCAACCTCGAAAAACATGGCCGACCACAGCTAATTGATGTTTGTTTGGATGTCTTTGGAGCATTTAAAAATTATTGTGGGGAAGTAGATCAGCTACCTGATACAACATACAGTTAAATGGTTGTGTCCTCTCTGGGTCCAAATATAGGACGGAATTATGATCTGCAAATACTTAAGAGACAAAGATATAATTAAATCTTATCAATTTCCTGGATATAATAAAAAGAAGTGCAGTATTACAACTTATAGACTAATGTAGTTTAAATATGGGAAAAACTATAATATTTTTTACACTTTTACTGTGCTTTTTCGCCCCTACTACACTCACACAAACTCTTTAATTAACAGAGTGGGAGTGCAAATACCACCACAAAGTAATCCTACACTTTTAGTAACACAAATGCTAAATGAAATGACACATAACATCAACAAATGTTGAAGATAAAGTGACTCTCCCCATGTGTGCTGTATTTTCTCTCTCTTCTCACCCTGTCTTCCTGTCCTGTCTACCTTGTGATATTGTTTGTGGGTGTATTATGCGTTCTGGACGGGTTGATGGCTCAATTTCGTTGTACTTGTACTTGTACTCTGTGCAATGACAATAAAGGGTTCATTCATTCATTCATTCATTCATTCATTCATTCATTCACTGTTTATCTCTCACAGTGCGTGGCACCATTTTGCTTTGACGTTTTCCACGTATTTCCGACCTACTCAGGCTGCTTGGATCCTACCAGAATTCCTGAGTCGGAACCCCAAGTTCAAGGGCCGTTCTATTGCACTTTTCCGACTCGGAGATCGGATCTTTCCGAGTTCCGAGTGCAATTGAACGCAGCATAAGACCAGTGTGGATGTGTCCAAACTGGGCCTTACTGACTTCCCATCACCATCCTCTCACTTAGGTGTAATATGTTCTTCCCTAACAGTTGCAACCAATTTGGGAAGTCATTTGTAGCATTTTAAATTACTTTTGTTAATTATTCAGTCATCTAACAACAGAGACTCATGTGTATGGCAAAAAAAAATCCAAGCAGATGCTAGAATCCATGTACATCCCGCAGAGTTACACCAGCTACATTTGTTAAAAGGCGTACTAATAAGTATGTTTTATTTATAAAACCAGCATCATTAAGTGATGCTCCAGTTCTGCATATCTCAATGGGAAACATTAGAACGTTTTGGGTTTAGTTTTTTTTGCCAAACTGACAAAAGCAGACTCCACCATTGTAGTAGAGCATTTAGTGGAGCTGAACAGTGGACACATGAAAACACCCTTCTGCTGTTATATGAAGCTGCTTTATGTTGCAGGACAGGACAGTGAAATAAAATTCATTTGAGTGTAAAAGTCATAACAAACATTTTATGACCCTACAAAAGCAGTCGTGATCTGTATTCACATCCACACACACACACCTGAGTCATTACAACCTGTGCCAATAAGACGGTATGTGAGTTAATGAGGCAACCAGGTTTACTGCCTAAGCATACAGACATCCGAACACACACACACACACACACACACACACACACACACACACACACACAGCTGGGTGTGTAATGTGCCAGATGCCATTGGCTGAACACACAGTGGGCTGAATAGGATGGAACCAACTTTAGCTCGGTGGCATTAGTGTAATTGATGGCACCCGTCCTGTCCAAAACTATATTTGAACACGGGGTTTTCTAATGGCCCAGCAGGCCTGGGTACACTGCAGCCTCTGGAACTCACTCTGCTCAAATCAATACTAAAGAGTGAAACCACACAGAGATTGTTAAAGATGAAGGGTCTGTGTGTAGTTTGTTGAAATAAATCTACAGGAAAAGTGGATATGGAGTTCCTTAAATCTGAAACACTTATCACAGAAAGAAAAAGAAATGGGAGAGCAGCAAGACAAGACAACCTCCTGGTTAGAAGCCTGGCTCCAGACCTCTAAATCTTTGCATACTAAAGGTGTTGAGTACATGTACAAACAGATATTACCTACAATTCTTCTTACTGAACTGACTATACTCGTCCAATTTGACTGCAGTCAGACCGTTAAATGGGTTTTTGTATCAGTACAATACCTGCTGGTACGCTGAGAAGGTTGTTATCAGCACATTCAAACAGCTACAATAGCTTTTATTACTCATTCAGTGGCTGCTATGTGTTTTCTAACTTTTCTCTGTTGTTAAGGTTAGGGTTTAGGCAGAAGTGGGCCCTTAGTATCCAACATTTTCTGCTGGAGAAATTTGTCAAAATGGGACTGTATTTATCTTTCTAATTTTCCATGACGTACTGATGAAATACCTTTACTGTCACTGTCCTCTCCACTGTGTTTATGGATTATGGACTTTCTTACCAACAGGCAACAAGTGGTAAGAATAGGGGATCATACATCATCCACAATCATCCTAAACACAGGTGGTTAAAAACGCCTCATGTCCTTTCTGACATACAGGTAGATAGCTTTAAAAAACAGGCAGGGTTAGAAACAGAACAAAAACTTTTTAAATCTCTCTTATATAAACTTAACCCATAAGAACCCAGACCCAGTAATCCTTAAAGGAAAATTATGGGGGATATAAAAAAATACTACCCCTTAATGTCAAAGATCTGTGATGTGACATATATGGTATTTATGTTTATGATATTTCTTATTTTAAAATGAATAAACTAGACACATTTTCTGCTCACAGAAACACAAATTTGCCTTTTTCTTTGCATCTCCACAACATATATAAAAATTGTGACTTTAATAGTGCTGTTAGACAACAAATTCCATTTCAGATTTGTTTTTAAGTAACAAAATTATAATAAATAAATATAAATAACACTGCCTCATTTGACAGCTTCTCAACAAGCTACTGTAGCTGTAGAACACTGAAAAACAAACATATGTACTTGAGAAAACATTCATGGTGCTAAAAAACAAAACATGCTGAAGGGAAACAAAAAGTTTGTATAATCAGCATGTTTGAACAATTTTTCTCAGTTCTCACATCTATTAAGCATCTTCGGCAGTTTAGCCTAAGCCAAAAGGTAAGGATGTTGAGTATGTGTCGCTTAGGGACTTAATGAGTTTAGGTCAAGCATAAAGCTGAATATGGGAGATTATAGAAGATTTAAAGTGTTCAGGCAACATATGGCACACACTGTGACAATCTGACAAACTCAGGTGAACAGACAGGGTTTAAATACTCACACTGATTGGTCCAAATGAGAGACAGGTGAACGGAGAAAAAGGCGAGAAAAGAACAAAGGCAGGAAGTACCAAATAAGGACATGGGCCAGGCCAAAAGCACACATGACGAAAATACATGACTGTATAAACAAAACAAAGATCAGGACCTTCATACTTGACAGGTAGAGGGAGACATCACTAATATTCAAAGTGGGAATCCTGACAATTGAGCGTTCAAAATACTGAGCTGAAGGAAATTTCGTCACAAGCCTTTTATCATCAGCTGAAGTGGTGGATAAATGGAAATGATGAGCCATTTCTGCACTAGATTAAAGTCATGAAGACATCATCTGAGGCCCTTGTGTTTGGCAAATTATACAGCAATCTATCCGTATTTATCAAGACATTTCATAGTTTGATAATAATTACCGAGCGTACCTAATTGGGCTCCTAATTTGAGATTAGTCGCACAATTTGATGAGCCGCAGCAAATGGAAATGAAACGTCTGTGAATGAATTCAGCTTTCAGAAAGTCACAAACTTTGACAACCAAAAATATGAACCCATGGAAGCCATGTAAACAAGCTCATAAAATATTATAGTTCTTAACCTGAAATAGAGAGAGTAGCCTTCTGTGAGCATGAATCTAATCTCAGTCAAACTGTTACTGGGAATATGAGACTTTATTAAATTAGTATGTGGGTCAAACTGAAACACGAGAGAGAAGAAGCTCGTTTGGAGAAGCTTGACATTTCTGATTTATATTTATGCATGCTTGTATAATTTGGAGCATTTCAGCGACTTTAGGTGTGTTGGATTTATCCTGCGAGGGATTCGACTTACAACTGAGAGGGAAGATGCTTTTTTTTTTATAAGCTGCTGGATAAAAGCAAAAGCATCTAATATGTCAGAGTGAAGTGTGGGAGCACACAGATGGGGTCAGAATGGAGAAAGAAAAGACAGGAAGAGGATTAAAGGAGAGGTGGAGGCTGATATATGTCTATCAGACAAATAGAGAGAGAGGTGGAGAGAACAGATGTAGAGAAGCAGACAGACAGACAGGATGGATTGATGGATGGTAAACAGTAAACAGTAAACAGTCTGGGTCATAATGACATGTTGCAGCAGTGGGCCCTGTCCTCCTGACCTGACATTAACACACACGCACACACACACACACACACACAAGCACACTGCAGTATTCCACTTCACTTTAGGGAACACACTCACCAAAAAACATGCATATGTGCAAATATGTAAATAAATGCACAACAGCCTGTTTACACACACACCTACACATAAACACAAACAAACACACAAACCTACACAAACACACACACACACATACACACACACACACACCTACATAAAAACACATCCACACACACAAACCTACACAAACACACACACACACACATACACACACACACACAAACCTACACACACCTGCACTAACACACACACACACACACTTACCTAAAAACACAAACACACACACCTACACACACAGCCACACACACACACCTACACAAACACACACACACACACACACACATACTTACACTACACTCACATAAACACACACACAAACCTACACAAACACACACACACCTACATACACACACCTACATAAAAACACACACACCTACACAAACACTTACAAACACACACACCAACACAAACACACACACATACATACACCTACATAAAAACATATACACACATACCTACACACACACACACACACACACATCCAATCTTCTTAATTGTCGTTCTTTGAGATTTCCTGCTAAAATGGAAAACAATAACGCTCCTATTAATTTTCATACAAATAGAAATATATATCACTCTGAATTTCAAATATGCTACTTTTCTATCTCATAATCTCTGCAGTGGAATGTGCTGTACAGAATATATGTTGATAAATATATACTGTATATATATTGTTTATTGCATCTAAGTCTGATCCATTGCAGCTGAATTGGATATCATGTCATTGGATTTTCTTTCTATTTGTCATTTTATGATACAAAATCTTTCCTCCAGAAGATGTAAATGACCTGCAGAACTGTGACACAGTGAAATGAAATGCTGGAAAATGTAGTTCTTCTTAATCCGTGTAGAAAATGTTGACTTGAATCGAAAATATGAAAGGATCACGAGGGAAAGGAGCAACCAAAGCATGAGATACTTGAAGGCTTTGAAGTGTACCTGATTACAGTAAATGGTGCTTTCATTATGTGCCGTGTGGACGAGCATTAGTGGAGGAGGCATGACAACATCAACAGAGAAAACAGAGCTGCTGGCCAATTACTGGGCCAGTTTCTCTCCAGATAAATTGTCCATTTTACTCAGCTCAAACACCGACACTGTCACACAGCACAAATGCAGCTCTTAACCACTTTATTAGACATTTTTCTCTTTGTGTCTGTGTATAAATATGCAATCGCTTTTATGTTTTTATGGGTATTTATTCTCATTCCCAGGTTGTCAAATATTGAAGCTTTGTCACAAATCTCTAAAAATTAGAATAACAGACATACAGTCTAGACATTGTTAATGTGGGAAATGACTATTAAAGCTGGAAACGGCTGATTTTCTTTTGAAATATCTATTATAAATTGTCTTGTGTTCCAGTGGCACATTGTGTTAATCCACGTTTATAGTGTTGAAAGGCTCATTGATCATTAAAACACCTGAGCATTAAGTTAGCACAGCTGAAAACTGTTTTGTGCTGATTTGAGAAGCAATAAAATGATCTTTCCTCAAGCTGGTTGAGTATCTAGAGGTAAAGTTGGAGATTTGTACATAGTAAAATTATTATTTCTGCCTTTGTCAATGTCTTTACTATATTTTCTATTCATTTTGTAACTAATTTCATGAATAAAACAGTTTGTTTTCATGGAAAAACAATAGTGATGTGCCAATGAAGCCTCATGAACCATTTTCTTAATTTTCTGACTCCACTAGATGGAGCTCTCTGATCATCAAAGGGCTGAAAACACACTCTATTACCATCGCTAGAGCCTTTTTTAAGCCAAGGGCGCCATCTAGTGGGCCCAGAAAATAAAGCAAATGGTTCATGAGGCTTCATTGTCACTTTACTAGCAGATACTCTAGATATATCTTAGAAGGTAAAGTATGTCAAATAAAAAAACATGAACTTGTAAAACATTACATTACATTAAAAACCATCTCGTATTCTCATAAAATAAAGAAAATGGTTGATGAAGCTTCATTTGGCCATCACTACTTTTCAAATAATTTCCAAATGTCTGTGCTGAAAATCCAAATAAGGCTGTACTCTTTGTTTAAAGTCTTGAAGAACAGGCCACAAAATTGTAGCCTGGCTAACACCAGACTAATCACAAATGAGATCTCGTCTGGAGATCACCTATTCATTTCTCCGTAGAGGAGGCGTGGTTAACGATCCTCCAGAGCCGTTTATTGGGCGCTACAAATGTCTATCATAAGCGTCTGTACGTAGCTCTTAGCCAATCGTATCAATTATTATCATTAATGCATTCTCCTCCTCGAGACCCAGCTGTGCCATGGAGATACCGAGTTGTGCTGCTTCCTTATCTGGTCCTCCATCAAGGTTATCAATCACAAGACGACCACAACGACCGGGGTCTCACTAAACCCCATTAGCTTAGCCGCTAACGGGGCTAGTTGGTAGATTAGGCTTTTGCCAAATCCTGTTTCTCAGCAAGGCTAAAACATCCTTTTTGGTGGTGATAAAGGAGAGTAAAGCCAAATGTTGTTCTTCTTTTAAAATAAGCTTTGGCTCTAAACTATCTAGAACACTGTCTACAGCTAGATCCAAAGAGAGCATGGCGTCTGCTGCAGCCATGTTGGATCCGTAAGAAAACTACAAGCTTCCCTCTGTCCAATAGTGATTGGATACCAAAAGCAGGGCTAAGAATCGGCCATGGACACCATGCCGCCTTGCAGTTCGAAACGAAATCGAGCTCGCACAGCAGCATGGGTACACCCAGGCTAACAAAATTGTAGCATGAGTATAAAACAGCTGTTAATTAAGTTCATCACTTAAAAAGCTACATTGACAATTATCAAGCCGTCATCCGGCAGGGGGCTCCACGCTCTGGTGTCATGGAGGCAGAATTCAGCGTCTTTGCATTGACTTTGTATGTAACTGGGCACCAGAAGAAGCCCCAAAAAGAGGAGAAAGAGATGTGTTTTTACTGTCATCAGTCAGTTTGGACATTCAGCACCTGCAGACACTGCTGAGTCCTGAGGGTGGAGGAAGACAGACGGTCTGACTGACAGGTGAGTTCTGGGAAGAACAAATACATCAACCAGTGATAGAGAAAGTCTTATCTGATCTGTGCATCCTGCTGGCTCAGACTACATATTGTTCATTTTTCCTCTACCGTTTTAAATATCTGGAATTTTTTGTTTTCCTTTATATCATGTGTTTCTTCTCTTCCCTCGTTCTCTCTTTTCTCTCAGCTCCTGCTTTCTCTGTGTTGTATTTCACAAGTTGTAGTTGCCAAGGTAACTGATATTAATTCATGCGGCCTTCAATTCAGTGCTCTACTTACTACTGTTAATGTCTGCAAACCTCTGTGTGTGTGTGTGTGTGTGTGTGTGTGTGTGTGTGTGTGTGTGTGTATCCAATCCAATCTTTATTTGTATAGCATATTTAAACAACAGAAACGTCTCCAAAGTGCTGTACATAGAATCATAAAAAACAAAACAAACATTTTCATATAAGAATAAGCAATAAATAATCAAATAAGTGCATGAATCTAAATTGATGCTATGAATAAAATAATAAAATCAAACCGATAAACATAGTAAAATAAATAAAAGACACAGACGACCACAAAACTCACGCAAAGTTAAAAAGCCAGGGAATAAAAAAAAAGCTCTTTATAGGTGTTTAACATATTCTAATGAGCAGGTTTGTATGATGTCCTATAATAACTTTTACAGTGCGATTCATATGATGTCTAACAGCATGTGCAGTGTGTGTGTGTGTGTGTGTGTGTGTGTGTGTGTTTTTGTTTGTTATTACATTTAAAACAAATCCTACTACAGATTACTAAGTAAATGCTGTAAAATGTAGTTTGTAACATATTCTATTAGCTAACTTATTCTAAACACTTTGCTCTGTGTCTTCTCTGCCACAAAACAATTTGTTACACTTTTTTTTAAAAACATCATTTGAATTGTTGAGCAAATTACACAGAAGTTAAGAAGGACACTGTGAGAACACAAACCTCTGCCAAGGCTATGTCCTATTCAACCTGTTAAATGTCTATTGTTGAAACTTTCTAAGGAGATTTCTCACTCTGCGTGTCTCCATTACAAGCCTGTTAGCAATTTGCAGACTGGAGGCTAAGGGGTTAACATCCCCTCCGGCTCTGTAGCTGGGAGAGACTGCTGCAGGAGGACCTAAGAGTAAGAAGAGTAAGAACAAGTATCCAAAAGTCTCCAATAACACCAGAAAAAGTCGCTGGATTTGTCACCAGTCGCTTTCTTGAAAAATAGTCGCTAAGGGGGTCTGAAAAGTCGCTAAATATAGCCACAAAGTAGCAACAAAGTTGGCAACACTGCTTCGCTTGCTTGTTGTTGTGGCATTGAGTACTACGTCACATCCTGCTTAGCGTTCTATCCAATCAGCAACCAGGCTTTTTTCAGGGGAGAAAAACGGCCCTGCTCTTCTACAGGGACGAAAAAAGTCCCGTCAAAAGTCAGATCCGGACGGCTCGTATTCAAATTAGGAGCGTTTCGACGAGTGAGACCCATGGCAGCAACTCAATGCATTTATTCATGTAGACATGGTGAAGACGAGCTGCTGGAGTTCAAAGCGAGCATCAGAATGAGGAAGAAACGTGATTTAAGTGACTTTGAACGTGACAAACTGCTAACTAATAAAGTGCCTGCTGAGTGTTTGTGTATATATACAGTCATGTAAAAAAAAACATCAGACCATTGTTTTCTTCAGTTTCTTGTTCATTTTGATGCCTGGTACAACTAAAGGTACATTTGTTTGGACATATATAATGATAACAACAAAAATATTTCATAAGAGTTTAATTTAAAAGATAATATCTAGACATTTTCGATGGTTTTCTTGATCATAGAAAAAATCATTAACAAGAAAACCATGGAAAATGTCTAGATATCAGCTCTTAAATTAAACTCTTATCAGCTATTTTGGTTGTTATCATTATACTTATCCAAAAAAAGTACCTTTAGTTGTACCACGGATTAAAATGAACAAGAAATTGAAGAAAACAATGGTCTAATAATTTTTTCCATGATTGTATGTGATTTGCAGCCTGAGCTAAAAATAAATAAATAAATAAATGAAAAAAGTAAAAATACGCAAGTTTGCAAAACCCCACCCCTTTTTATATGCAAGTCTTCCCCATAAGGCAGTCACACACACACACACACACACACACACACCCTCTCTCTCTCTCTCTCACACACACACACACACACACACACACACACACACGAATACACACACAGACCGAAATTATGTGCACACACTTTTAGAGTCACACCACTTCACTGGACGTATGTAGAGGGATATGATGTAGCAAACACACACACATGCAGCGTGAAGTCCCCTCCTCTGCTCTCACTCCTCTCCTACACACACACACACACACACACACACACACACACACACACACACACCTGACTTCATTATCTGCGCTCTGCGATCAGGATGTCAGCAGCAGCAACCATGGTAACAAGTAGAGAGAGCGAGTGTTGAGATTCACAGCCACTTCACACCAATGCATCATTAATGTCATTTAACTCGCCCCTCGGTGACACTTTCTATCTCTCCGTCTGTTTTCTCCCCTTCTCTCCCGCTTTCTTCTCACCCCACCTCCCCCTCTTTCTTCCCCTCCTCTCCTCCTCCTCCTTCTCCTCCTCCTCTTCCTCCTCCTCTCCTGCTTCACTTTTCTCTCACCCATCTGTCTCTCTCTCTCTCTCTGTCAGATTTTTATACGGAGCTTTGCTGATGACTCACAATACCTGGTTACTTCCCAATTTGTGTGTGTGTGTGTGTGTTCTTATACTTCGTACATAGTGAGGACCGGAACACGTTTTTTAACCAACAGAGTGAGGACATTTTTGCAAAGTGAGGACATTTCGGCCGGTCCTCACTTCTTTAAAGGCTTTTTTTTTAGATTTCAGACTTTATTTTAGGGTTAAAGGTTACAGTTAGGTTCATGTTAGGGTTAACGTAAGGGGCTAGGGCACAAGGTTATTATAGTTAACGAAAAGGAAACGAAATAACGACAACTAGAATTGAAAAAACATTTTCGTTAACTGAAATAAAAATGAGAGTTTAAAAAAAATGATAACTAACTGAAACTGTATTGTGTGGTTACAAAACTAACTAAAAGTAACTAAAATGATAATAAAATGTCCTTCGTTTTCGTCTTTGTCAACTTTTTTCATACATAATAAAGATGGATCAGACAAAGGAAATAAAGGCCAAATTTACTGTGACCTCTTTTATTCTCCCACCCAACAAATACCCCATTACAAAAAACTAAAACTAATAAAAAATAAAAATAAAACTAATGGAAAAATCCAAAACTATTGTAACCTTGCAAGGGAATTCACTGTTCCAATGAGGGTCCTCACAAAGATAGAAGTACAAGAATGTGTGTGTGTGTGTGTGTGTGTGTGTGAGCCATGTCTTGCTGCCTCATTGCAACACAGCTGCAGCGTGCAGCTGTGTTGGAGTCACCGCGAGGTCTAATTACTGACATCTTTACATTTATTTGACTTCTGTGCATGAATAATCCAGTGCAGCACCTTCACTGCATCACACTGGTGTTAGAGAGATGCAGTGGGGAGAGGAGCCTCTCATTACAAATGAATGAGGCTACATTCGGCACAGTACGTGGAATCGGTGATTCACATATTTTATGTACTCGGCTGCATTCCTGCTGAGCTCCTGCACTCCTCAGCATAAATAACTTTTTTATTTTTTAGTTCTTCAACCACTGTTCTACAACATTGTGTGTTATGATATTCGAATAATGGCTGGGATGAGTAAAGGAAGGAGAGAAATGTGGTAAAGTGTAATTAATGTATTGATTTCTTATCATAATTAAGGAAATAATGAGTCAAACTTCTGCTCGGTCTTATGAAAACAAGTTTTAATTGAGTAGACACTTGAGAAGTTAGATTGTTTTCATTTGAGGTGTTGCTAGAACAGTAAAGGCTGTAATCAGATATATGTTTCTATAGAATACTACAGAAGTTTCTCTAGTGGGAGAGGAAGAGGAGGCCGAAGAGGAGAGAAGAGCTGACGGTGATAAATTGTGTTACAGTGTCATCTGCTGGTCACAAGCAGAACAGCAGGTGGTACTTACTGTAGGAGAGGTTTAGTTTTAAATAACTTTTTTTTTGGTACTGGCTGTACAAAATGACTGAACAAAGACACAAAATTACTAAAATAAGATACAAAATGACCAAAAGAAGACACAAAATGACCAAAAAAAAGACACAAAATAACCAACAGAAGACACAAAATGACTAAAAAAAGACACAAAATGACCAAAAGACACAACATGACAAAAAAAAGACACAAAATGACCAAAAAAGACACAAAATAACCAAAAGAAGACACAAAATGATTTAAAAAAGACACAAAATGACTGAAAAAAGACACAAATGACCAAAAAAGACACAAATTGACTAAGAAAGACAATTCTAGATAATTAACTGAAACTGTATTGTGTGGTTACAAAACTAACTAAAGTAATTAGTTAAAAATGTCCTTCGTTTTTTTTCAATGTTTTTCATAAATAAACCTTTTTGGTTGATATGAAATCTATTTCATCTATCTGGTTTTATGACTTAATAAACTTATTTTTATATAATATACTTATTTTATTATGTTGTACTGGCTGTAATATAATATACCTGAGAGGTACTATGCAGTGGTGGAAGAAGTATTCAGGTCCTTTACTGAAGTAAAAGTACTAATACTCACTGTGAAATTACTCCACTACCAGTAAAAGTCCTGCATTCAAAAGTTACTGAAGGAAAAGTACAAAAGTATCAGCATGAAAATGTACTTAAAGTATCAAAAGTTAAAATACTCGTGATGCCGAATGGACCCACTCAGATTGTTATTTATATATTCCAAATATATTATTACATTATTTGTATTGATGCTTTTATATAAGCAGTGTTTTAATTTGAAAAGACAATGTGCTGTATACGGTACTGTTATAAGATTTAATAAATTAAAAAATAAAAATAAAGAAGTCTAATCGCTTTAAATTGATCATGTTTATGTTAAATCCCAACCTGAAAATTAACTAAAGCTAAATGTAGTGGAGTAAAAAGTACAATATTTTCCTAAAATGTAGTGGAGTAGAAGTAAAAAGTTAAGTACAAATACTTGTGATGTCCCAATGAAGCCTCATGAAGCATTTTCTTTATTTTCTGTCTCCACTAGATGGAGCTCTCTGTTCAACAAAGGGCTGAAAACACACTTGATTACCATTACTAGAGCCTTTTTCAATAAACCAAGGGCGCCATCTAGTGGGCTCAGAAAATAAAGCAAATGGTTCATGAGGCTTCATTGGTACATCACTAGTTAATAGTGGCAGCTTCTTCCTGCCATGACTAATGTTTATGTCACAATGCGACCAAATAATCCAGGTTCCAAAGTGAAAAAACAAATTCTCCTCCTAAATTCATCCAAACATTTTATTTTTGATCTGCAGCACATATTTTTTGAAAGTACTTGAAGTCACACAGCACTTTGTGGTAAGGTCGAAATGTTTTCAACTTTTCACAGCCGGCAAACTGAATGTCCCAGTGTTTCTTTAGAAAAGAGGTTTAGAACCAGCAAGGTCCTTGATAGACATACAACTGAAAGGTTTCGCCCCATTTATTTCTAAAAATATCTACAAAAATATTTTTTTTGCTAGAATCCCCAAACCACAACTGGGTTTCTCCATTATACAGCATTACGGTAACCCTGTGGAGTGTCCAAAAGCTCCAAATAATCCAGACTTGTTGCCTCCATCCAGACTAGAAAACAAAGCAGCGTGGAGCCCTACTGTAAATTTACCTCTAAAGTTCTGGCTGTAAACTCCATGAGGCCAGTTTCAGTTTGATGATGATATACCAAGTAAAACTGGAGACAAGCTCAAATAGATTTAGTATCAAATGATAGAACTGGATGGAACCCTCTTATATGTTAGATTTGCAACATTTTAAATAAAAATAAAAACACAAAATGACTTAAAAAAAGACACAAAATGACTAAAAAAGATACAAAATGACCAAAAGAAGACACTAAAAGACTAAAAAGGGACACAAAATGACCAAAAAAACCCACAAAATGACCAATAAAGACACAAAATGACAAAAAAAAAAGACACAAAATGACAAAAAAAAAACACAAATGACTAAAAAAGACATAAAATGACAAAAAAGACACAAAATGGCAAAAAAGACACAAAATGACTAAAAAGGACACAAAATGACCAAAAAAGACACAAAATTACTAAAAAAAGACACAAAATTACAAAAAAAAAAAAAAATGGACACCAAAAAGACACAAAATGAATAAAAAAAGACACAAAATGACAAAAAAGACACAAAATGACTAAAAGGACACAAAATTACTAAAAAAGACACAAAATGGACACCAAAAAGACACAAAATGACCAAAAAGACACAAAATGACTACAAAAAGACACAAAATGACAAAAAAGACACAAAATGACTAAAAAAAAAGATAAAAAACGACAAAAAAGACACAAAATGACAAAAAAAAGACACAAAATGACAAAAAAAGATACAAAATGACCAAAAAAGACAAAATGACCAAAAGAAGACACAAAATGATTTAAAAAAAGACACAAAATTACTAAAAAAAGACACAAAATTACAAAAAAAAAACAAAAAATGGACACCAAAAAGACACAAAATGACTAAAAAAGACACAAAATGACAAAAAAGACACAAAATGAATAAAAAAAGACACAAAATGACAAAAAAGACACAAAATGACTAAAAGGACACAAAATTACTAAAAAAGACACAAAATGGACACCAAAAAGACACAAAATGACCAAAAAGACACAAAATGACTACAAAAAGACACAAAATGACAAAAAAGATACAAAATTACTAAAAAAAAATACACAAAATGACCCAAAAAGACACAAAATGACAAAAAAAATACACAAAATGACCTAAATTGTTACGCTTTTTTAAGTGGTGTATACAGGCAGAATGAAAAGGATTCAAAAATGGACAAAATAGCCCCAGACTCCATAGAGTTAAAGCAGCACTGAACATGTCCCTGTGATTCAGAGAGGAACATGTTATTTGGTCCCTGCTGGAGAATCATGAAGCCTTTTTCAGGCTCTTATAAATCAGAATACAAGCGATTACTTGACTCTTGAATGCGCGATGCGACTCCCTCTAGCATGATATAAATCTGTTCCTGTACAAAAATGGAAATCAGCCCAATCTGTGTGGACCGTTCCCCTTGAAAAACTATGAAAAAAATGTATTCAAAATATGGTGACATCCCAGCATATTTATCAGGTGGAGAAGTCTCCTCGTGCTCCATCTGTAGCCAGCCATAACCTTTCTCAGAGTGGAAGCTAGATTGAAGATGATTACATTTCTGTCCTCAGCTTTACTCATCTCGGCTGCCCGACCTCAAGTCACCTCCACTCTATCCCCTAGAAAACTTCTCCTCCGTCCCCTCCTTTTCCCTCGTTCCTCTACTCTTCATTTGCTTTTCTGAAGTCAGAAAGGAGAACTGGAGGACAGCGAGGCCACTCTAACTTTGAAACACACAAACGTTTAGCGAATCATGGAACCACAATCTGATGTTTGATAGTAAATACAGTAACACGTGAAAAAAATGATAATTAACTGAAACTGTATTGTGTGGTTACAAAACTAACTAAAAGTAATTATAATTATAGTGAAAATGTCCTACGTTTTTGTCAACTTTTTTCATAAGTAAACCTTTTTGGTTGATATGAAACCTATTTCATCTATCTGGTTTTATGACTTAATAAACTTATTGGGGCTGAGATGGATAATAAAAGGAAATAAAGGCAACATTTATTTGATAATAATATAATGACCAAAAGAAGACACAAAATGACCAAAAGAAGACACAAAATGACTAAAAGAAGACACAAAATGACAAAAGAAGACAAAGTGACCAAAAGAAGACACAAAATGACAAAAGAAGACATAAAATTACCAAAAAAGACACAAAATGACCAAAAGAAGATACAAAATGACAAAAAAAAGGACACAAAATGACTAAAAAAGACACAAAATGACCAAAACAAGACACAAAAGGACCAGAAGAAGAGCTCTTTTCATTAAACATTTTGAATGGGACTTTTGGAGATTTAAAAAAAAAAAAAAATTTACATTCATGTTTTTGTTGTTTAATGAAAGACTTGATTATTACCTTTGTTCGTTTGACTGTTTTTACAAATAAATCTGTTGAAATGTCATGTTTTTAAATTGTATTATACTGCATGAATGTCTGCTTATGACAAGACAAAGTGTTTATATTTATGTTTGGATACAATATTCAGTTAAATTACTCCCAATTTCTAGTTAATTCACACAAATTCACATATATTTCCACAATACCTGTGAAAAGTTTGACAAGAAAGAAATGGATCAAGTCTGGGAAAATATCTGACATGGTAAGAACTGAAACCTGAAATTTCAATTTGTATTTTCTTTCAGTCAAGCACGAAATAGAAATTCAAAATTTACAAAGTGTTTTTGTCTTTAAACAGGTGAAACTCTCAGTGAGACCCAAACCAGTGGAGCCCGTCCAGAAGAAGAGGGAGCCGGCTTACTTGCCTATTGATGAGGTAGGTAATCTACACTAACATGCACACTTTTTGTGCCAAAGAAAAAATATTTATTATGTACATTTTAAAAAGTCATATATGTTCCAGGGACTTACCTACTTTATCTCTTTATCTTCAGGACATCGTGGAAAATAAATGTTACCTGAAGAAAAAGCCAAACAAGAACTGTGACACAGTGAGTACAAACATTTTACTGACTTATAAAGGTTTTAAACCAATCATTCTCTTTTAGTACCATGGGACAAAAAGGTGTTATTTAAGCATATAATGATCTTCTTTTGAACCAAAGCACAATTGGAAGAGGTATTTTTAGTGAAAAAGGGTTGAAAAAACAACTACTTGACTAACACTTGTGATAATCTGTCTGAAAGGTTAATTCCACCCTTGTTTTCTTCAATTTATACTTCCTATGGTCGACTGTTAGGCATCATTAGTTTGATTGCAGACTGTACAGCAGTAGAGATCACAGCACGGTGAGTGTTAGCATGTAGTTTCAAACCTACAGTAAGGCAACGCTGGCTCAATGATTTAAAAAAAAGAAATTCATCTCCGGGTTGTGCAATTAAAAAAACATTTAAGACATTTTACAACTAAAAGATATTTTGTGGTGAATTATCACAAAGCATCAGAAGACAAAACTGTCTGTTTGTACAGGGACGGGATGAAAAAGCAGATTGCTTAGAAATAAGTGAGGAAGTTGGAGTAGTGATGGCCTAATTAAGCTTCATAAACCCTTTTCTATATTTTCTGAGCTCACTGGATGGTGCCTCTCTGTTCAACAAAGGGTTAAAAACACACTGAATTGCCATTTCTTGAGCCTTTTTCTTTAAATCAAGAGCTCCATCTAGTGACTAATGGTTCATGACGCTTCATTTGGACATCACTACTGGAAAGTTCTGAGAATGTACAGTCATGGAAAAAATTATCAAACCATCCTTTTTCTTCAAGTTCTTGTTCATTTTAATGCCTGGTACAACTAAAGGTACATTTTTTTGGCTAATTAGAATGATAACAACCAAAATAGCTGATAAGAGTTTAATTTAAGAGCTGATATCTAGACATTTTCCATGGTTTTCTTGTTAATGATTTTTTTCTATGATCAAGAAAACCATCGAAAATGTCTAGATATTATCTTTTAAATTAAACTCTTATGAGATATTTTTGTTGTTATCATTATATTTGTCCAAACAAATGAACCTTTAGTTGTACCAGGCATTAAAATGAACAAGAAACTGAAGAAAACAAGGGTCTAATATTTTTTTTTACATGACTGTATACAGTCATGGCCAAAAATATTGGCACCCCTGCACTTCTGTCAGATAATGCACCATTTCTCCCAGAAAATTGTTGCAATTGCAAATGCTTTGGTATTCACATGTTTATTGCTTTTGTTTGCATTGGAACAACACAAAAAAAGCAGAGAAAAGAAAGCCAAATTTGATCATTCCACACAGAACTCCAAAAATGGACTGGACAAAATTACTGGCACCCTCATCTTAATATTTGGTAGCACACCCTTTGGAAAAAATAACTGAAATCAATCGCTTCCTGTAACCATCAATGAGTTTCTTACACCTTTCTACTGGAATTTTGGACCACTCTTCTTTTGCCAACTGTTCCAGGTCTCAGATTTGAAGGGTGCCTCTCCCTCTTCTGCTGTTTTGAGATCTCTCCACAGGTCTTCTATGGAATTTAGATCTGGACTCATTGCTGGACACTTAAGAAGTCTCCAGTGCTTATCTTCAACCATTTCTGGGTGCTTTTGAAGTGTGCTTTGGGTCATTAACCTGCTGGAAGACCCAGGACCTCTGACGTAGACCCAGTTTTCTGACACTGGGCCCTACATTACACCCCAAAATTCTTTGGTAGTCTTCAGATTTCATGATGCCATGCACACAGTCAAGGCATCCAGTGCCAGAAGCAGCAAAGCAACCACAAAACATCTGTGAACCTCCACCATGTTTGACCGTAGGGACCATGATCTTTTCTTTGAAGGCCTCATCTTTTCATTTTCCGTAAACAGTACAATGATGTGCTTTACCAAAAAGCTCTACTTTGGTCTTATCTGTCCACAGGACGTTCTCCCAAAAGGACAAACAAAAGCAATAAACATGTGAACACCAAAGCATTTGTAATTGCAACAACTGTCTGGGAGAAGTGGTGCATTATCTGGTATAAGTGCAGGGGTGCCAATATTTTTGGCCATGACTGTATATACTCAAACACTCACCAGGCACTTTATTAGTTAGCAGTTTGTCACGTTCAAAGTCACTTAAATCACCTTTTCTTTTTTGGACAAATATAATGATAACAACAAAAATAGCTGATAAGAGTTTAATTTAAGAGCTGATATCTAGACATTTTCCATGAAAAAAACATGTTAAATGTCTAGATATCAGCTCTTAAATTAAAATTAAATTAAACTTTTTGAGCTATTTTTGTTGTTATCATTATATTTGTCCAAACAAATCTACCCTTAGTTGTACCAGGCATTAAAATGAACAAGAAATTGAAGAAAAATGGTGGTCTAATAATATTTTCCATGACTGTGTGTTATCTCTGCTGACTAAGCACAATTGTACTGTGCTGTCCTGCTGCTGTCGTGTTTGGTAATTGGCAGTTGGCTTTTTTTTTCCTAGAGAGTCTTTTATTAATATTAAATCAGATTTTTTTTTTTTTGTCAGTGGTCTGGTTTATAACAATATCCTGTGCCTGGTGTGCAGTGAAGGGTTTAATCTTTTTTTTTTTTTTTACTTGAAAAGGCAGACTTTTAAATTTGTGCCATAGACGATAATTACAGTGTTTTTGGTGACCACAGTCAGAGATTTATTATAGCACAGATTCCTAACCAGAGGTACTGGTACCCCAGGGGTTAATTGTGCTGCCAGGAAATACTTGGAAAGTGTGGAGCAACTCGGCTAATTTGAAAACTTTGAGATGAGGATTTGATAAAAAGAATATATTTGCTGTAACACCTGAATAATACATGTTGCAGCTAAGAGTGAATGAAGACTAGTTAGCAAGTGAACAGAGAAATTGAAAAAGTAATTAATAAACAGTTAAAGGCTTTTCTTTTCTTTAAAATAATGCAAATTGTTTCCAAATAAACGTATTAAATTAAAAGAGCACAAACATTTGACATACTGAGATTTTTGGTTCGACAGTATTACGATGGGTATTCCTTTTAATTAAGCCACCATCTGTGTATTCTTGTCAGTTAAGTATCATTATGTTTGGTTAAATAACTTTATTTGAACTACGAATAACAGGGCTGACTGTATGAATGTTTACCCTGCTGTGAATGTATGAATGTTTGTTTACTTTATGTGAAAAAACAATAAACACGTGTAAAAAAAAAAAAAAAAAAAAAGAGCATGCAGTATTCTGAGGCAAAGTAGTATTCTTTTATTTTGCTTTTGTCATTTCTGTGTAATATGTTCCCTGTGAATTCCCATTTCTTCATTTTTTAAAATTCAAATTAATTTAACTATTTTAATCGATTTGACCTCTTATGACATGACATTTTAGATATTTTAATATGTGATTGTTATGATTATGTGAAGCACATTGGACTACCGTTCTGTGTATGAAATGGGATATATCAATAAACATGACTTGACTATTCTTAGTACTAGTATTCCTGTAAAAACTGTACACATTATGTATTACATTCTATGCACTTTATGTGTTTTTTATGCACACTGTTCATTGCACCTTATTTGTTTCATAGCACCAACATTTTTATACTGTATATTCATATTTATTCTGCACTGGAATTCTATTCTACTCCTTCTTTAGACACTTTATATTTTATTGTATTTTTATATTTTATTGCTTGAAGTATGCCTAGATTGTTCTTTTTACTTAATTGTGTTGTCATTGTCTCTGTGTGTAATGCTGCTGCTACACTGTAATTTCCCAGCTTGGGATTAATAAAGTATATCTATCTATCTATCTATCTATCTATCTATCTATCTATCTATCTGAAATTAGTTTTATTATCCAGTGTTTTTTCTCATGCCTTTATCTCATTTCCTGTTTTAAAATGTGTTTTATGCCCTTTACATTACAGCTTCACACTGTAAAAAAGCCAACTTGTATTTTTTTTGCCTAAAACAGTGATTTAAGTTGGTAAAACTTGTAAATATAAATTATTGACATTTAGGGCAATAATGTAAGTTAGCACAACAAAGGAAGCCAGTTGTCTGCTCAAAAACAAGTTTGTGAGTTGTTACTTTAAGTTGGGGTTCACAACAAGGGACAATAGTTCCGCTAACTCTTATTTCTTTGTTGTGAAATTCGGTCATTAGCGAAAGCTAGTGGCTAACTGATGCTAGCGGATAACTGATGCTAGCGGCTAACAGATGCTAGCGGCGCTGCTTGTTACAGCTACAAGAGTAGCCATTAGTGTATCAATGCTAACTCAAAATTGTGGTCGCAACATTAGCTGACATTTCATAGCGGCGTTACAATCGTGCCAATTCAGCACATTGCAGAAGTTAGCAGAAGTAAGGATTAAAAGTTATTACAATGTCAAGTTATAAATTAAAAAATCTGAATTCAGAGTCGAGCAAACTCAAAAACAAAACTTAAAATATTTAGTTTAATTGTCCAACTCAAAATTTTATCGAAGTTTGTTGCCTTGAAATTTTGTGTTCACCCAACTTTTCTTTTTTGCAGTGTGTATTGACGTATGATGTGTGTTCTCTTTACAACAGGAGAAGGATGTAAAAGTTGACTATGCTCCTCTATGCTCCTCTATGCTCCTCTGTGCTCCTCTCACTATCTCCTGAGTGACATTGATGATGTTGACAGTGACGATGTCTACAGTGAACCCTGCAGAGTCCTCTGCACCCCACAGCCTCCAATAAGATGGTGAGATTGAGGTTTTTTAACCCTTTGATGCACAACATATAAACACCTTCTAATGCACAACATGGGTCCAAAATTACCTGCATTCATTTCCATGTTATTACATGCTGGCTGTGTGTTTGAATATCTTTTTTATCTTTTTTATTACAACAGATCATTTTATCCATTTTTCCTTTCATACTTTATCAAGACATTTTTTTTATTATTATTACATCAAGTTTACACACATGGGTCAAAAATGACAATGTGCATTCGAAGCATAGTGATACAAAAAGTGATAAACTAAATTAACGATGTGAGTATAAGTGTAACTATGTTTGTCTTCTTTTTAAGGTTTAACTTTAAAAGAGTTGTTAGAACCACCAGATTACATTGGAAAATCACATATTTTAACATTTGAGACTTATTAGAGCCCCCAGATAATAATTTCCATTGGACAGTTTTAATGCATAACATCAAAAATGACCTTGCATAGTGATAAAAAAGGGGTTTTATTCAAAGAGTAAGAAATTAAAACAAAAAATTAGGATGTATGATGATCAAAAAAAAAGTTATTTGAGGAAAACCTGCAATACTCAATGATGAAATTAATTTATTGCAAAGATATAGAATTTAAAAACTTAGTCGGGTCACTTTAAACCCATGTTGTGCATCAAAGGGTTAAAAATTTTATTGAACAATGTACAAGCAGATTGTGTAGACGTGTCTCTAAACAAGTCTCTTCTCAGGGATGCATTAGAGGAGGAGAAGTTTTCCAAAACCCAACTGCAAATGGCCTTGGAAAAGGAAAAAATGTCCAGGATGGCTGTTAAAGACGCCCTTATTAAGGAGAAATTAGCGAGCGAGGAGAGAGCAAACGAATTAATAAGGAGAAATTAGCAACAGCTGCTGTCCAACAAGCTCTGGACCAGGAGAAGTCGGCAGCAGCTGCTCTTGAGAAGCGTCTGCAGAAAAAAAGGGCAGAAAACGCAGCTCTGCAGAAGTCTCTGCAGAAGAGGAAAGATGTGATTTCTGGACTTACAGATTCAGTTAAAGAGGAGCAGTCCAACTCTGCAAAAGTGCAGCTGAAGGTGGAAACTCTGGCGTCGGAGCTCAGAAGCTGTGAGAAGGAGAAGAAGCAGCTCAGGAGGAGTTTAGCTCGCTCTGAACACAAGCTGCAAGAGCAAACAGAAGATGGAGTTTCACTAGACATCGCAGCAGCTGAGTCCAGACAGCAGGTCTGGAAAATCTTACATAAGAAACTTATACCTGAATGTAAAATGTCTGATTGAAAATAAAAATAAAAATCTAAATGACAAAAATGGTGATAACAAAAAAAAACCCAATAAGTACATACAAAATAGTAAATAAAATCTCAAAGATTTTATTCTGTCGTCTATATCTATGTGTCTGTATCTTGAGCTGCTGTGAAAATGAAATGTCCCCACTGCGTGATAAATAAAGTCATATCTTAAATACAAAAATATTCATATATAATATTATGATAGGCAGGTTGTGTTCAAGAAGGGATTTCTGTTCCCTTTCTGGCATTACTATAATATCTTTTATATATTCCTAAATGTGCTTGTTTGAATATTTGATCATAATAATAAGCATGATATTAATGTTAAAGTGAGACACTTTGTTTCACATTTAGCAGAAATCTACAGGTGTTTTTACCTATTTTTTTTACTGCGGGTTTTGTATTTATACATCATTTATAACCAGATTTATATATGCACACACATATTTGCATATTTAGGCTTAAGCTTTCAGAAAATAGATCTACCTGCAGTGTTTCCGAGACCTCTCCTGGAGTCGCTCACAGCTGAATCAAATAATCAACTGATGATCATTTGAAGCTTGTTGGAGAACGAGTCCTGGATGCTGTAGCAGTCATCCACCACCTGAGGGCGCAGCAGGACCAGATATGTCATGGACATCTATGATAGCAGATTGAATAACTTAATTGGAAGAACCCTTTAATAAAAAAAGACCTGATTGCTTGTCATAAAGTGAGCTCTCAAGTCTTTTGTTCTATTTCTATGGGTAATACACAAGCAGTATTTTAATATTGCAGCTGATGGAGGTAGAGCACATTTTAACTAATTTACACTACTGGTCAAAAGTTTTAGAACACACCGACTTTTCCAGAATTTAATTGAAAATGATGCAGTTTAATGTCTCAGTGTACTCTGAAATTAATGCACATTTGCAACATTTAAAATTCTTTATTGAGCATGATAGTGTTTTGAAAACTAAAAAAAGATTCAAAATCACATTTTATGTTGAACTAAATGACTAAAAAAGACACAAAATTACCAAAAAAAAAGACACAAAATGACAAAAAAAGACATGAAAAGAATTCAAAAATGGACAAAATAGCCCAAGACTCCATAGAGTTAAGTTGTTAACCCACTTCTTGTTCCCTGAAAAAAGGCCTTCTTGCATAATTCTGAAATGTACATTATTTTTCAGTTTTGGTTAAGCTTACCTTTTTTTATTTACCTCTGGCAGTTCACCACTTACCTTTGTACCCTTTCAAGCTGTTCATTTGACTTGAACTGCTTGAATTTCAATAAAAAACTGGAAAAATTGGGGTGTTCTAAAACTTTTGACCGGTAGTGTATATACTGTGGGATATTATAATATAATGTATAGCGCAGTATTATAATTCATGAACAGATCACATGTTTTGTTATATGTAAAGTAACTAAAGCAGT
Organism: Centropristis striata; assembly: GCF_030273125.1. Lineage (NCBI taxonomy): Eukaryota > Metazoa > Chordata > Actinopteri > Perciformes > Serranidae > Centropristis > Centropristis striata. The sequence continues at coordinate 4,581,202 of NC_081528.1, read as the reverse complement.
GAGAGATGTAGTAGAGTAAAATGTATAATATTCCCCTCTCAGATAGTGGAGTAGAATTTAACCCATAGGAACCTATGGTGACACCGGCGTAACAAACACTTTAAATCTTCTAGAATCTACCATATTCAGCTTTATGCTTCACATTAACTCATTAAATCCCTCAGCAAGACTTCTCCAAAATATGTGTGTGACTGGAAACAGAAATGTGAAAAAGTAGCTAATTCTAAAAAGCTTAATTTTTGTAACAAGGCTAAATTTAAACCCATTTAACAATTCTAATCCGTTAATAGTTTGTCCTGTATTGCATTTAACTTGTTCTGACCATATTTCCTGAAGAAATTAAAGTCACAATTTTGATATATATGTCATGGAGATGCAAACAAAAAGAGAAATGGTTTATTTGTTTTTATTTATTATTGATTCATTCTTATTTTTGTTACTTAAAAACTAATCTGAAAAATAATTTATTGTTAATCAGCACTATTAATGTCACAATTTTGATAAATGTTGTGGAGATGCAAAGAAAAAGGCAAATTTGTGTTTCTGTGAGCAGAAAATGTGGATTTGAATTGGCTTTGCTGAGCATGCTATCAACATAAATTAGCTCAAAGTTCAAGGTTAAGTTTCTGTTGCACAACTAAAATGCAGCCGCAGTTCCTTTCTAGCAGAAGAAAAAAAAAGTCCAAGACAGAGTTTACCTCGACATTTTCATGACATGATATTTTTACAGCAGTTATTTTGTTTCTTGAACTCGTGTTAGAGGGAATAGAAAGTAGAGAAGGGACTTTTTGTGATGACTCTTAACTGTCTGTGGTTGAGATTAAAGCAGAGGACAGCAGAGGAGACATGTGGATGCAAAGTGAAATATAGTCAATATATATATACAGCATACAAAAGGCAGACTGTTCACTATGACTAATGGCATGAGGTTAGCAGTTGTCAAAGCAACTGGCCAGCCTTGCAGCGAGGCCTCGGAGGCAAACAGGAAGTGGAGTGAGAACAGAGAACAGCAACTGAAACTGAAACAGCAGTTAGAGCTCTGGTTAAACGTGTGTAAATGTGAGACATCTGCTGCGACAAACCACACAAAAAATATTTTCCACAAGCACATATGCCGCTTGATGTGCTCGTGCAGACATTACATGTACTAACTTGCATACTTCAGCACCAAACCATTATTTCTTATCTCAAACATGGCCCTATTTTTTTTTTTTTTTTAACCAGTAAGGATATTTTTACAGGACTGAGATAAACAAAGAGTCTCTCATGAGCCATAAAACTGGACTCTGATCTTTGCGTGCACGAAACAATCTGTCAGCAATCCCTTTAACATGTCATAAAGATTATTAAACAAACTCGGATTAAATAGAAAAAGAGTCTTTATTCAGATTTACATGTTGATTCACACAAGTTCATAATGTACAGAGAATAAACAGAAAAAAAAACCTCTTTGCGTAGCTGAGCGATGTAATGACTTTTTTTATTTTTCTCTTTGAGCTGAATGGTAATATTGTCCTTTATGGTATGTGCTGAGCTGACACACACACACACACACACACATACACACATTAGTTTGAACTCAGTGAATCAGTGGCTCTGAATCACATAAAGCAGAAGCAGGTTCGAATTACATGATAGATCACTTGTGACATTATTACATATCATCCGCATCAACTTTCACTGGTAACTTTTGGCTGCAATAACATCCCTTTTTTTTTTCTCTCTTTTTTTTTCACACAAGAAGAAATGGACTTATAAGTGCACTTGCTAGACCTGTTTACTCATAACATTGTCACACTGTTGAGGCAGTTTGAATTATAGAGGGGTAGATGTACAGTCATGGAAAATAAAATTAGACCATTGTTTTCTTCAGTTTCTTGTTCATTTTAATGCCTGGTGCAACTAAAGGTACATTTGTTTGGACAAATATCTAGACATTTTCCACGGTTTTATTGATAATAACCAAAATCATCAAGAAAACCAATGAAAATGTCTAGATATCAGCTCTTAAATTAAACTCTGATCAGCTATTTTTGTTGTTATCATTATATTTGTCCAAACAAATTTAGATTTAGTTGTACCAGGAATTAAAATTAACAAGAAATTGAAGAAAACAAGGGTGGAATTAAGCCTTCTGTCAGATTATCATAATTGTTTGTCACCAGTGCAAAGTAGTTGTTTTTTCAACCCTTTTTCACTAAAAAAATACATCCTAAATGTACATTTAGTTGTACCAGGCATTAAAATGAACAAGAAAGCAAGGAGAAAACAAGGGCAGTTTAATAAAAAAAAAAAATTCCATGACTGTAGAAGTCTTAATAATTTAGAACTGGCTGATTTCATGTTAACACATGCTTCAATGTTAGAAATTACATTTTATTCACTCTGATGTAAAGACCTCATATGGATCATGCCGCCCTGTCTCCTTAAAAATTACAGTCTCGTGCTGCAAAACTGCATTTGTAGTTCAGATTGTGTTGTGGACTGTTGGTCCAGGGTTTGTGAGCTCTCTTTTGTATAAAGTTGAGGTGTAGTGTGCTTTATGCAAACACAGACCACGACCCTCCACAACTCCCCGTGTGTCCCATTGCTCTCATTACTGCTGATAACACTTTCCTGACTCATGGTGTTGTCCCTGTTAGCTGTTAGCTGTTAGCCGCAGGCTAATCTACCACCATGTTGCAAGCTGTGTGCAGCCCTGGATGTCATGAACACCTTTAACTTAGGTAACGTAATTAACTCCCATACATAAGGTAAATTATGTAATAAAATGTACTTATTTTAACCCAAAACATTTTTTTTCTCTCTCTAACCTAACCAAGTAGTTTCAATTCACAACAAACTGTCCATAAACAGAAAATACAATCATGGAAAAAATTATTAGACCAGCCTTTTTCTTCAGTTTCTTGTTCATTTTAATGCTTGGTACAACTAAAGGTACATTTATTTGGACAAATATAATGATAACAACAAAAATAGCTGACAAGAGTTTAATTTAAGAGCTGGTATCTAGATATTTAACATGATTTTCTTGATTGTCTTGATAATAACCAAAATCATTATCAAGAAAACCATGGAATATCCTCTTTATCCTATTATTTTATTATGTATTTATTTTTGCATTTTCTGTATTTTTTTGTTTTGTTTGTTGTTTATTTCTTTTCTTTGAGATCCTCATCTGGGAAATACCAGTATGCCTTGTATATATGTTCGTCTGTTTACCTTATGGTTTATTATTTACTTGCAAGGTACAATATTGCAAAGAAAACTAAATGACTGATTGTTTGTGAAGGTAAGTAGCCTTGCAATTAAAAAATAAAAAATAAATAAATTTTTAAACCATGGAAAATGTCTAGATATCAGCTCTTAAATTAAACTATTATCAGCTATTTTTGTTGTTATCATTATCATCACCATGACTGTATATTTTCCCAAAAACCATAATTAAGAATGCAGTTTTGCTGTATGAGAACATATTTTTTTTTAGGAGACAGGCCTGTGATTACGCTGTTATTATGCCCAGCAACACTTAACGTATAGTAATTAGGGCACATTTAAGTTTCAGAAAACAATAACCAGCATGTGATTTGGTCATTACAACTACAGGCTTGTGCAAATCCTTCAGTACAGAGAGGATGTGGCTGTTATGACAAAAGAAGAACAAATGCATGGTTTAAAATTTTTTAAAAAACAAACAGGTGTTTGTGAAGGCCGTTGACAAAAAAAAAAAGGATAGAAAGCAAAGTATGATTTGTGTACTGCAGCCACCAGAAACTCAGAATCATGAAGTAGACAAAAACGGAAGCAGCCTTTCAGAATGTGCTGCAAGTTTGAACAATAAAAAGGCACGTGGAAGAAATATTTGGTAAGGCCTATTCCATATCTGCTGTCAAGTAAGACCAAACCCCCTTTTAAATAAATTCACCATGATAGTAATGTGCGTCCAGTGTAAGTCTCTCTAGTGGTTTGGTTCGGCATCATGGCAGAGTCCTGTTTGTCCTATTATTGTTTCTCTTCAGAGCTGTTCCCACTGGAGCTCTGCTTAAGGCAGGCTGGGAATAAGGACCGTGCTTTAGCCTGCTAGCTGCTAACACAAGAAGCTAACTCATGCACTCATCATAATGCATCACTAATATCAACATTTCATATTCTGTTTCTGTACTATAACAACAAACACACATTTATTCCTCTTGCATTTATCATTTTGTGCATATATTTTTTGCATTTAAGGTGTCAAAAGAATCATTTTCGGTATGAGAAACGAGGATTAAGGCTTAAAAAGAATGAGACGACAGACAGAGGACAGAGGAGAGACTTGGACTAAGACGTCCAAACTGGGAAAAGGGAAGTTTTGAGCAAAAGAGGCAAAACAACAGAGCTGATGATGATGACACAGTCCTGGGATGTATCTCCAGCCCACACTTCCCTATTCCTTGTTATCGTAGCCAGACATTCACTTCAAAATGTGCAGAATTAAACTGACGATTGCACTCACTTTGCTCACAAGTTAAGATGATCAGATGAAGCCCTGAAACCCTGAGATTCTCCTCTTCTAACCTGGTGATCGTAAATAGCAAAACTCCAACAATTTGAGGATGTTTGTTACACTAAAGGCTGTACCAAATGTTGTTGTTTTTTTAAATAGTGGCCCAGGGGTCTGCAACCTTTACTAACAAAAGAACCATTGTTGGCCAAATAAAGAGAAAAAATCTGCACATTTTTTTCTTGTGGATTTGCCACTTTAATTGCACATTTTTTTCTTGTACATTTGCAACTTTAAATCTCTTAAATCTGCACATTTTTTTCTTGTAGATTTGCCACTTTAAATCTCTTAAATTTGCAATTTTTTTCCTGTAGATTTGCCACTTTAAATCTCTTAAATTTGCACATTTTTTTCCTGTAGATTTGCCACTTTAAATCTCTTAAATCTGCAAAAAATGTTCTTGTAGATTTGCCAATTTAAATCTCTTAAATCTGCAGATTTTTTCTTGTACATTGGCCACTTTAATCTAGTAAATTTGCAACTCTCCCACCCTGGTTTGTATTTTTATTTCTATTCATACTTGGCCTTAATATGCCGTCATAGTCAAGTTCTCCTCGTACAAATCCATGTGGTTCTACGACCAAACACAGAGAGACATGGGGACCCCATTTTTATATCCACTGAAGTTACCAAATATAGTTCTTCGCCTGATAAAGGGTTAAAAAGCTGCGCAAACCAATTATTCGACTATCAAAATAGTTGAATTTAATAATCGATTAAACTAATAATTGTTGCAGCTCTATTTCAAACTATTTGGTACAGCCCTATAGTGACACTGTTACTTAACTGTGAGTCAACTAGCAGGTCCAGATGAAGCTCTTCTTCATTCCTCCACTATAACAACACTACCAGCTGTCTCAGTCCACACAGGGCCAAATCACCTGCAGGAGTCACCAGCAGGCTAAAGCACAGACAGTTTGAATCCAGCATCACTCTGTCAAAGGCACACGTCTTCAGTAAGGCTTTATCTCTCACTCACACACACTCACACACACATACACACACTGTCTACACATAGTGCTGTCCGTAAGGTGCAGAAGCGTCTTGCAGGCATACATACATATAAGCTATGTACATTATTAACAGCAGGAGGCAGAAGAGAGGAGAAGACGTGGATACACTGTTCACAGTCTGTCAGTCTGTCTGTCTGTCTGTCAGTGAGTCTGTTGTTCTTCTGTCTGTCTGTCTGTTGGCGGGTACATTGTCCTGAGGTCTCCAGACAGACAGACAGATACACACACACACACACACCTGCGTTCCACTTCGGGGCTAATCAGGGCTCCATAATGATTGTCAATCTTTATCTAGATAACAACATGCCTTTGATTGTTTTTGCAGCTTGCTGCTGGTAAAGCTGGTTTGCCAACAGTAATCATGTTCCATCGTTGTGTCCCAGTTTCATGCTTAAACTCCAGCTTCTAATACTTGTAGCGCAGTCTTATAAGGACGTGTGTCAGTTGAAAAGTAAATGAAATACTTCCTATGGTCGACTGTTAGGCATCATTAGTTTGATTGCAGACTGTACAGCAGTAGAGATCACAGCACGGTGAGTGTTAGCATGTAGTTTCAAACCTACAGTAAGGCAACGCTGGCTCAATGATTTAAAAAAAGAAATTCATCTCCGGGTTGTGCAATTAAAAAAACATTTAAGACATTTTACAACTAAAAGATATTTTGTGGTGAATTATCACAAAGCATCAGAAGACACACTCGACCTGTATATTTTTACAGGGACGGGATGAAAAAGCAGATTACTTAGAAATAAGTGAGGAAGTTGGAGTAGTGATGGCCTAATTAAGCTTCATAAACCCTTTTCTACATTGTCTGAGCTCACTGGAAGGTCTGTTCAACAAAGGGTTAAAAACACACTGAATTGCCATTCCTTGAGCCTTTTTCTTTAAATCAAGAGCTCCATCTAGTGACTAATGGTTCATGACGCTTCATTTGGACATCACTACTGGAAAGTTCTGAGAATACAGTCATGGAAAAAATTATCAAACCATCCTTTTTCTTCAATTTCTTGTTCATTTTAATGCCTGGTACAACTAAAGGTACATTTAATAGGACAAATATAATAATAACAACAAAAATAGCTCATAAGAGTTTAATTTAAGAGCTGATATCTAGATATTTTCCATGGTTTTCTTGATAATGATTTTGGTTATCATCCATGACTGTAGATGTGAAAATGACCAAAAATAGACGTAAAAATGACTAAAAAAAGTCACAAAATGAGCAAAAATCTTGATAATGATTTTGTTTTTTATCAAGAAAACCATGGAAAATGTCTAGATATCAGCTCTTAAATTAAACTGTTATGAGATATTTTTGTTGTTATCATTATATTTGTCCAAACAAATGTACCTTTAGTTGTTCCAGGAATTAAAATGAACAGGAAATTGAAGAAAATAAAGGTCCAATATTTTTCCCATGATTGTATACGTATGTGTATTACTTGACTCTGGCCATCAGTTGCACTTTACTCTGAACCAATTTAGCATTAGCATTAGCCTTGGTTCCCCTCTACAGTGTGTCCTATGCAGGTAATGCAACAAACACAGATGATCTTGTGTTCGTGCATGTAAGGCAAGAATTTAGCCGACATCTGTCAGCAGTTCCTCCAGTTAAGAGAAAGTGAATTCATCGACCGAACAGAAGCTACAAAAAAACCAAAGGCTCGCCCTGTTTAGGCTCCACGCAGCCCCGATGGAGAACACAAACTATCTGCCATTCCTATTCCTACTGGAAGCAGTGACGACACGCCCTCGTCTGGGGTCGGAGGTCAGGAGGAAGTCAAATCGGAGGTTTTCACAATGACACTTGCGCGCTTCTCGTGGGCGTGGCTGCTTGCGGCGGCAGCGAGAGAGTTCTGGCCGTAGGTCGGCGTCCAGCCGTCGGTGTGGTAGCTGATGAGGGGGGTCGGGTCGCGCGTGCTCGTCACCCTGAAGTTGGGTTTGCCCGCGTTGACGAAGGTGGCCATCCCGGGGAGAGAACACATGGGGATCCTGAGAACTGAGTTGTAGTCCCGCCTCCAGACTGCACCGACACCCTGTCAATCAAAACAACGGAAAGGAGAAGAAGATGTACACACAGTAAGTCAGGGTTCGGACACTTTAGCAGTGGTCAAATTCAAGCACTTTTCAAGGAATTTCAAGGTCCATTTTCAAGCTTTTCCAGGACCTTTCAATGGTTACAAATTTGTTTTGTAACCAATTTTTGTTTTATTTTACTTTTAATATTATTATTATTTTAAATCATTTTTATGTGTCATTTTTTTCTATGTGATAGTTACTTGTTTTAATTTAACTTGTGAATTTTAATACAGGTAGAGGTCTGTATAAGTGGAAGGTCCCTTTAATTACTATTTTTTTTGTGTATTTTTTTGGTAATTTTGTGTATTTTTTAAAATCATTTTGTGTATTTTTTTAATAATTTAGTGTCTTTTTTGGTAATTCTGTGTCTTTTTTTGGTAATTTTGTGTCTTTAAAATAATTTAGTGTCTTTTGGTAATTCTGTGTAATGTTTTGGTCATTTTGTGTCTTTTTTTTAATAATGTTGTGTATTTTTTTAATAATTTAGTGTCCTTTTGGTAATTCTGTGTCGTCTTTTTGTAATTTTGTGTCTTTTTAAAATAATTTTGTGTCTTTTTTAAATGATTTTGTGTCTTTGTTGGTAAGTCTGTGTAATTTTTGTAATTTTGTGTCTGTAAGTAATTTTTTTCAGTCATTTTGTGTCTTTTTTTTGTCATTTTGATACTGCCTCCAGCATCCCCCAGGTAATTTGAGTTTGAGACCCCTGCTGTAGGCTATTCAGTTTATATATATTTTTTCCATTGAAAATGCAGTTATCTATAGTCAGATTGCAAGATAAATACAGTGAGAATTTCAAGCATTTACAAGCACTTTATCCAAAATCCAAGCACTTTTCAAACCTTGAAATTCAACATTAAAATTCAAGCATTTTCAAGGCTTTCAAGCATCCACATGAACCCTGATGAGTGCATCAGATTTCTGACGTTTGTTATGTTGAAACACCATTAAAAAAACAACAGAAAAAATAATCATCGAGCTGAATCATAATTTCTGTGAAATTATTAGAATACATGTGTCACAAGATGTTGCTTTGGAAGAGAACAATACTTGGAAAACCATAACTGAATCCAATAGCCAAAACTATAATTCTTCTTGACTGCTATTATAAAAACTGCCAAAATAATCAGAAAAGTTTGAACATAACACCACAGTTAAGAACACTTTCTTCTTACCACCGATAAGAGGTGGAGTGTGTGCTTGTGTGTGCACAAGTGTGTGTGTGTTCAGTGTGGGTACAATGTACTACACAGGCCAACCTCAAATCTGTTAATGTTTGACGGCCACAGTTCCTGACAAGGCCCTCCCTTTTCTCAGTCTCGCAACATTACAGGAAGGAACACACACACACTCTCACTGACACACTCACACACACTGACGCACACACACTCTCACTCACACACAAACACACACACCCTGTTTCTGCAGTAAGGTTGAAACAGGTAAAAACCTGTTTATCTGCAGATCAGAGCAGTTAATGATTCATTCATCTCTCTCTCTCTCTTTCTGTGTATAATGGGAGACTCACCTCTTTGTTTTCTTCTGTGTCGCTATCAGTGTCGCTGCCTGTAAATAAAGACAAGAAACAAAGCATTTATAAACAGATAATGCATCAGAATTCCTATGGTATAAACTGTGAGGATGGCTGGTGTAACTCCTGCATGGTAGCAATGGAAACAAATGTTTTTTTAAAAAGGAAGGAGAGACAAACAAAGGAATGAAAAACAACTGTAAACCGACTGAGCCAACTCTGCCTGAATGACTGGTTGGGGAAGATGAATAAACCGATGAACAGATGTCAGAGCGGTAATTAAATGACTAATAGAAGATAGAAAAGAAGTGGATTACTGACAATGCAATGACCTCTGAGCAGCATCATGTTTAGTTTCCTGTGAGCATGTATGGTTTCGGAAAAGAGAAAGCAATCTTTTTTGTATTGCACATGCTTCTATTTAATTAGAGCTAAAGAGATAAGCTACCGGCCTGAGCAATGTGAATTAAATTACTGTTCAGGATCATATTTTCTGCTTCACATTTAGTGTTTTGCCCACATGAGGACTGTGGTGCAGAAGATGCAGGCACTTTCTGTGGATGATGTAATAAGTGGTGATGTAATGGCAGATATGAGCAGTTCATGGGGTCACCATCTGACTGCTTCACATTTTTAGTTTTTTTTCTCTGGCTGTACAAAATGAACACCAATTAAAACAAAACAAACAAAACAAGATGTGATTTAGGTTTTGCAGCCATGTGATTCTGTGTGTTGCATCAAACACGTAGCATGAACCATGTCCTAGAAAGTTAGAAAGTTAACCGCATAGTTTTGATACACATTTGTAAATGTGGTTAAAAACTGTGGTTCTGAATTACTGACAGCTACTCTGCAGGTTCTACAAAGCTGGTTCCATGCAACTAACCCAGTTACGCTCCTTGTCATGACAAGATGTGGTAAATCGTGGTGTGTAAAGCGTGTGTGTCGCCTCACCGCAGCACGAAGACACGGGAGATATCTGGAGCGGGTACGAGTGGGAGGAGCTGACGGTCTGTTCTTCGTTCTCAGTGGTCACTTCGATCGTCTGGCAGACGAACGGCAGCTGCTCGCTCGTGATCACGTTGTCTTCTACTGAGCTGTGAATGGCTGTCAACACAGACAAGAGTCACTCTACTGCTGCGAAATAAATTATTGGTAAAAAATATCTTTAGTGTGTGGAATCATCTACAACTTGTTGTGAGATAAAGAGTCATCTCCATCAGCTATTTGTACTTCTAGTCAAAAAATTGCTTCACCCTCCTCTTATGTTGCAGGTCAAATAGACCCATTTTAAAAATTGAGGAGAAAAAAAAACAGTTCAAAGTATTTTTTTCGTAAAAAGAAAAAACATTTAAAATGTAAAATATAAAATAAAAAAATAAAAAATTCATATAAAACCATTGTATTTTATACGATGGGGCCAAGTATGAAGAAAAAAAATAAAGACCCAGGGGGATGGGGGTAATATTTCAAGAAAACAGTCGCAAATTTACGAGATTTAAAGTGGCAAATCTGCAAGAAAAAAGTAGTAGATTTATGAGATTTAAAGTGGCAAATCTGCAAGATAAAAGTACTAGATTTATGAGAAAAAAATAGCAGATTTATGACAAAAAAGTGGCAAATTACGAGGAAATGTAGCAGACTCAAGAGAAAAAATGTCGAAAAATATAGTGTTTTGTATTTTAAATGTAAAATATAAAAAATAAAAAAAAAATCAATGTCATATAAAACCATTGTGTTTTATACGACGGTGTATTAGGGACAAGTATGAAGGGAAAAAAAATACGGACTCCGGGGGGTGGGGGTAATATTTCGAGAAAAAAGTTGCAAATTTACGAGATTTAAAGTGGCAAATCTGCAAGAAAAAAGTAGCAGATTTATGAGAAATAAGTGGCAAATCTATCGGGATATATATATTGTATATCGATATTCAGCCTAAATATATCAGGATATGACTTTTGGTCCGTATCGCCCAGCCTTATAGCACAGTCAAGATATGAAAATATTCCAAATATAGCGTAGAGTTAAAGTGATATTAAACATTTTAGGTTTCTAAAATACATTTTGCTGCTGCCCCTGTCCACAGCAGCATACCACCACTATCCACTATAGGAGTATGAAGAAGAACCTCACACAACCTCACTTCAAAGAGCCTATCCTGTTAGTAAAGTAAACAGTGGTGTAGTACCTGAGGCACTGTCTGTCACTGTGAACTCCAGTGTTTCCTGCTTGATCCCTTCTTGTTTGATCATTTCCTGTTTGGTGTAGTCAATGGGTCCATCAGGATCAGTCATGTCTGAAGCTGGAGAAGCGCCCTGCTGGGGTGGAAAAAGAGACAGAAAAAAAAAGGATCGTTATAGATGATTATTTCAGTTATGCATATAAGACTTGTTTCCAAAATGACATTGAGCAGCATTACATATAGAGCAGAAAACATTTCTAAAACACAAGTTATGCACAACAATACTTGCAGGCTCATTTGAACAAATTATCCTCAACATAATAACACACAGGGTGTTTCCACTACAGCCCAATACCCGGAATGAGGTGGGTGTCACTCGCTGAAACGCCCCTAATTTGAATATGAGCCACCCTAAACGTTTTTTTGACTGGACTTTTTAAGTCCCTGTAGAAGAGCAGGGCCGTTTTTCTCCCCTAAAAAAGCCTGGTTGCTGATTGGATAGAACACTAAGCAGGATGTGACGTAGTACTCGACGCCACAACAACAACAACACGCGCCATTTGTAAAAGCCGGCAAAGCAGTGTTGCCAACTTAGCGACTTTGTTGCTATATTCAGCGACTTTTCAGACCCCCTGAGCGACTATTTTTCAAAATAGTGACTGGCAACAAATCCAGCGACTTTTTCTGGTGTTATTGGAGACTTTTGGAGACTCATTCTTACTCTTAGGTCCTCCTGCAGCAGTCTCTCCCAGCTGCAGCTGGAGCCGGAGGGGATGTTAACCCCTTAGGGTCCAGTCTGCAAATTGCTAACAGGCTAACAGTTAGCTCTGTAGTAGTACAGTGTGTATGTGCTGCTGCTGCAGGAAGTGTTCACTTAGCGATCTCTGTTTGTTTACAACAAGCACCAGACACTCTGTGCACAGTTAGTGATGCCGGTTAATTCACGATCACTATGTTTATGATCAGCGGAGACACTGTGCATAATTAGCCATGCTGCTTTGTTTATGATCAGCTGCTGACGTTGTACACAGTTAGCGATGGCGGTTATCCGTCGCGTATGGATCTCCGGAGTCTCTAAATCCCTCTGGGGGCCTTTTTGTAACGGAGACACGCAGAGTGAGAGGACTTTTAAGAGGGCGTGGCCTGAGAGTTTTTTTGGCCACTCTTCCCCCTAAAGGAAACGCAGCTATTTTAAGTGTGATCATGAGGGATGTAGTGATCCTGTGCAGACATGAGCAAGCTTTATGCTGATAGTTTTGTTCAGATATTCAGCTTTAAAAACATACTTGTTAGCGAGGTTATAAACATCTTATTCCAGCTTAAACCATAACAGGATACAACCTGCTATCTCAAGTATTTCAGATATGTAAACACATTACACAGAGCACAATCTACCAATCTAACAGCCAGATATTTAAAAGCACTCTTGTCGACTCCTAAATATGTGATAAACATTTAAAAAGTTAATGTCATTTCTGTTTATATCAGACTTAAATTAATTAACAATTTTTAGGAGTGACCTTTCTTCAGTTTTGACTTTAAACTAAAATTTAGGCCACACTGAATTGAAGATGATACAAAAAGGTTGAAGGTCAGTAACCTTTCTATTCCTTTCTGTTGACTCTGGGAATAAAGCAGCCAATCCCATCATTTTATTATGAATGTACAACTGGAGGAAGCAGTTATTGGTTTGACTTGTGCACTGCAGAATAAACAAGCAGAAAGGTTCGTCACTGCAGTCATGCTCTGTTATGTGGAAACCAGATCCACAGACGATTGTTGAACTTTGCAGCTCGAGCATAAATAACATTTCTAGAAAAGCTCTTCCTTGTCATGAAGAAAGACGGAAACATTCCTTTTTAAGTAAAGTATTTCTACTTCTAACATGCCACAGTAATCACAAGGCCTGAGTGAGGAAGCAGGAACACACTCTTCTCTTATTGTCTCATTATTTCCCTTCATGTTTTTAGCAGTGCTGTCACAATTAATATGCCATTAAATGTGCCAAAAATATTTTTCAAAATCCAGGCATTCATTCATTCATTCAATCATACATTTATTCATCTTTGTCTTAATTCCACTATTCATTTATTCATTCATTTTCCTGTGTATTGTTTCAATTTATTTGTTTATTTTTATTATTTTAATCATTTTTTAAATATATTGCATGTCTTTTAATTCATTTAAAATGTATTTTTAAATGCATTTGGTACTCCTTTTTTTTTAATTATGTATTTATATGTAATAATTAATATGGAGGATGGAAGCTTCCAAAATCCCCAAAAAATAAATGACTTGATAAACTTAATTAATATACCATAACATGTACAAAAAAAGATCATAATAAATATAGGCATATGATAAAATGTCACATAAATGTAATAATTTACCTTTATTAATTACGCCATTTATGAATTTTCCTGTGTCACTTCTCCATTTATTTATTTTACATAATTTTTCCTTTTATTTATATATTTTTTAATGTTTTTTTATTTATTTGAATGTATTTATTCTTTTTTTAAAGATTAATTTCTATATTATTGCATGTATATGTAATTATTTAGTTCTGTATTATCATATTTTTGCATTTCCTCTTCATAATGCAAATATGGTTGGAGTGCTGTATCACAGCAACAGCAGCTTGGAAAACAGGAAAATATGTGGCACTGAATTTGACTACATAGACCGTTTATCAGACTACATTATATGTATCCAGTATCCTTATTAATTTAGTTATTGAGTCACTTATTTTTTAACTATTTTAGCAGCATCTGTCCTACATATACATGACATGTGTGCCTACCTCTTTGTTTCCCTTGGGTCGTCCCTCCTTGTCTGTCTTCTTCTTTGCTGAATGGACACAGAAGCAAAAACACACTCAAAGAACTGATTTGTGAGCAACAATTTATGTGGCAAGTACGACAAATATGGACTATGGTTATTAAAGTTAACCAAAACGAACAAAATAAGAGTTTTTTAAGAACGATTACTAACTGAAACTGTATTTTGTGGTTACAAAACTAACTAAAACTAACTAAAATTATTGTGAAAATGTCCTTCGTTTTAGTCTTTGTCAACTTTTTTCATACGTAAACCTTTTTGGTTGATATGAAATCTATTTCATCCATTTGGTTTTATAACTTAATAAACTTATTGGAGCTGAGATGGATAATAAAAGGAAATAAAGGCAACATTTATTTTTACTTTTTTTTAATCTGGCACCCCACAAATACCCCATTACAAAGAAAAAAACTAAAACTAACACTAAAACTAATAAAAACTAAATAAAATCAACTCAACTTTATTTATAGAGCCCTTTAAAACAGCCATAGCTGATTCAAAGTGCTGTACATGGCAGGACAGACCAACAATAAAAAGAGAACAAATAAAAACATCTAAAACAGAGCGAGTCTCATGCTGGGTAAAAAACAGTAAATAAAAGTGGGTTTTAAAATAATCTTAATTTTAAAAACCACAATGTTTTTTGTTGTTGTTGTTTTTTAATAAAAACTAAACTAAAACTAAGCATTTTCCAAAAAAATAAAAACTAGCAAACTCACTCTAAAAACGAATTAAAACTAACTGAATTTGAAAACAAAAAAAAACACAAGGAAATTAAAACTAAAACTGTGGACTCAGAAAGAAGTCTTTCCAAGAAGAAATCAATAAGAAATCAATCTTTTATTATCCATCTCAGCACCAATAAGTTTATAAAGTCATAAAACCAGATAGATGAAATAGATTTCATATCAACCAAAAAGGTTTACGTATGAAAAAAGTTGATAAAGATGAAAACAAAGGACATTTTCACTATAATTACAAAAAAAATCACAAGGAAATTAAAACTAAAACTAATGAAAAATCCAAAACAATTTTAGCTTGCTATGGACTCAAAAAGAAAAGTATTTCCAAGGAGAAACCAATCAAATGTGTAAAAGCAGAAGATGAGCAGCAGCACTCACCTTTCTTCATGCTCCTCTCCGAGGAGGAGAGCATCTTGTAGACTCTGAAGGCGTTCGTTCCCTTTTTGATGCTTTTATCTTTCACCTCCTCGATGTCTGGTAAACTGTTCATGGCACAGCGGAAGTTAGCCTTCCATGTCTTTGGATCAGGACGGTCCACGCCTGCCTGGTATTTGCCTACACAAACACCACAGCACAAAAGATTAACCAAATGCTGTTTATTACTACAGACGGCCTGCAGCACAGATGTCCCCATCAGTTACTTCACAGGATCCAGCAGGCACTGCTCTGCTTCACATGCAAGCTTCATACACTTTGGTCAAATTTATATATTTTTTAATGTATTTTGAATGTATTTATTCATTCTTTTAAATTACTTTCTATATTAATGTATGTATCTTAATATTTACTTTGTATTGTAGCAGCTTGGAAAACAGAAAAATATGTGGCACTGAATTGGACAACATAGACTGTTTATCAGACTACATTATATATATATATATATATATATATATATATATATATATCAAATATCCTTATTAATTTAGTTATTGAGTCATTTATTTCTCATTATTTTTCCTTTTATTTTATTTTATTTTCCTGTGTAATTTTTCAATTTATTTATTTTTAATCATTTTTTAAATATATTGCATGTCTTTTAATTCATATAAAATGTTTTTTTAAATGCATTTGGTACTCCTTTTTTTAAATTATGTATTTATATGTAATAATTAATATGGAGGATGGAAGCTTCCAAAATCCAAAATAAATAAATGACTTGATAAACTTAATTAATATACCATTACATGTACAAAAAAATATCATGATAAATATAGCCATATGATAAAATGTCACATAAATGTATTAATTTACCTTTTTATTAATTACACTATTTATTCATTTTCCTGTGTCACTTCTCCATTTTATATATATTTTATTTATATAATATAATTATATTATATTTTTTATTTATTTTAATGTATTTATTCTTTTTTTAAAGATTAATTTCTATATTATTGTGTATATCTAAGTATTTAGTTCTGTATTATCTCATTTGTGCATTTCCTCTTCATAATGCAAATATGGTTGGAGTGCTGTATCACAGCAACAGCAGCTTGGAAAACAGGAAAAACTGTTCAAGCACTTTTCAAGGACTTTCATGGTCCATTTTCAAAGCTTTTCCAGTATCTTACACCTGTTGTAAGTTGCATGTTTTTTGAGTACTTACATGCTAAAAGGGGTAATTTCACTCAACCATACCAACAGAGATGGTTTTACACTTTTAACAACCAAAAGTACACTTTGCTAATCTCAATATTCATTTTTTTTTTTTCATTGAACATGTGATTATCTATAGTCAGATTGCAAGAGAAATACAGTAAAGATTTCAAGCATTTTCAAGCACTTTATCCAAAATCCAAGCACTTTTCAAACCTTGAAAATACAACATTAAAATTTAAGCATTTTTAAGGATTCAAGCACCCGTACCAACCCTGCAGATGAGATAAAATGACAGAAATAAGCTGTTTTTTTTACTTGTCAGGTATGACACGTCATGCAGACATTGTTACAAACTATGGAACAGCGTTGGCTATAATCATTAAGCTTGACAACAGATGGTTAGAGTTGTTTTGATTCCGATACCAGTATCAGAAATTGCTCCGATACTGCCGAAAATGCTGGTATCGGTATCGGCGAGTCCTGGAGTCCAGGCACCGATCCAATACCACGTAATTTATTAAACTAGTAATCTATTTACAGCTGCAACCTGCAGCTGCTGTTTTAGAGGGACGAGGAGGCTTTCTGACTTTCAAGTTCTGACTTTGAGTGTAAATTAAAGATTAGACCCGCCTTCAAAATAAAAGCAAACACATGTAGCTTTCAAAATAAGAGCACATGGATGTGTTAGCAGAGTCCACCACAGAATTTACAAGAAGACTGTCGAAACATGATGCCTTAACGGTGGATAATTTATCTGCTATAATTTCTTCCTCAAAAATACTAAACAACTCTGAAGTTGTCTAAAGAAGTGGTGCTGTGTTTGTATGGCAACATGAAATGAAACCCGGTGAAAAGGAGAAGCAGTGAGTGTGTGTTCAGATGTGTGTGTTACCTGTGTGTATGGCCCATCTCATGAAGAGCGGAGCATCTTTCTGCAGGTCCCAGCCGTGTCGAGCAGCGTGCATCCAGGGGATCTGGAAGATTCTCTTCTCCTGCACACATTTACATCCTGTCAGCTCTTTGGTCAACTTTAATTTCAATGTGTGTATACAGTAGTGTTCAAAATTCAATTCAATTCAACTTTATTTATAGAGCGCATTTCATGCACAAGGCAGACTCAATGTGCTTCACAATACACATAATTACAGTTTAAAACAACAACAACAACAAAAAACACAGAAAAATCAAACAAATCGATTACAAATTAATTGAAGAGTGCAGGTAGACAAGCCATGCCATATTCACCACATATACACTTACTTACTCACACATGTGCACCCACTCCCACAACCACACATGCACACAATTCAACCAAATGCTGTAGAGAAAAGATAGGTTTTTAATCTGTTTTTAAAAATGGCTACTGATGTGGCAAGTTTAACTGTGTCAGGCAGTCCAATAGTACCAATAACAGCAGTCCAATGTGACTAACCAGATTAATCCAGGTTTTTAGTATATTTTTTATTGCTACATGGCAAACAAGGTACCAGTAGGTGCAGTAGATTCTCAGAAAACCAACAAGACCCAGCATTTGTGATATGCAGCTCTTAAAGCTGTGCAGTTGGGCAATTAGTTGAAAGGGGTGTGTTCAAGAATATAGCAGTGTCTGCTGTTGACTTTACAAACTCAAAACTATTTTGTACAAACTGGGCCTATTTATCAAATCATGGATCAGTTTGCATATGTCAAAATACTTGAAGAGGTCATGTTGCCTTATGCTGAAGAGGACATGTCCTTAAAACGGGTGTTTCAACAAGACAATGACCCCAAACACACTAGTAAACCAGCAAAATCTTGGTTCCAAACCAACAACATTGATGTTATGGAGTGGACCTTAATCCAGTTGAGAACTTGTGGGGTGACATCAAAAATGCTGTTTCTGAAGCAAAACCAAGAAATGTAAATTAATTGTGTAATGTTGTTAAAGAATCTTGGAGTGGAATAACAGCTGAAAGGTGCCACAACTTGGTTGATCCATCCACACAGATGTGAAGCAGTTCTAAAAAAACTGCAGTCGTACAACTAAATATTAGTTTAGTGATTCACAAGATTGCTAAATCCATCCATCCTCGTCTGCTTAGCCGGGGCCGGGTCGCGGGGACAGCAGGTTAAGCAGGGCATTCCAGGCGCCCCTCAAAACAAAAAAAGTTTGTACAAAAAGCGACTTTGACTACCTTTAAAAGCGCTATATAAATTGAATGTATTATTATTATTATTATTATAAAATAGTTTTGAGTTTGTAAAGTCAACAGCAGACACTGCTATTTTTTTGAACACACCCCTTTCAACTAATTGCCTAATTGCCAAGCCTTAAGAGCTGCATATCACCAATGCTGGGTCTTGTTGGTTTTCTGAGAATCTACTGCACCTACTGGTACCTTGTTTGTCATGTAGCAATAAAAAAATATACTAAAAACCTGGTGTGTGTGTGTGTGCCTGGATCAGTTTACACGTACTTTGTTAACCCATTTCAGGCCTGGTATCTGACAGGAGTCGATCTGTTCCTCCAACCACGGACGCATCCTCATTCGCTCTACTGGCATTGTTTCCTGTGAAAACACAAACAAACAAACACAGTCATGTTTATGTTGTAGACGGCAACAACTGGATGTATGACACAGATAAACTATCTTTCAAAAGTGGATGCCAGGCTGGCAACCAGGCATCAAATTCAGGTTGTTTGTAGGGCTGGGCGATATGGACCAAAAGTCATATCCTGATATATTTAGCCTGAATATCAATAAACAATATATATATATATCCCGATATTTTTATCGCAAAGTGAGAGCAAATGTTCAGTCAAAGTCAAATATGACATGTCAGAAGTAGTTTTATTGAAACTGTTTATTTAAGTGAACATAAATACTCTATAACAGCAGGAGAAAGTTGTTTTTTTTAAAATCAACGCTCCATAAAGTGCACACTTAAATAAACAAATATCTTAAATAAAAGCCGCAGCTTGCCTGGAGCAAGGATCACAGTGCAAATTTGAACTATATCGATATATGCGATATGGTCTAATTCCATATCACATTTTATAAATATATAAATATATCAATATATCGCCCAGCCCTAGTTGCTGGATGGATGGATATATCTGCAATATTAACATGATATTATCATTTGTCTATTATTAATGGGATGCCAGTATTCAATTTTTTAAATATCATCAGACACAGAATATCTATCATTATCAATGGGACGGTCATTGATATTTCCATTTCTTTGCTATTGCATAAACCACATTGTCTTTCATTAGAACATGCACATTGCTCTGTAGTTTGGTTTCATTAAAATCAGCTTCTTGTCAATCAGCTCTTTCATTTGTGCAGCTGATGGGTTAGTTAACGTTTCACCCCACAGACAAACAACTTAGTTTGCTTTTAGATTTGTCTGTGCAGCTGCAGGTAAATGCATCAGTGCATTTGTCAGCCTTGTCTGGTTCTTTCTACACAGCACACTTAACCCATAAGAACCCATGTTGACACGCGTGTAACAAACACTTTAAATGTTCTATAATCTCCCATATACAGCTTTATGCTTCACCTTAACTCATTAAGTCCCTTAGCAAGACTGTTTGACTGTGACAAGAAGTGACTTCTCCAAAATGTGGCTGTGACTGGACACGAAATGTGAAAAAGTAGCTAATTTCAAAAAGCTTAAAGTTTAAAAGTTTAACAATTCTAATCCGTTAATATCCTGTTTTGCATTTAACCAGTTTTGACCACATTTCCTGAACAAATTAATATAAAACAAGTAAAAATATCACTATGACG
The DNA here is from genome assembly GCF_030273125.1 of Centropristis striata. Classification (NCBI taxonomy): domain Eukaryota; kingdom Metazoa; phylum Chordata; class Actinopteri; order Perciformes; family Serranidae; genus Centropristis; species Centropristis striata. The sequence continues at coordinate 4,560,898 of NC_081528.1, read as the reverse complement.
TATACGTCACATTGGGCTTTTAACCAAAAAATCGAAAACCTGATAACAAAAATAGTAATAGGCCACTCAATTATTTTCATTGTTTAAATATTAATTAATTAATATATGCTCTGCTGTTCAATTTAAAGTACATTTGACCAAATATGAACAAAAAATAATCTTGGTCCACTTGGTCTGTGGTATATCCCCCATAATTTTCCTTCAAGGATAAATAGGTCTGGGTTCTTATGGGTTAAAATATCTCTAATGCAACAAATAATAACATGTATTTATTTAGTGGTGCACAGTTTGCGGTTTCCTGTCCCAGTTAAAACAAGATTGCCTAACCCTAACCCTAATCCTTAAACCAAGAAGGGTTTGCCAATTTCTCAGAATATTTGCCAATACAAACCTGGCAACTCTTACTGTCAAGCCGTGTAAGATGACTGACTCAACAATTCAAAGAATTTTCTCAAAAGCTAATAAGATAAGATAATAACATAAATATGAAAACACAAGTCATGTGGTCTACTCTGCCAACCAATATGCAGGATTTCTGCAGGTTTCGAAAAGTTTTTTAGACCCTTTAAGACCAGAATGAACACAATTTAACCCTGTGGAGTCTCCAAAAGCTCCAAATAATCCAGACTTGTTGCCTCCATCAGACTAGAAAACAAAGCAGCGTGGAGCCCTACTGTACATTTACCTCTAAAGTTCTGGCTGTAAACTCCATGAGGCCAGTTTCAGTTTGATGATGATATACCAAGTAAAACTGGAGACAAGCTCAAATAGATTTAGTATAAAATGATAGAACTGGATGGAACCCTCTTATATGGTAGATTTGACACCTTTGCTCACATTTGCAACATTTAAAATTCTGTATTGAGCATGATAGTGTTTGGAAAGTTAAAAAAAAGATTCAAAATCACTTTTTATGTGATTAAAAAAGACACAAAATGAGCAAAAAAAGACACAAATTACTAAAAAAAGACACAAAACGACCACAAAGACCATAAAATACACAAAATGAGAAGACAGAATGACCAAAAAAATCACAGGACACAAAATGACAAAAAAGACACAAAATGACCAAATAAACGACACAAATTAACTAAAAAAGACACAACAACAGACACAAAATGACCAAAAAAGACACAAAAAGACACAAAATGACCAAAAAGACACAAAATGACCCAAAAAAGACACAAAATAACCAAAGAAGACACAACAACAGACACAAAATGACCAAAAAAGACACAAAATGACCAAATAGACACAAAAAGACCATAAAAGACACAAATGAGTAGACAGAATGACCAAAACAAAAACAGAGCACATAAAATTACCAAAATAAAAGACACAAATAACTAAAAAAGACACAAAAAGACAGAAAATAACTTACTCAAAAATGGACAAAATAGTCCAAGACTGCATAGAGTTAAGACCTATTTCAGGTCTGTGGTAAAAAATTATGAAGAATATGAAGAGAGTAAATTCACACATTCAGTAACATGCAGTAAAGGGAACTTGCACTTTTGTCTGCGGTTGTAAAGATAAAACTGCTGCCAAGTTCATGGCGGTGAAGTTGCACTATCATGACTTTAACTGCAGCCGTGCTGTATCCCCCCACCACCATATCTGTTCACGACAAGAGGAAAACAGAAAGAGCTAAGAGAATATAATGAATACAGCATGTTTATCTTAAAACAGTAAGAGTAAACTTCACCCACCCCACCCTGCACATCTGATTTAAGAGCAGCTTTATGAGGTCTGTAGTCTGATGTGATCAAAGTCCGGCGGGCCACTGAGCGTGACACTCCCCGTGCTCGCTGCAGGAAGCCAACGCACCGCCTCCTGGTGAGAACCAGCTCCCCAACAGGTCAAACAGGGTGACATGGCACCGCATCAGATACTAAATATTATCTCCATTTATGAGCCACAGGGTTGAAACTTCCAGCTGCATCCAGCTTATAGTACGAACAGCAAAGACAGCAGTTCTGTATTATTATAACCCACATAAAAGTGAAAATGTGTTAGTGGAAATAGTGTATGGTATATGATGAATTGTATATTTTTTTACAGCATTAGTAATTTAACTTTTATAATATATATCCTTTATTTAAGCAGGTAAAAGTCTCGTTGCGATTTAAAAAATCTCTTTTCCTTCGAGAGACCCGGCCGAGAAAGCAGCATAAAAAGTGACAATTTACAACATTTAAACACAGTTAACATAAATAATTAAATACAATTAAATACAAATGCAAACATCACAACAACAACAGTGAAGGAGCCTCAGTAGAGACTTATATGGAGCAGTCACACTGACCAAGAGAAATTATTTCTTTATCCTTTAGAATCGATTTAAATTCACCCATTGTGATCAACTCAGACAATTTTAATTAATTTTGCAGATTGTTCCGTGATAATGGGGCGGAGTAACTAAAAGCTCTCTTACCTAACTCAGTTCTCACTCTTGGCACCAGCATGTGTACAATATTTTGTGAACTTGTAGGTAATAATGCAAAAAAAAAGGGTAAGAAATAGTGTGCTTTAGTCATTAACTGAGCCTAAACTAGTGTCAGACCAATACTACTACTACTACTACTACTTACATTGTGTATTTTTCTGATTGCACAGTGACTCACATTTGATATTAAAGCCTGACCTTTATAAAAGTCAAACGATTTTACTGTCCAATATTTGCCTATCACAGATATAATGGTGTCTGCATAAATGTCTTCCGATATGCATTTATTTGGATTTAAAAAACATTTTTTACAGAATATAATACAGGAAAAAAGTTATTGGGTAATTTAGAGATTGTCTCATCACATAGTTCTGGTTCATAGCAGACCTCGTGGATTTATAATCCTGTGACAGGCAGCACAGGATGAGAGACAAAGACAGGACAATAACTTAAAGTCACTGTAGCAAAGTACAGCTGGCAGCAAGAATAGGAACATTTAGTAGCATTTTAGAACATAAAACAGCAAAATGATCAAACTGCTTAGTGTATTCTGCCTGTACGCTTATGACATAAAAAGGAGAGTGACAGTAATGTTAAGTGTGTGTGAGTGAGTGTGTGTGTGTGTGTGTGTGTGTGTGTACAGGAATTTTCTACTCATCCACAAATTTCCAGTAATGTTCTGGCTCTATTTAGTATCCTTTGTTTAAAAAGAACAAAAAAAAAACTGCAGGAGTCACCCGGCTGTATGACTAAAAATAATAATGGATAACAATGTAAAAATTTCTACAACATAACTGAACCCTATAATTGCAATTAAAAACTCACAAAGCCGACAGTGCAATTTAAATAGTATTCATATATATAATGCATCATATACAGTTATGGAAAAAAAATATTAGACCACCCATTTTTCTTCAATTTCTTGTTCTTGTTTAATGCCTGGTACAAGTAAAGGTACATTTGTTTGGACAAATATAATGATAACAACAAAAACAGCTCATACGAGTTTAATTTAAGAGCTGATATCTAGACAGTTTCCATGGTTTTATTGTTAATGATTTTGGTCATTATGAAGAAATCCATGGAAAATGTCAAGATATCAGCTCTTAAATAAAACTGTTATCATTATATTTGCCCAAACAAATGTACATTTAGTTGTACCATACATGAACATGAACATGTCTAATAATTTTTGCCATGACTGCACACACGCACACATGTAAATATGCATGTGTACACGTCTACAAACACATTTTTAAGTTGCAGATGACAATGCAGTTTAAATAAGATACCTGTGACAGCACTCAGATATCCTAACACATGCATGAACACCTGAATACAACACGAATATTGTTCACAAGTCAGCACTTTCTAAACATACCATAATAGTTAAAACTTCCCAAAACACATAGAAATGTCACACTAACAACAGCAGTCCCTCTGATCCTTTATAAGTTATCCAATATATTAACAAGTGGACAAATATAATGATAACAACAAAAATAGCTCATAACAGTTTAATTTTAGAGCTGATATCTGGATATTTTCCATGTTTTTATTGATAAAAAACAATTTCATTATCAAGATTATCATTGTTTTTGGTCATTTTGTGTCTTTTTTGACAATTTTTTCGTCTATTTTCCGTCATTTTGTGACTTTTTTAGTAATTTTTACATCTATTTTTGGTCAGCTCTCGATATCAGCTCTAAAATGAATTTCTTATCAGCTATTTTTGTTGTTATCATTATATTTGTCATATATATTTGTTCAACCTGGCAGTCCTGAAAAACAACACTCATGTGAAACAAATGTGAGACTTTGCCATGAGCATAAATGGAAGTTAAAAAACAAAATCAGATGTTTTACTCTTCCTAAAAACAAGCAAACAACCAAAATAAGTTTTTAAACTTAAACTACTTACCGAAAAAAAGTTTTATTTTGAAAATTACAATCAGGCTATTGCTGTATTCAAACTGTAGCCAAATAGACAAATATAATGATAACAACAAAAATAGCTGATAAGAGTTGAATTTCAGAGCTGATATCTAGACATTTAACATGGTTTTCTTGATAATGATTTTGGTTATTATCAAGAAAACCATGATAAATGTCTAGATATCAGCTCTGAAATTAAACTCTTATGAGCACATTTTTGTTATTATCATTATATTTGTCCAGACCTTGTACCTTTAGTTGTACCAGGCATTAAAATGAAGATAAATGGTGGTCTAATATTGTTTTCCATGACTGAATGCTTATTCTGTACTTCGTCAGAAACACATTTAAAAAAGTTGGAGCTGGAATCAAACATAGTAGCTGCTTGACTGCACAGACAGAAGTTATGGATAAAACCACATTTATCTGATGCATCAAGAATTAAATTTAATGTCACATAACATAGTGCAGGGATTTTCCATGGTTTTCTTGATAATGATATTGGTTATTATCAATAAAACCATGGAAAATGTAGATATCAGCTCTTCAATTAAACTCTTATGAGCTACTAAGTTATCCAATATATTAACAAGTTACTAGCCACATTGAAGCTCCTCCACCTCTGACTTGTGCTAAATGTCACTAACAGGTTTATTTAGCCCTTAATGCAGCAGGGCATTACAACCAAAATAAGTTTTTAAACTTAAACTACTTACCGAAAAAAAGTTTTATTTTGAAAATTACAATCAGGCTATTGCTGTATTCAAACTGTAGCCAAATATACAAATATAATGATAACAACAAAAATAGCTGATAAGAGTTGAATTTCAGAGCTGATATCTAGACATTTTCCATGGTTTTATTGATAATGATATTGGTTATTATCAATAAAACCATGGAAAATGTAGATATCAGCTCTTCAATTAAACTCTTATCATTATATTTGCCCAAACAAATGTACATTTAGTTGTACCATACATTAAAATGAACATGTCTAATAATTTTTGCCATGACTGCACACACGCACACATGTAAATATGCACGTGTTTACGTCTAAAAACACATTTTTAAGTTGCAGATGACAATGCAGTTTAAATAAGATACCTGTGACAGCACTCAGATATCCTAACACATGCATGAACACCTGAATACAACACGAATATTGTTCACAAGTCAGCACTTTCTAAACATACCATAATAGTTAAAACTTCCCAAAACACATAGAAGTGTCACACTAACAACAACAGTCCCTCTGATCCTTTATAAGTTATCCAATATATTAACAAGTTACTAGCCACATTGAAGCTAACCTCTGACTTGTGCTAAATGTCACTAACAGGTTTATTTATGTGTGTTTGTCTCCCGCGTGCCAGGCAGCGTGCTGACCAACAAAAACAACCAAAGCCAAAAGTGAAAATAAATACCGTAGCTAATCAACAAACGCGGAGAAAAACTCCAGTAGTACTTTCACTTAGAGAGCGGAGCAGGCAGCCGTCATGTCGTCCTGAGGGAAGTCTGTCTGTCTGCCTGCTGAGAGCGAGTTAAAGCAGCGTTAACATGCGGAAATCACCCGTTACCTGTTCGGTGTGGACGGCCTGCAGCCTCTCAGTCCCGCTGCCTCGCAACAACCGGAGCCCGAGCGGGACAACTTCACTCAGTGGAGGTTTTCAGTGGAAAAAGGAAAGTGTGGCCGTGGGTTTCTTTTCTGTTTCTGTGTCCAGAGCGAAAGCAAAACAAGGCAGCCTCAGAGGAGGAGAGGTGGGGGCTCGAGCTGGAAATCCCCCTCCTGCTCTCGCGCTCTCTCTCGCTTTTGGGCAGCTCGCGAGCGACGTCACGGAAGTCTCTTTGGCCGCGTGCGCGCTCCCGAGGAAACACCCACGTGAGGAGGTGTCACTCTGCTCTGATACCCGGGTACCATGGAGACGACTCAACTTCAATTTAACTAACTTCAATTTATTGTTTGATGTGTTTCTATAGGCAGGTTAGAAATGTATCTTATTCTGTTTTATTTTGTTTTATCTGACCTTTCTTTATTTTTTATCTAATTAATTTCTAACCTGCCTCTATATATATTTATTTATTGTTTTATCTTTTTTATCTAGCTTTTTAAAAAAAAAGTTTTTTTGTTATTATTATTTACTTTTATATATATATATATATGTGTGTGTGTGTGTGTGTGTGTGTGTGTGTGTGTTATATGTGTTATATATATATATGTGTGTGTGTGTGTGTGTGTGTGTGTGTGTGTGTGTGTTATATGTGTTAATAAATAATAATAATAATAATAATAAGTAAATAATAATAACAATAAAAAGTTCTTTTTTAAAAAGCTAGATAAAACAATAAATAAATATTTAAGAAGTAGAGCATGATAAAACACACACACACACACACACATATCTATAAATATATATATATATATATATATATATATATATATATATATATATATATAGATAGAGAGAGAGAGAGACTAATAAATAGTAGCAAATAAAGAAAGTAAAGATGTTATAACACTAAAATGCAAAAGTAGTAAGTAAGAAGTAAAAGCCAAATTAAAAAGTATTCCAGCTTTTCCTCAGTTATTTTGTTTCTGATCATCATACATCCTAATTTTATGTTTTCCTTTAGTGATTTTTTAATAAAATCCCTTTTTGTGTCACTACCCTTCTAATGGTCAAAAATGACCTGTATCCATTTTCAATGTTATTTCATGTATGTCTGAGTGTTTCTATTATAGATCTTTGAAATAAATATATTTTATTGTTTATTGTTCCATGCATTTTGTAAATATCTTGGGGGGTTTTTAGGGGTTTTTTATAGCACAAATCATCCTTTTTATCTTTTCCTTTCGTACTTTTTGAACAAGCACAGCTGTTGTACTTCTACTTCAAGTTTACACACATGGGTCAAAAATGACCCGTATGCTTTTATAATAGAATTTGGCGGGAAAAATGTTTGTTTGGGAGTATGAATATATTGACAGCTCAGCACAGCTCCCTTTACACATCACACACTGATGGCACAGCGCTCCGTTTTTAACTCTTTTTATTTTTCAAACAAAAATGCTTTGCCCTGGTTAGGGGGTACTTGGCTGAAAAAATATTTCACAGGGGGAACATCACTGAAAAAAGGTTGAGAACCACTGCTGTAGAAGTCTCTTTCTACAAGTACACAACTCACGGGTGATTCTCATGAACATGGTACAGCTTATAGCAAAAATCCAAGAGCATTCAATACATGTTTTATTTTACCCTTTATAACAAATACAATCTAAAGTCACTGTTTAATATGAATTTATAATCTATTTAAACATTTTAAGGTATTTTCTGACATTTTTAGAGACACTGTGAGCAAAAATCATTACCGTAACACATTTTTAAATAAATAAATAATTTATTTCTTTGGCAAGCACTTAAAAATGCTCAAGGGTAGCCGATATCACCAAAATGTATTTTATTAATATACACACATTTTAATGCAAACAATTCTATCAATTTTCATTCAGATTTTATTCTTTCATTCTTACATTGTTAAAGATCATCATATTTGATTATATTCTGTTAAATTATACATTTTTAAACAAATGTATATTCATTTTTATACATTTTTTTCAATATTTATTGTGTATAAGTGTGGGGGGAAACCATGACATTTTTATCTGGACGCATTACAGTAATGAATTTGTGGATCAAAAATATGTTTCAAAATATAAAAAATATTATTTTAACACAAAACAATGAATTGTGCCTCATTATGGCTATATTGATCATTCATATCAAAGTGAAATATATTTAGTTTAATAAAGTATGTCCTTATAATCTTCACAGACAGAACTTAGACTGGTTTCATGAGAATCACCCTCATAGAGTTTGTGACTTCAAATTTACTGATATGCATTCACAATCACTGTACACAATTTTATTTTATTTTTTAACTACTATCAATTATTTATTGCCCCTCCACTATGGAGGTATTAATAACTTATTTATTTCACAAGGCTCAGCAAAGATTTTATTATCTGCCATATGTCTAGTGTGGGCTGATGGTGTGTGGGTGTGTGTGTTTGTTTATTGTTTATTGTTTATTGTATGCATTGTTGTATTGTTGCTGCTCCTCCACATGTGAAGTTCCTAACGGAAAAATAAAGTTCTTTGAATTGAATTTGAATTGAATTTAATTGAACTACAAATTCCAAATCTTCAATCTTTTGCACCAATAATATCTTCATAAGAGCCAGTCCTGCAGATCCTCCCAAAAAGTAAAGAGTAATAACTCCAGAGGAGCACATGGGGAAACTTAACTAACGCCCATCCTGACTCATAGACGATCTTTGAGCTGGATTTCATTTTCACTTCCTCTATCTCCTCCTCTGGCCACATCCAGCCGTTTCTGCACGGCTGCTGCAAGAAACGAAACAAGAAACTTGCAGCAACTGTGTGTGAGAAAGATTAGACATGAGCCCACCTGCAGTAATTTAGAAAGTGCACGTTGTGTCTGTATTTGCCTGCGTGGCCTAAAGTTAGAGATGTGGCTTCAAAACATGAAAATGCATTTTATATTCAGTTTCAGAGTTTCAGTTGGAAGTTTTTTATAGACTCAAAGCTTTGAGAGTTACATCTCCTCTGAACATAAAGAAATATATTTTATTATAAATGATCACATTGCAATTTATAGGAAGATTGGAATGTATTAAACGTATAATTAATAACATAGAAATACAGACATGGAAAAAAAATATTAGAACACCTTTGTTTTTCTTTAATTTCTTGTTCATTTTAATGCCTGGTACAACTAAAGGTTCATTTGTTTGGACAAATATAATGATAACAACAAAATAGCTCATAAGAGTTTAATTTAAGAGCTGATATCTAGACATGTAACATGTTTTTATTGATAAAAAACAATTTCATTATCAAGATTATCATTGTTTTTGGTCATTTTGTGTCTTTTTTGACAATTTTTTCGTCTATTTTCCGTCATTTTGTGACTTTTTTAGTCATTTTTACGTCTATTTTTGGTAAGCTCTAGATACCAGCTCTTAAATTAATCTCTTATCAGCTATTTTTGTTGTTATCATTATATTTGTCATATATATATTTGTTCAACCTGTCAGTCCTGAAAAACAACACTCATGTGAAACAAATGTGAGACTTTGCCATGAGCATAAATGGAATAATAATTTGAAAAAATCTGATGTTTTGCTCTTCCTAAAAACATGCAAACAACCAAAATAAGTTTTTAAACTTAAACTACTTACCGAAAAAAAGTTTTATTTTGAAAATTACAATCAGGCTATTGCTGTATTCAAACTGTAACCAAATATACAAATATAATGATAACAACAAAAATAGCTGATAAGAGTTTAATTTCAGAGCTGATATCTAGACATTTAACATGGATTTCTTGTTAATGATATTGGTTATTATCAATAAAACCATGTTAAATATCTAGATATCAGCTCTTAAATTGAACTCTTATCAGCTATTTTTGTTGTTATCATTATATTTGTCCAAACAAATGAACCTTTAGTTGTACCAGACATTAAAATGAACAAGAAACTGAAGAAAACAATAGTCTAATATTTTTCCCATGACTGTATGTGTCATCAATTCCTGTAGAATATGTAAATAAAGCCACTTCTCATACTTTTAAGTCCTGCATTGAGTCATCAGTCCACAGATTAAAAGAAAATGAGTCTAATAACACTAGCTGTGATCCAGATAATGTATTTTAATAATTTAGGTACATTAAGACATAAGTCTGACCTCAAAATACCTGAATGAATAGATCCCCTTACAGGCCTGCCCACTTTATGCTCTAAATGTGTTATTTTCCCCTATTCTAGAATGGGATATTTTAATATTTCTGTGTCCTGGGGTCCCTAAACAGTCTAGGAGTTGCATAATTTGGGTATAACAGGGACGGACTGGGCTGGAGGTCAGGCTGTATCAGAATATCTCCAGCAGGACACGTAATATGAGGGGAGACAAATAATAGGAATTGTTTTAACCCTTCTGTTATGTTTGTTTTTTTATCAGGAACAGCAATAACCTAGGGCATGGTTAAATATCCAGAGCCTGTGGGTTTTTTTAGTCATTCTGTCTTCTCATTTTGTTTCTTTTTTGGTCATTTTGCGGCTTTTTTTGTCATTTTGTGTCTTCTGTGTTTTTTTGGTCATTCTGTCTTCTCATTTTGTGTCTTTTTTGGTCATTTTGTGTCTTTTTTTTAGTCTTTTTTTTGTCGTTTTGTGTCTTTTTTTGTCTTTTTGTGGCTTTTTTGTCATTTTGTATCTTTTGTGGGGGTTTTTTGGTCATTCTGTCTTCTCATTTTGTTTCTTTTTTGGTCATTTTGTGTCTTTTTTTAGGTTTTTACTAGGCTTTTTTTAGTCATTTTGTGGCTTTTTAAAGTCTTTTTTGTCTTTTTTAGTCTGTTTGTGTCTTTTTTTGGTCATTTTGTGTCTTTTTTTGTCATTTTGTGTATTCTGTGTTTTTTTGGTCATTCTATCTTCTCATTTTGTGTCTTTTTTGGTCATTTTGTGTCTTTTTTAAGTGTTTTTTAGTCTTTTTTTAGTAATTTAGTGGCTTTTTTTGTCTTTTTGTGTATTTTTTAGTCATTTTGTGTCTTCTTTGGTCATTTTGTGTCTTTTTTTAGTCATTTTGTGTCTTTTTTTAGTCATTTCGATGAAGAAGTCACACTTTGGCGCTTCTGGAGACTCCAGAGGGTTAATAATATGAAGGCTACACAGTTATGACGATCATGAAATTCCGTTCTACCACAGTCTGCCTCCTGACCGCCCTTTCTGTTTACACCAAACAGAAAGTATAGGTTTTTCAAAATAGAGGAACAGAAAATATGATGTTTGAAAAACACTGTTATTTATTACCTTCAAGATAAATACTTGTAAATGTCAGGATGTGAGCAGGTATAGTGTTGGGTGTGGCCCTGTTATCTCTGTCTGACACGCACACACACACACACACACACACACACACACACACACACAGGGGAGGGATGTGATAAACTCCAATTCCAAGTAATCTGAGGACACGATAAAAAAAAAATGAAATAAAACAGTGCAATCATTTGGTAATATGTTAAATATTTTATCTTATCAGCTTCATGGATTTTCTGTAAGTATACAGTCTTGGAAAAATGATTACACCACCCTTGTTTTCTTCAGTTTCTTGTTCATTTTAATGCCTGGTACAACTAAAAGTACATTTGTTTGGAGAAATATAAACATAACAACAAAAAAAGCTGATAAGAGTTTAATTTAAGAGCTGATATCTAGATATTTAACATGGTTTTATTGATAATGATTTTGGTCATTATCAAGAAAACCATGATAAATGTCTAGATATCAGCTCTTAAATTAAACTCTTATGAGCACATTTTTGTTATTATCATTATATTTGTCCAGACCTTGTACCTGTAGTTGTACCAGGCATTAAAATGAAGATAAATGGTGGTCTAATATTTTTTCCATGACTGTATGCTTATTCTGCACTTCGTCAGAAACACATTTAAAAAAGTTGGAGCTGGAATCAAACATAGTAGCTCCTTGGCTGCACAGACAGAAGTTATGGATAAAACCACATTTATCTGATGCATCAAGAATTAAATTTAATGTCACATAACATAGTGCAGGGATGGGCAACTGGAGGCCCTGGGCCGCATACGGCCCGCACCCTCACTTGAAGTGGCCCTCAGTAAAACTACATGCATTTGAGCATGAAATCTTAAAAGTGCAGTGTAAAAATGCACAAAATTACTTCTTGCAATTAATGTTGGTCTGCTGTTCTTGCACTGAAAAAAAGAAATCACAGTAAGTGGTTATTTTGTATTTGCTTCAAACCTTTTGTATTCCTATTTATACTGTTCTACATGTATTTGAGCATGAAATATGTTAAGTTACTGCACTGTAAACATATTTAAAATTGCAGTTTCATCATATCTGGTTAAGTACACGGTCCTATATGTGGCCCTGTGGTAGTGAACATGAAATATTGTGGCCCCCTGCAGCATTTAAGTTGCCCATCCCTGGTGTAGTGTAACTTTGAAGGACTGCTGATTCATTATAGACCTTCAAAACGACACTAAATGTTCCTCTAGCTTCCTCTAGTGGTTGCATGTTCACATGTTGCCACTTACTGACTCAACAATCCTCAAACACTGTTCATCATTTCAGCTTCTGGCATTAATCCAAAGTAAAGTAAACAGCAGGCCCATTAGCTTTATCGATCCCAGAGTACACACAGGAAACACAGAAGTGATATCAAAACACTGATGGTCACGAGGCTGCAGCAAACATAACACACGTCAGATTTAGACCGCTGCAGACTCTTTAGACTCCAACATGTCAACAGACTGAATACACAGACAGGAGAGCAGCCCTGCAGGTTAGTGTGGAGGTAAATATTCTGCTGTGGCTTCAGTTTAACGCCACTCTGTAGTGCAGGGGTCTCAAACTCACGGCCCTTGGGCCAATTGCGGCCCTTGTGACGATATTTTGTGGCCCCCACCTTGATATGAAAGTTTAATGTGAGTTTTATATGAATGGCACTTTACCCTGTTGTGTGTGGAAGGTCCCTTTAATTACTTTTTTGGTAATTTTTTAATTAGTATTTTTTTAAATAATTTTGTGTCTTTTTTTTGTAATTTTGTGTAATTTTTTTGGTCATTTTGTGTCTTTTTTAAGTAATTTAGGTTTTTTCTGTCATTTTGGTTCTTTTTTTTTAGTAATTTTGTGTCTTTTTTTGGTCATTTTGATACTGCCTCCAGTGGCCCCCAGGTAATTTGAGTTTGAGACCCCTGCTGTAGTGGTTTGTGGAGGTTCTGAACCACAAGGGGGCAGCATTTTCTAAGAAGCTTCAAAAGGCTTTAACTTATGGGCTGAAATATGTGCCACCAGAAACTGAATTTCAATTATTAATATTTGAATTTGAATCACATAATTTGTATGGTTCAATTTGAATCATTGCACTGAAAAACTGAATCTGAATTGTGATTTGAAATTGAATTTATTAGTTTCTAACTGAACATTCAGTTCTCATAATTAAGGGCTGAAAACACACTCAATTACCATTGTTAGAGATTTATTTTTAAAGCCAAGAGAAACATCTAGTGGGGTCAGAACATAAAGCAGATGGTTCATGAGGCTTCATTGGCACATCACTACTGAAAATGTCCCATTGCACACTCAGCATTTAGACAAAAAAAACAAAAACACGATAGATCTAAGATTTGACATTTCATCTGTTACCTTTGAAATATGTAGATATAAGCTTTTAGTTTTACTGTTTTTATTCACAATAATGTCCCTGCATGTCAGGACTGGGTGGATACAGTTTTATATTTACCATTCAAATCTCTTTCATTGATCCCAGTTAAAGGTATAAAAGCATGCACGGAGTTTAGGGCTGGGCGATATATCTATATAAAAATATATTGATATATTTTTAAATGTGATATGGAATTAGACCATATCGATATAGTTAAAAAAAAAAAGCATTTCTTTAGATATAAATGCTACCCTTACTAGGGTTTGTCATATTTAGTTCTTTTGTAATGTTCGTTATTCTTTACTCATATAAATATATTGATTTCAGAAAAAGATTGGCCTATTTTATTTCATAGGCTCTTTATTTTTAGATTTGTTTTATTTAAATGTTTATGGAGTTTTGATTTTTTTTTTAAAAAGGTACTCCTGTTGTCATACAGTATTTATGTTCACTTAAACTGTTTCAATAAAACTACTTGTGACATGTCAAATTTGGCTTTGACTGAACATTTACCCTCACTTTGCGCTAAAAATATCGGGATTTATATTGTATATTGATATTCAGCTTACATATATCAGGATATGACTTTTGGTCCATATGGCCCAGCCCTAACAGAGATATCACAATGGTAATCCCGTAATACATGAAAACAAGACGTGACCACCTGAAAAAGGAAAAATACTACAATATTTATTATTAAGGCAACAAGCATTGCTACATTCTTAAACAACCCCAGCAAGAAGTCCTAAAACCTAAAATTTCTCATGTGATGGCCTGATATTTTATGGTTTATTTGTGCATTTATTGCATTAAAAGCAGATGTGCTGTATGTAGTACACTCATAGTTTATTTCTAAAATATACAGTCTTGTGTTTATGTAGTATAATTAAAGTCCACATTTCTAAGCTAATATTAAAAAAATGTCCCAACACCCTTTAGTATATTCCCTGCAACACATGATCAAAGTTTAACTTTTCTAAAAGATTCAAGTAAAAACCCAACAACATCACAGTGGAGGCTCCAGTTAATTCTCTATAATCCATCCCTTTTATCTTAATGCAGTGTGATTTGTGTTCTACTTGTATTCATATTAAAACTCATGTTATACTGTTTTACATGCAACTGTGCAATGCACTACAACCCTTTGGCCATAGAGAGTAGTTGAAGGTAAAACAGACTGATATTCACTTGGTAATAGAGCACAGTCCCTTGTGACAGCTCAGTAGTTTTCATAGGTAAAATATCTATCTAGTTAGGAAAGTAGAAGTCTTTGGTCAACATAGAGACGATACAGGGGATCTGCTTCTTGCCACTGAATCCCGGCAGGTTGGAGGAAGACTCGAAGGAAAGCGCCACCTTGCGGTTGACTCGTGTCATGATCTGCATCAGCTCCAGCTCGCCACTGAAACGCTGCATCATCTCACACAAGGCCTGCATGAACCAGGAGCCGTTGGCGGTGTTTCTCCACGAGTAGTAGCCTGCAGGACCATTTATAGTGTTAGCATTATGGATACTGGCATAACAGGTTTCTGCAGATATCAGACAGTTATCCACATGACATTTATATTATTCAGTTTTTTTGAAAGGAAAGAAATATAAAGAGGACACACAGAAACCAATTTTTGCCTGTAAAGAAAGAAAACATGACGATAACTTAGACTTGTGGTACCCCGTCATTATAATGAGAAACTCTTGAAATAATTACTTAGTTTCTCAGAACAATCACTGAAGTATTGCAAAATAATGAGATAGTATCTAAAAATAACAACTTTTACTACTAAGTTATTATTTGTTTTTGTTATTTTATTATTTAGACAAAAGACAAGTCTTTATTATGAAATACAATGTCATTATTTTGACTAACTCAGAACTCATTATTTTGAAATAATTACGTTAATTAATGATTTAATTAATTAATTAATTAAGTTTTTACATTGACATACTAAGCCATTATTGTCGAAATACAGTCTTTATTTTGAAATATTAGTCTTTATATTGACATACTAAGCCATTATTTTGAAATACTTTTTTTTTTATTATTTTGAAATACTAAGTCTTTATACTAAGCCATTATTTTGAAATACAGTGTTTATTTTGAAATACTAAGTCTTTATATTGACATACTAAGTCATTACTTTTGAGATAGTCTTTATTTTGAAAAAGCTTCCTATTATAATGACTCACAGGACCTGTATTTTCCCCTCACATTGGTGGGAATGGGCTTCTACACTTCCATTATAAGTTACCTGGAGCCGTGGAATAAGCATACAGGAAATCTGCCTCCACAGGAATCCTCTCTGAGGTCTGGTCATCTACGCTGGGCATGCTGTCACACTCAATTCCACCATCCAGGTCTGAGCCACGGCATGCCTAAAAAAAGAAATCCAGGTTCATTAAGTGTGATACGCATTATTTACATTAACTATGAGTATTTCATGGTTGTACTGAGACACTGAGAGTATGTGGTTTAACCCATTTAGGCCTAAAACGCCTGTAAAAAATGCCTGTAAAACCTCTGGGTGATTTTAAAATAACCCCCTAAAACCTGAAGTTTTTCTGTAAATTCAACAGAAGTGTCAACGCTTCCTACTAAATAATAGATTTTTCAGCCTCTGTAGCAGATAGAAATGAAATTCAAAAAGTATTTGAGAGCTTATAGCTGTTATATCTGAGCTCCCTCCGCTATAGTCGTCTTCAGCCATGATTTCAGTTCTGGAAAAGTCCCATGTTGCATTGCGACACTCCCACATGTATTCTCATTTTGAGTCTTCTTGTGTCCTTTTTTGGTCATTTTGTGTCTTTTTATTGTCATTTTGTGTCCTTTTTTTAGTCATTTTGTGTAATTTTAGTCATTTTGTGTCTTTCTTTTGTCATTTTGTGTCTTTTTTTAGTCATTTTGTGTCTTTTTTTTGGTGATGATTTCAAAGTTCTGGAAAAGTCCCATGTTGCATTGCGACACTCCCGCATGTATTCTGATGCATTTCATTGTCCAAGGGACCAAAAATAGGTGGAAAAAACTACAAATACTACAAAACGACGTATCCCTTTTCCCGGCTTTAATGGTAGAATAACGCAACAGCGCCCCCTGGTTTAAATGGTAGAAATGTGGTAATGCTTTCCCAGCTTAAATGGGTTAAAAGCTACTTAGCAACCAGTGGATGTTGTGTGAGATTTAAGCCATATTTAACAAATATTGGCATCAAATAGTAATAAAAAATGAATGTGTGGTATTGTGGGTACATTTAACTAACCTGTATGAAGAAGAGCTTTGGTTTCCCCACCAGACTCTTACAGCGATCTCCTTTAAAGTATTTAGTCAGCTCTTCAAACTTTAACCAGCCGTCAGTACCGTATATTATCCCCTCATCTCCATGACTCAGCAACACACATGCAAATGATGCACAATCACTGTGGTCCTCCTGGGATGCTAGACACGAAAAGAATGGATACAAAACAAGACAAGAGTTACATTATTAGCCCAGATGCTCTTACATTTTAATTATTATATTGAGGACAGTGGAGTTACTTTTACATCTTTTAGTTCTCAGACTGACAAGTTGATTCTACATGACACAGTCAGAGGATGGAAAGCATTAGTTCTTTCACACAGTGGTAACAAACGCTAGTTTCTTTTACCAGCAGACAGCTTTTCGTTCATCTGGTCCACCGTCTGATCATTGGCCACCTGGACTTTATAACCCAGGGCAGAGAAGGTCTTCACAGCAGCCGCAGCATCTACATCTGTCCCGTTACGAAGACTCATATCTAAAGAGGCAGACAGAACCACAAGTAAAAATGCAGCTGACAGCAGCTTTGATATAATCACATACATCACAGTATGCTGAAACACCATGAGATGAGAGGACAAGTATGTCCAAAACCTTATATGAAACCAGTGGTACACGAATTGCAATTTCTTTCAGGTAAAAAAAACTACAGTATGCCATCACTAGATACTTTGCCACCAAAATATCCCAAGGTGCAATACGATTTAAGTCACATCATTGTAACATAACTGTATCCCAAATCGGACACCGTTCGGCTAAGATTCTATCAAAATTTCACATGAACTACTAATATAAATGATCATGTTATGCTTCCAATAAATTAAATGGTGTGAAACTGAAGTCGAACTTCTTATCTTTTGAACCGTATATTGTTATGGCTTGGGTTTACCAGAGTCGGCTAAAGGATGCTAACGCGGATGAATTAGCCGTGTGCTAACTGTATCCCACATCAGACACTTGGATCAATGGGGGCTGCTGAGTTTTTCGGGGGAAATTGGATGTTTCTGGGTAAACCAAATAAATAACACCTATCAACCATCGTTATCAACACTACCGGACCGTACTTCTGTCCTTCACAATAAAACACAGTACAGTAAAAATAAAGATGTACTTTTAAGATCGTCGCCTGAGTGTTTCCCAAGCGTTCTTACTGCTTTCTCTCATCAGAGTTACTTTCGTATTGTAATTAGACATGAAAATCTCCATGTACATAAAATAAATTTCACATTGTTAAGTGTGTATATATCAATTATACCTACACTGGTGGTGGCGATCTTATTTGAAATGACCGTGAAAACACGGGAGAGTGTGACATTGCAGATGTGTCCGATTTGGCACACAGTTACTATATGTAGGCGCATTCAGATTAGCATGGGTTATCACAGTTACATCTCCAACAGGCTCTCAGGAAATGGTTATGGAATATTACAGCTCAGTGCATCCAAAAAGACACACACTACTGTTTAATCACACAAGTATACTGAACAATAGTACACATATTGGGTTTGTAGTGCATTTTATGTGATTTTTGCATGCTGTTTGAGATGAATGCAACATAACCTTCTGAAGTCACACCTCCTGCTTCCGAAACTTTTTACAGCTAATATTAGAATCTGCTTATTTATTGTGCAGACCCAAGAGAACTGATAGTTTAGACTGCCTCACTTTTCCAGTTGCTGTCTCATGTCTAATTGTGTGTATTCATGTCACTGAAATGACAAAACACAACTAAAATATGAAGTGGTGTTAAGAAATGGGTAACTCTTCCTTGCTGCATTCATGTGATGTCGGAAAACACAAGAAACATTTTTAAAAGACATGGTACATTGTATTTTTTGTCTTGAAACTTTAACCCTTTCACAGTGTGTTTTCAGTTCAAAGTTGTTGCTTAGAAATCTCTTGTTCAGTGTTCAGTTGGACTGAAAGACACTCTTAGGAATCAGCTGTTTACTTTAAATTACTGATGCACCTTTCTAACCAAGTCAGCTAGCAAGCACTAGCATTAGCTGATGACATAGCGTTATTCCTGATCCATTCATTCGCTGGTTGCACAATATCAATATGGCAACGGCCGTAAACCAAGATGATGACAGCCAAAATGCCAAACTCGTAGGTTCAAAATCAGAGTCCACAAACGATTGGTTTCAATCCACTATTTAATTACAGTCTATGGTTGTAACCGATGTCCATGTAGAGTGACATAGATTAGTTATTTACTAGCATTAACCCTGATAACAGGTCAGATAAAGCAATAAGTTAGGGAACGTTCAGGTGCAGAAGACGAAACCAAACCCAACCTGAGAAACAGCTATCAACGTGTTTTAACATTTGCAGTAGGGCTGCAACGATTCGTCGAAGTTGTCGACAAAAATCGATAATAGAAATAGTCGACAATGAATTCCATTGTTGACTATTGTTGCCAGACGTGTTTTTCCAACAGAGTGAGGCATCTCACTTCATTACAATCTCTGCCGAGCGCGAGCGGTAACGTACCCGCTTGCGGCGTCCAACACAGCTACACGTTTGGGAGCATTTCAGCCTGGATACGGCCAATAAAAAAATGACACGCAAGGTTTGCAAAGCAGACCTGCGATGCACGAGCATTTAAAAAGAAAGCACGTCGGGCAGTTGAACCAAACGGAGTCTGACTTGCCTCGGTAAGATTCAAGTAACATTCAGCCGATACGTTTTGTTTATAAGCGCTTTTTTTCGCTTTAAAAGAGAGCTTTAACGTTATGTCTGACGAACGTATTTTAGATTAAATGCATGCAGTCTGAAGCAGAGAGCCAGCATGGAGCCTTTCTGCAGAAGAAGCAGATGTGAGTCACTGAGTCAGTACTGGTGCTGGTCTGTGATATGAGGTTCCAACAGGTGAGCCCAGTTCAACCCAGACTACATCCAGAACCCAGAACCAGTTCCACCCACTTGATGGAGCAGAAATACAGTTTTATAAAACACATTTTCCTGTCCAGAAAAAATGGACAGAGGTTTATTTATTTTTTGTATGAATCAGCAGCTGAATTGTTGAATAAAAGATGCATTTTTCATTTAAGTACCCATCTTTCTTGTGTTTATTATCATTTGCCACATATTTAAAGCAACTTCATGCTAAATTTAAGAAAAAATTAATAATTATCCGATTAGTCGACTAATCGTTTCAATAGTCGGTGACTAGTTGACTATTAAAATAGTCGTTAGTTGCAGCCCTAATTTGCAGCATAAAATACAACACATCTTTGTACTGTAGCATCCATGTTGTTTCCAGGTTATGACTTAAAGCTGAACACATCGATGTCAGAAGAACGACTCCCAACTCAGAAAAAAAGGGACCCTCCGAGGAGAGTATCCATATCATCTAGCCTTATTCAGAGAATAATAGTAGGAAGGTTTTCTTTTTTTACAAACTCTAAAAACCTCTTGCAAACCAAATTACACCGTGTACAGTCAGCTGCTGTACTCCAACTGTTCTACACTGTGTACATCTTGTATTTTTTTGACAGACTTCACTGTTTATAGTGTAAATTCTGTTTATACTGCCATATTTATATTTATATTTATACTAATAATTCTGTTTATAATGTGCCATATTACCATACTATTCACTAGTGATGTGCCAATGAAGCCTCATGAACCATTTTCTTAATTTTCTTACTCCACTAGATGAAGCTCTCTGCTCTCAAAAAAAGGGCTGGAAACGCAGTAAAATCACCATTGCTTTAGCCTTTTTCAATAAACCAAGAGCGCCATCTAGTGGGCTCAGAAAATAAAGCAAATGGTTCATGAGGCTTCATTGGTACATCACTACTATTCCCCATATTTATACTGTTATTCCAGTTTTGCCACTGTCTTTTTGTCGATGTCTTCTTGCTTGTATATATGTTTTTCTAAATCAAAATCAAATCAAATTGCCTTTATTGTCATTATATAGGCAACTATACAACAGAATTGAAAGTGCCACTGCATGAGGTGCATAGTAAGAAAATCATAACACAAAACAACATGAGTAAAAACATTTAAAAATACCGAGCTAAACAAGGACAAAACAAGAACAAGGACATGTGATGTAATAAATAATTATAAAAATAAATAAATGGCTACTGAAAATGCTATAATTTATAAATGAGGTAGATTGTATGTTTTGCACATATCAACTGTATTGCACATGTCCGTTTTATTGCACTTTTTACATTTATATTTAATATCTTTAACTTATATTTTATATTTTCATGTTTATTGCTGTTTTCACTGGGGATAAGAGGGAAACACAATTTAAATTCTCTGTATGTCCTGGACATACGGCAGCATTGATTAATACTTGACTTTTTCTTTTCCTGCTGTGACATGTCAAAATGTCTTCTGTGGAAAAGATCTCATTTGGTTTTAGACAAATTGTGTGTTTGTGTGTGTGTGACTAGTTGAATGGGTTTAGTTACTTGTGTCTTTGTCGAAGTTCTTATTGTTGATAATGAGACATTTTCCGATGCAGGGATAGTCCATCCTGTAGCGGTATGGGTCTGCTGTTTTACTGCCACCGCCGCTGGGCTCAGCGTCCATCTCCTCAGCAGTCTGATTACTGTCTGCAGGCTCCGCATCGGACCTGAAAATGTACACACACACACACACACACACACACAAACATACAGAGACTCATAAAAGGCACTGTGAAATGATTTGAAACCTGAGGAACTTGTTCAGCACCATCTGATTTCAACACTTTTTAACATGTTTTGACAGCAGCTCAGTGGAATCTAAACTTGTTTTCAGTAAAGTCGGAGCCATCCGGTTACACACATTATACATGTATTATTTCTGGAATATCTCTTTATACAGGGTGATGTATCAAATCAGTGGTATTATAAATGTGCAAAAACATTTAGCATTTTCACATCTATGTATTATCTATTGGAATAAGCATTCCTCTCTTTCAAAATGAGCTTCTACCTCCTTGAAGTAATATATAATAATATATTACTTCAAAGAGGTAGAAGTATGTATGTATGGGTCAATGACGTTTTTTTCCCCATAAAAATCTGATTATATACAGGGAAATAAATGTGAACTAAAATGAGAAAAAATACAATCCACGTTTACATTGCAACGCTATGGTTTATAACCATTTTTTCCCATAATTTGTCAAAACTTTTGAAAAAAAATGGTTGTATTTACAATATGTTCTGCTCAATATTGACGAAATGTGTAAATGTAGAATACTGAGAAAAAAAAAATCATCTGATGTTTTTTAAAATTAAGTAATTATGTATATGTATAAGTCCACTTAAAGACAATGTAGGTGGATGAAGCATTTAATATTTATCATTTTTTTGTGGTTACACCATTTGAGATCTTGCCAACCCTTATTTGTCACTGACCCATTTACCAAATAGCTTGAGACTGAATTTATAACATTACATTCCAAGTCTAAAAGCAACATCTGGATGCTACGCAGCTCTTTCTTTTTCATATGTATTCACTGTGCTTTAACCTAGTATTTCTGGACAGTTGCAGATATAGAACAGGTGCTTCAATCATTAGTATTATACTGTTTGTAGACAAGAGGGGCGCAGGTTCGACTCCGGCCTGTGGCTCTCCTGTGTGGCGTTTGCATGTTCTCCCTGTGTCAGCGTGGGTTCTCTTTCAGGGTTCTCCGGCTTGCAGTTCAAAAAACATGCAGCTTAAGTTTAATTGGTGACTCTGTATTGCCCGTAGAAGTGAATGACAGCGTGAATGGTTGTCTGTCTCTATGTGTCTGTCTGTGATAGTCTGTAGACCTGTCCAGGGTCTCGCCAAATGTCAGCTAGGATCGGCTCCAGCCCACCCCACATTTAGATAAGCAGTTAAAAATAATGAATGAATGAATTAATTAATTAATTAATGGATTCCAGTGGCAGTTGCACGGGATTGTTTCCAGTTGTGTGATCCAAACATTTTCCAGTAAATTGTAAGGATTGTTGTGAAGCCCAAATGTTAAAATGAATTGACAAAAGATAAATGTAATCACATCTAAAATATACATCATGCTTTTATCTAATGGACAGCTGATCTGTTTCAATCCATCTTTGCCTGTGCAAAAAACACCTGCTGCACATAAAGGCAGTCATGCACTTTATTGACAGGGCAGCAAATGATATTATCTAAACTACATTTATATAGCCACAATAACAAAAAAATATTTTGGCTAACTTGTTCAGGTGTTTGCTTCTTCTTTTTTTGATGGCAGACATTCAAAGCTCCGCTTCAAAAACACAACAGAAGCTTTGAATGTGCAAGAAATGACATTCAGTATAAGCCCTTATAGACTTTGGTTTATAGCCGACACTGTCAAATTGAATAATAAACAAAAGTAAAAAAGAAAGGAAAAAGGATTAAACTTCCCTCTTGTAAATTATATACAAAAAGGTGACTGACTTTAACTATCTGAGAGGGTCACATAAAGCTGCTTCACAGAGCCACTTCACTGTGTTTGATTGACATCTTCCTCACTCTGCTGTTAGCTTTGTTGCACCTTTATCATTTTTATTGGTGCATGGAGTCCAGCAGGCCTCTGACCTCCTGCAACCCGAGCAGAGTCTAATCAGCCCGGTAAGTCAAACACCTGTGTGAGGGTGCAGGCCTTTAACCCATTGACGCCGGGAAAGCATTACCGCATTTCTACCATTAAAGCCGGGAGCGCTGTTGCGTCACTCTACCATTAAGGCCGGGACAGCGGATATGTCATTTTGTAGTATTTGTATTTTTTTCCACCTATTTTCGGTCTCTTGGCCGATGAAATGCATCAGAATCATGATCAGAATACATGCGGGAGTGTTGCAATGCATCATGGGACTTTTCCAGAACTGAAATCATGGAGGAAGACGACTATAGCGGAGGAGCTCAGCAGGAAGTGACGGAAGAGATCTGATGAAAACAGCACCGATCATTTTATTGCTGATCCGGACTTTGATCCCTCGGAACCAATCGACCGGCATTTATGGATGAGGAATATGTTTTTAGACGACATATTTTCACCGAAGAACAGACAGATTTGTGGCTATCTGGAGATAATAATAATAATATTATTAATAATATATTAATATTAATAATAATAGGCTAATTGATTGTGATGATGATATAAGAAATCATGACTGTTTATGTCTTATATTACTTTATGCGTCGTTGAGTACCCTGAAAAGTGCAATATATAAAATGTATTATAATTACTTATTATTATTATTATGAAATATATATTTTTTTTATTACAGTAGGCTAATGAGAACTATGTCTTGTTCTTCCAATGGTCATATCATGTTTGCATCTTGCTAATGGGCATGTATTAGTATTATGCATAGGATTTTTTATTCAGTCAAATGTAACATTTGCTGAGTTTGTTGATTTTATAAAAAACTTTATTGAAGGTTTGGACAAATAAACTCAACTTTGTATGAAAGCCACGGGTATAAGCTCTCAAATACTTTTTGAATTTCATTTTTATCTGCTACAGAGGCTGAAAAATCTATTATTTAGTAGGTGTTGAATTTCCAGAAAAACTTCAGGTTTTAGGGGGTCATTTGAAAATCGCCCAGAGGTTTTACAGGCATTTTTTTCCAGGCGCTTTAGGCCTTAATGGGTTAAAGTGAGCAGCTGCTACCTGAATTAGAATAATTCTCTAATTTTCGATGGAGAGAGAACATGTGTTTAGGTGCATAATATATGGATGGTCAGGTGTATTCATCAGTGTACAATAATTACTTCTTTGAGAAGAGTCTCAAGGCGTCCACAGTGTCCCCATCTCCACGGTCAGCCATGTTCCTACAAAACACATACAAAGCATTCATCAGAAAACATCAACTGTGACCTCCAGTCACGCAAACTTGTTTTCCAGATTTGCATCTATCTTTCTCTTTTATTTCCTGGTAATGAGTATTCAAACTTCACACGTCAAAGTGTGTGCAGGGTTCACCACTTTCAGTGTCATTTAAAACAAGCAAAGCTTTTCTCATATACAGTCATGGAAAAAATGATTAGACATTTCCATGGTTTTCTTGATAATGATTTTGGTTATTATCAAGAAACCCATGTTAAATGTCTAGATATCAGCTCTTAAATTAAACTCTTATCAGCTATTTTTGGTGTTCTCATTATATTTGTCCAAACAAATGTACCTTTACCAGGCATTAAAATGAACAAGAAATTTAAGAAAAACAAGGGTGTTGTAATATTTTTTCCATGTCTGTATTTCTATGTTATTAATTGTACGTTTAATACATTCCAATCTTCCTATAAATGCAATGTGATAATTTATAATAAAACATATTTCTTTATGTTCAGAGGAGGTGTAACTTTCAAAGCTTTGAGTCTATAAAAAACTTCCAACTGAAACTCTGAAACTGAATATAAAATGCATTTTCATGTTTTGAAGCCACATCTCTATTTGTCCAAACAAATGTACCTTTAGTTGTACCAGCCATGAAAATGAACAAAAACCTGAAGAAAACAAGGCTGGTCTAATCATTTTTTTCCAATGACTGTATATACACTTAACTCTTAACATGAGTGCGTTTATGTTTAGTTGTACCAGGCATGAAAATGAACGAGAAATTGAAGAAAACAATGGTCTAATAGTTTTTTCCAGGACTGTATCTGCAAAAGCAACTTTGTTCTGGTACTTTTTACACAAAAAGTATATTCACAATGTTTAAATGGTAAATGGAGTGCACTTATATAGCGCTTTTATCCAAAGTCAGGGCACCGAGCAAATTATATTCTTATATAACGAGGTCTTTTCCAAGGAAGAGATTTCGACATGTCACAGCAGGAAAAGAAAAAGTCAAGTCAACTTATTTATCAATGCAACCGATACAAATATGACTATCATATATGCATTTTTACATTGTTTCTATCACAATCTTCAGAAATCCAGCAGCTGAAGTGCATAATGACAATAATTACGTCATTTGGACGATGCTTTACGTTCTAATTCTTGCGCATGGGAAACAAGCACGAGTCAACCATGAAGGTTCAACTAGCTAAAGCAAACAACCTTTCCAAATCTTTAAAAAATGCACATTTTAAAAATGCACTTTTACTTCATTGATTGTTTGCTTTGTATATCTCAGTACAAATTATGTTTTATAATTTTAATATCCTATGTACACATTATTTTTAGTTTATTCTTACTTACTATGTTCTTTTTAATATGCTTTTATTTTAATTGGAGCCTGTTTTTATTTTTGCTAGTGCAAAGCACTTTGTAAATGTGTTTTGATAGGTGTTAAACAAATAAAATAAATGATTGTTGCTTCTATTATTTGTTGTATAAAATAGCCTCAACTCAGCTTGTCTCAATGAGATAAAGTAGTATTTTTCTAATATTAAGGACGGGGATGTTAGTCCCAGGGGCGCTGATCCATCTCAGCTATAAATCTTGTGATATGAATTTGGATGAAGCTTTTCTGTAGAGGGGCTGTGCAGAAAAATTGCAAAACGTTTTCTCAGTCGTTTTGCAGGAAACAGACTTCCTCCCACACATCTCTTTGGAAGAAAGATTCCAGTGAAATGCTGAGACAGTTTTTGGAGGCTGAAACAAAACTTAATTTCTACACAGTTAGGGTGGCAAAAACAAGTTTGGAGACCTTTATAACTAGGCTTTTTGGAAAAACATATTTTTCCTTTGCAACCTGGTTGAAGTAACCATTCAAAAATACTATATGATTTAAATTCAAATATTATAACATTTTATCTTTTTTTTCTGACTATAGCAAAAGCTCATTGACTGTCACGTTTAGGGATTTTTTTATTATCATATCTAGTTCAGATGATCTGACACAGGACTGAAGAGAATGTATGTGGATTCAGACTTCTAACTCAAAACCAGTAAACCACATGACTGGTTCAAACTGACCACAACCACCAACACAGTTCTTCCTGGAAGTTGTTCACACTGTGGTGACTCTTATAAAGTGTGGTTAGTAAGACCAAGGCTGGATTAAGCGAGCTGAAAATAACTACAGTATTTATTTAGAATAAAAACACACAATAGCAAGTATGCATCATTATTAATAAACTGATGGTGATTTCAGAGGGGGGGGGACATCCTGTTACGTTAGGAGGCAGAGCTCATAGCGAAACTCGACAACAAACAGGAAATTACTTACACTTTTTTTTTAAAAGTCAGTTAAAAGCATAGATGAGTCATAATGTGCTCTTAATTGACAAGTCACCGTTACCATTGAATTACATATCAAGTGGAAATAAAGTTAACGAATCATTGTACATGCACCATGAAGAACGCCAGGCTGTAACGGTCACAAATATTATTATTCTGTAGAAGAGAGTTTGGGAATTAAAGGTTGATGTAATATTAATAGCATACAATGGAGCTACATGTCTGCAGTAGTGGAAAAAGTATTCAGGTCTCTTAGTTTAGTAAAAGGACAAATACTCAGTGTGAAATGACTCCACGACAAGTAAAAGTTCTGCATTCAAAACTTACTGAAGTAAAAGTACAAAAGTAAGCGTCAAAATATATTATTGGATTATTAATATTGTTGATGCATTTATGTCATTTTTTCAAGGATTAATTTTTATCTTTTTAACATACTGTAATGAGGTTTAATTTCAACAAATGTCTAATCACTTTAAATATATCATGTTTATGTTAAATCTCTACCTAAAGTAACTAAAGCTGTCAGTTAAATGTAGTAAAAAGTACAATATTCATCTCAAAATGTAGTGGAGTAGAAGTATAAAGTATGAAGTAAAAGTACAAAAGCATCAAAAGTTAAAGTACTCGTTATGCAGAATTGACCCACTCAGATTGTTTTATATATCCCAAATATATTATTGGATTAATATTATTGATGCATTTATGTGAACAGCATTTTTAATTTTCTCAATGATTTATTTTAATCGTCTTAACAAACTATAACAAGGTTTAATTTCAACAAATGTCTGATCACTTGTGTGTAATGTATCATGCTAAATCTCGACCTGAAAAGTAACTAAAGCTAAATGTAATGGAGTAAAAAGAACAATATTCACCTCAAAATGTTGTGGAGAAGAAGTGTAAAGTTACATAAAATGCAAATACTTAAGTAAAAGTACTAATACCACACTGTGAAATTACTACACTCCAAGTAAAAGTCCTGCATTCAAAACTTACTGAAGTAAAAGTACAAAAGTATCAGCACCAAAATGTACTTAAAGTATCAAAAGTAAAAGTACTATGTAGTATTATGCAGAATGGACCCACTCAAATTGTTTTATATATTCTTAATATATTATTATATAATTTGTTATTGATGCTTTTACGTAAGCAGTGCTTTAATTTTGTAAAGACAGGGTTAATTTAACTACTTAATATACTGAGAGATAGATTTGATTTTACTGAAGTTAAAATAGAAAAGTATCAGCATCAAAATGTACTTAAAGTATCAAAGTAGTGGAGTAGAAGTATAAAGGTACATAAAATAGGAATACTCACGTTAAGTACAACAAGTACAGCAGTCGAGTAAATGCATTTTTTTAACTCTAACTCTGTTTTTAGATTGAGTTTTTATTACTATTTTATTGTTTTACTAATTTAAGTATTTTATTGTTTTTATTTATAACTATATTTGTGCATGATTTTTATTGTTTTTTAATAACTGTACAGCACTTTGATCAACTGAGGTTGTTTTTAAATGTGCTCTATAAATAAACTTTGACTTGACTTGACTTTTTGACTTTGACTACCACTGAATATTATTATTCTGTATTGATGCTTTTACGTAAGCAGTGCTTTAATTTTTTAAAGACAGGGTTCATTTAACTAATTAATATACTGTTATAAGATTTGATTTTACTGAAGTTAAAATACAAAAGTATCAGTATCAAAATGTACTTAAAGTATCAAAGTAGTGGAGTAGAAGTATAAAGTTACATAACAGGGGAACACTCAAGTAAAGTGCAACTTCATCAAGCACATACTTGAGTAAATGTATTTTTTTTAACTCTAACTCTGTTTTTAGATTGAGTTTTTATTACTATTTTATTGTTTTACTAATTTAAGTATTTTATTGTTTTTATTTATAACTATATTTGTGCATGATTTTTTATTGTATTTTAATAACTGTACAGCACTTTGATCAACTGAGGTTGTTTTTAAATGTGCTCTATAAATAAACTTTGACTTGACTTGACTTTTTGACTACTTTAACTTTGACTACCACTGAATATTATTATTCTGTATTGATGCTTTGATTTTGTAAAGACAGGGTTTATTTAACTACTTAATATACTGTTATAAGATTTGATTTTACTGAAGTTGAAATAGAAAAGTATCAGCATCAAAATGTACTTAAAGTATCAAAGTAGTGGAGTAGAAGTATAAAGTTACATAACAGGGGAATACTCAAGTTAAGTACAAGTACAGCACTCGAGTAAATGTATTTTTTAAACTCTAACTCGATTTTAGATTGAGTTTTTATTACTATTTTTAGTATTTTATTGTTTTCATTGTTTTTATTTATAACTATATTTGTGCATGATTTTTATTGTATTTTAATAACTGTACAGCACTTTGATCAACTGAGGTTGTTTTTAAATGTGCTCTATAAATAAACTTTGACTTGACTTGACTACTTTGCACCACTGAATATTCACATATACTGTATAAATATTACTACCATATAACCCAGCTACATGTCTGTGTTTGCCTCATGACTCATGAAACTCCTTCAGGAAGCTACTTTGAACTACAAACTGTCACTAGCTAACATTAACTCACACAGGAGCTAACATACACCAACCAATATGAAGCAACAACATTCACTTAACGTGTCGTCACACAGTACAAGAGGAAGTTTAATGAATTCACAACAACTGTAGTCAACCGTAAACTTAACATGACTGCTGAAAAAAATAATTTAACTCATTTAATCCAGGTGCTAACGTTACCTGAAGAACTTTCTAGTGACGTAAAATAAACGGGTTTTAACGGTTGACGTTAGTTCTGAAACTACAACTGACAAAGTCCTGCTACGTCAAAGTATTTGTGTGAATTATAATGTAAAAAATATATACATACTTTTTTCTGTTTTTCCAAAACAAACGCTCCTCTGTAGTGAGACGGTGGCTGGTGACTCCCTGTCCCGTCCTTACTATCACTAGAGGAGGAAATGTCAACTTGTTTCAAAGTACAGTCAGGAAACTCTCAGCCAATCAGGAACGCTGTTCCATGTGTGGGCGGGACAAACCTTGCAAAAAGCAGACGCACCTTGACCAAAAGGAAGCATCTGATTGGCTTAGAAAACTGTCCGTAAACGTCAAGGCAAGCCAATCCCCTGGCGTGTCAGTACACGCTGGAGTAATCTAGAAAGTGAAAATAATATGCACATGTTTAATGCAGCTATCAGGGACATTATGTTACACAACACTTCTAATTGTTACACAATCACATTGTTATTTATATTAACACATTTTGCTTCTGTTTCTGCTGCTGTGAGTAGTGAATTTCCCCGTTGTGGGTTCAATAAAGTATAATCTAATCTAACATGCAAAGGGGGCTATTACACTTCTAAAGTCCAGGAGATTATGCTTCAAATTTGTCAACTTCCTATGCATTAATTTCTGTCTCTGTTTAGCATCTTTCAGTCTGTCCTTACATCACATGCATGGCTCCTTTTTCTCCACACAAGTTTGGCTATCAGTCAGATTTTTCCTTTTTTTTAAAAAAAATTACAAGTATAAAGCTGCCAGGAACCCAAAATATAAACAAAGGATATATGTTTCTGTGGAAATGTACCAATTTTTTTTCACTAGTTATACACACAAAAACAATAATTAAATAAATAAATAACTATAAAAACATCAACAACATGTCTATTTGCATATAAATTAAAAATAGCAATGGGTTAGTACAAAGAAAATTCATTTAAAAAAAAAAAAAAAAGGCCTATAAACATAAATGGCACACTGTGTAAAAAGCCCCTATGATTGCACTTTCAACTGGCTTTCTCAGCTTGTCTACATACGATATATAAGTAAAGTTATCACTGTAAATAAAACATTCTCAGTGTATTTTCAAAAAATAGATGGACTCCAGAGGGTTAAAGCATTCACCCAGAAATGACACATCTTATATTATTTTATTTTGGCTAAGAAATCTGTCTGGTACTGGCAAATCCCCTGGCGTGTTGGTACATGTTGGAGTAATCTAGAAACTGAAAATAACATGCACATATTATAATACATCTATTAGGGAAATTATGTTGCTCAACACATGCAAGGGAAACTATTAAAGGGAGGGTCTGCAACTTTTACTAACAAAAGAGAAACAGAAAAAATGTCGTAACGGAGCCACAAACCTTATTTTGGGCCGTACAATGAAGATAAAACAGCCTACTAAGTCTAAATTAGCCTACCAATATCACTAATGGGTCACAATGAGTGTTTATTAATATGATTTTGTCAGAATGCAGCGAGGACCTGCGTGCAAATGATAAACTGGACACCAAAGAAATGTCTCAGGAGATTTAGTATCGAAAGAGAAACACAAAACAAAAAAGACATGAAGTTGCCAAAATTTAGACGTTAAGGCACCAGGCCGTAGAGTTTCATAAGCTATGATACACATTTTAGTTGTTGAAACTTTTTTAATGCTGTACAGGTGCATCTCAATACATTAGAATGTGATGAAAAGTCCATTTCCAGTAGTTCAAGTCAAGTATTGAGTCATATAGATGGACATACGTTTCAGAGGACAACATTTCCATATTAAACATACTTTTTAAAATTGGTCTTTTGTAATATTCAAATTTTCTTGAGATGCTGAATTTTAGGTCTACATTAAATTTAAGCCATAAACATTATAATTAGAAGAAATTAAATAAATTAAGACATGAAATGTTTTATTCTGTGTGTAATGGATCTATATAATGTGTTATTTCCACTTTTTGAATTAAATTACTGACAAATAAACTTTTCTTTGATATTATAATTTATTGAGATGCACCTGTAAAGCTACACATTTTTACAATTGTAGAATACTAATTGTAAATTTGTAATTAATTAATTTAATTTCATGTAATTTCTTGCCACTGCAGATGTGGCTCCATAGCTGCGGGTTGCCTACTGCATTAAAACATTCACCCAGAAATGACACATTTTATATACTTTTGTCAAGAAAAACACATAAAAATTGTCTCTTTTTTTGCATTTATTATACATACAGTATTGTTATATGGCGATGACCCAGTATTAGCAGTATACAGAGGAAAATATGGACCACAACAAAAATCAACAATCCAAAATGTCAAGCAACTTTCTGTTTTAAAGCCTTAAAACAACAAAACAGCAGCCTAAGTATTGCTAACATGCTCCTTGGAGTATCTAACCTGTGACATTATTTCAGTCTCAAGTCTTTTTTTTGTGTCGTCATTGATTCTTTTCAGCTGATGCTCTGAAGTTTGGTCTCCAACAGCAGAGCCGGCAAGCAGGAAGCCCCGTACTGCAAAGGGAGAAAGGAAGGAAATGAGGGATCCTCAGAGAGTTAACTCTTAAAAGCATTAGATACAGATCACATTATCAATGTAGGGCTGGGCGATGTGGACCAAAAGTCATGTCCGGATATATTTAGGCTGAATATTGACATACAATATATATCCTGATATTTTCTATTGCAAAGTGAGAGAAAATGTTCAGTCAAAGTCTAAGTCGAATATGACATGTCACAAGTAGTTTTATTGAAACTTTTTATTTAAGTGAACATAAATACTGTATAACAGGGTTCTCAAACTCAAATTACCTGGGGGCTGCTGGAGGCGGGATCAAAATGACCAAAAAAAGACACAAAATTACAAAAAAAGGACGCAAAATGACTGAAAAAACACTAAATTACTTTAAAAAGACACAAAATGACAAAAAAAAAGACACAAAATGACCAAAAAGACACATAATTACTAAAAAAGACATAAAATGATTTAAAAAAGACACAAAATGACAGAAAAATAACTAAATTACTTAAAAAATAAACAAAATTACCAAAAAAAGGACACAGAATTACAAAAAAAGACACACGATTATTAAAAAAAGACACACAATTATACAAAAAAGACACAAAATTACCAAAAAAAGTAATTAAAGGGACCTTCCACACACAACACAGTAAAGTGCCATTCATATAAAACTCACATTACATTTAAATAAAAAATGAATAAAAATAGCCCATGAAATAAAATAGGCCAATCTTTTTCTGAAATAAATATATTCATATGAGAAAAGAATAACGAACATTACAAAAGAACTAAGAATGACAAACTCTAGTACAGGCAGAATTTATATATAAAGAAAGAAACATTTTTTAACTATATCTATATATGTGATATGGTCTAATTCCATATCACATTAAAAATATATCGATATATTTTTTATAGCGATATATTGCCCAGCCCTACATCAACTTGTGTGTGTGTGTGTGTGTACCGTCTCTTTTCCTCTGGGCTGTGTGTGTGTGTGTGTGTGTGTGTGTGTGTACCGTCTCTTCTCCTCTGGGGTGTGTGTGTGTGTGTGTGTGTGTGTGTGTGTGTGTGTACCGTCTCTTCTCCTCTGGGGTGTGTGTGTGTACCGTCTCTTTTCCTCGGGGCTGTGTGTGTGTGTGTGTGTGTGTGTGTGTGTGTGTACCGTCTCTTCTCCTCTGGGGTGTGTGTGTGTGTGTGTGTGTGTGTGTGTGTGTGTGTACCGTCTCTTTTCCTCGGGGCTGTGTGTGTGTGTGTGTGTGTGTGTGTGTGTGTGTGTACCGTCTCTTCTCCTCTGGGGTGTGTGTGTGTGTGTGTGTGTGTGTGTGTGTGTGTGTGTGTGTACCGTCTCTTTTCCTCGGGGCTGTGTGTGTGTGTGTGTGTGTGTACCGTCTCTTTTCCTCTGGGCTGTGTGTGTGTGTGTGTGTGTGTGTGTGTGTGTGTACCGTCTCTTCTCCTCTGGGGTGTGTGTGTGTGTGTGTGTGTGTGTGTGTGTACCGTCTCTTCTCCTCTGGGGTGTGTGTGTGTGTGTGTGTGTGTGTGTGTGTGTGTGTGTGTGTGTGTGTGTGTGTGTGTGTGTGTGTGTGTGTGTACCGTCTCTTTTCCTCGGGGCTGTGTGTGTGTGTGTGTGTGTGTGTGTGTGTGTGTGTGTGTGTGTACCGTCTCTTCTCCTCTGGGGTGTGTGTGTGTGTGTGTGTGTGTGTGTGTGTGTGTACCGTCTCTTTTCCTCGGGGCTGTGTGTGTGTGTGTGTGTGTGTGTGTACCGTCTCTTCTCCTCTGGGGTGTGTGTGTGTGTGTGTGTGTGTGTGTGTGTGTGTACCGTCTCTTTTCCTCGGGGCTGTGTGTGTGTGTGTGTGTGTGTGTGTACCGTCTCTTCTCCTCGGGGCTGTGTGTGTCGGTGCTCCAGGTATTGTCTGTGGAGCTCTCTGATGTCCTGCAGGAAGGCCCGGCCTCGTCTCAGATCAGATAATCGGACCTCCAGCTCAGTTTTCTCCTTCTGCAGCAACGACAGCTGCCTCTCTGCCCTGAACGATCACACAGGGTCAAAGGTCAACACGAGCACTTACAGTCATGGAAAAATAGATTAGACCCTTGTTCATTTTAATGCCTGCTACAACTAAAGGTACATTTGTTTGGACAAATATAAGGATAAGAACAAAAAATAGCTCAGAAGAGTTTTATTATAGAGCTGATATCTAGACATTTAACATGGTTTTATTGATAATAACCAAAATAATTTTCAAGTTAAGTTAAATAGGGTAATAATGACTGTTTTAACACTGAATATACATTGTTGTCTATGTTTTGATGACTAATAATTTCAAATAAATACATTTTAGTTGATAGAGTTT
The DNA here is from genome assembly GCF_030273125.1 of Centropristis striata. Classification (NCBI taxonomy): domain Eukaryota; kingdom Metazoa; phylum Chordata; class Actinopteri; order Perciformes; family Serranidae; genus Centropristis; species Centropristis striata. The sequence goes on along the minus strand of NC_081528.1, from coordinate 4,526,125 downwards.
GTGTTTCTGAGCTGCCTCTCACCTCATCTGCTCATGTTTGGCTTCCAGCAGTCTCTGTGTCTTTGTGCGGATCAAAGAACCGACCTGACTCACACAGACAGACACACACACACACACACACAGGTCAGACACACACACAAACAGGTCAGAAACACACAGGTCAGACACACAAACAGGTCAGACACACACACAGGTCAGAGACACACACACAGGTCAGTACACACACAAACAGGTCAGACACACACAGGTCAGACACACACACAGGTCAGAGACACACACAAACAGGTCAGAGACACACACACACAGGTCAGAGACACACACACACACACACACACACACAGGTCAGACACACACACAGGTCAGAGACACACACACACACAGGTCAGAGACACACACAAACAGGTCAGAGACACACACAGGTCAGAGACACACACAGGTCAGAGACACACACAGGTCAGAGACACAAACAGGTCAGACACACACACAAACAGGTCAGAGACACACACAAACAGGTCAGAGACACACACAAACAGGTCAGAGACACACACAGGTCAGAGACACACACAAACAGGTCAGAGACACACACAGGTCAGAGACACACACAGGTCAGACACACACACAGGTCAGAGACACACACACACACAGGTCAGAGACACACACAAACAGGTCAGAGACACACACAGGTCAGACACACACAGGTCAGAGACACAGTCAGTACACGCTGCCATCAAGTACATGTGTGTATAATCTTCACCATGTTCACCTTCATCATGTAGCGTACACAAAAAGTAATGAACAAATCATTTTGACCTGATTATGGCGCTTTAAGAAGTAATTTCAATCACAAAATTTTGCATTCAAATTCAAAGATTTTTAACAGCAATAAAAAGTTTGGATATGCATTGCTACATTTTTAATCACCAAAGTATTTTGATGTCAACAAGGGCATCACAAGAAGAATTCATCTTCTGGGGAAAAGAAATCACAATCCATCCAATAGTTGTTGATATTTCAGTCTGGACCAAAGTGGCAGATAGATCAAGCAACAGCACCAAACCATAAGCCATGTTGTCAGCGTGGCTCAAGGCTTGTTGCCATGGTTACCTTGGCGTTTTCTCTTTTAAGAACCTTGAGTTCCTTCAACGAAGCGACCTGGAAGAGAAGAAAACAACAGGGAATATATAATATATACAAGTGTTTGATATGAACTAGAATTATTCACTTCTGTGTTATAATCACATTTATTGTTGACTTGAAGCAAACCACGCTGGTGTCTTAGAGGCTCATTATACAGTCATGGAAAAAAATATTAGACCACCCTTTTTCTTCAATTTCTTGTTCATTTTAATGCCTGGTACAAATAAAGGTACATTTGGTTAGATAAATATAATGATAACAACAAAAATAGCTGATAACAGTTTTATTTAAGAGCTGACATTTTCAATGTTTTTCTTGATAATAACCAAAATCATTATCAATAAAACCATGTTAAATGTCTAGATATCAGCTCTTAAATTAAACTCTTATCAGCGATTTTTGTTGTTATCATTATATTTCTCCAAACAAATGTACCTTTAGTTGTACCAGGCATTAAAATGAACAAGAAATTGAAGAAAACAATGGTCTAATAATTTATTCCATGACTGTAAGTGGATATACAGAACGTACAGACCTTTTCCAGTATGTGCTCTTCCACATTGGAGGAGAAAGAATCAATAGACTTTTTGACAGACGTAGACTCCACAGACTGCCTGGGAAACACACACACACACAGAAAGTAACCATCTCAACTCGTGAATAGAAGTAGTTATTGTTGATATAGAAGCATTAGATGTCTTAATGTACCTGTACTGCTGACAGAAGTCCAGGAAGGCGTCCAGCACCACCTCCAGCTGAGTTCCTCCACGTCTCCTCCTCTGGTTCTCGCTCGACTTCTCTGGTTCAGCAGATGAACTACCTTCATGTTGAACAGCGGAATGATTTTGGTTATTTTCAATAAAACCATGAAAAATGTCTAGATATCAACTCAGCTTTTTGTTGTTATCATTATATTTGTCCAAACAAATGTACCTTTAGTTGTACCAGGCATTAAAATGAACAATGAAGTGAAGAAAACAAGGCTGGTCTAATAATTGTTTCCATGACTGTTAAAAAGTATTAAAAATGTACAATATAAAAAAGTAAAAATATATAAAACGTATTAACAACTGAAACAAAATAAAATAAAATACTTTAGGAACATTAGGTAACAACTAGCCTGGATCTGTCCAAAGGTTTTTTTTAATGCCGAGCTAAGTTAACCATCTTCGGGCTCCAGTTTCATATTTAAATGTACAAACATGAGAGTGGTATATTAATGTTCTTATTTAACTATCAGTAAGTAAGCATAATATCAAACTATTATTTAAGATAAGACTCTATTTATCCTGCAGTGGGGAAATTTAGTTGTCACAACAGCTCAAAATACAGACATATAGATTTAAAGTCACGGAAAAAATTATTAGACCATTGTTTTCTACAATTTATTGTTCATTTTAATGCCTGGTGCAACTAAAGGTACATTTGTTTGGACAAATATAATGGTAATAACAAAAATAGCTGATAAGAGTTTAATTAAAGAGCTGATATCTAGACATTTTCCATGGTTTTCTTGATAATAACCAATATCATTATTAAGAAAACCATGGAAAATGGCTATTTTTGTAGTTGTACCAGGCATTAAAATGAACAAGAAACTGACGAAAACAAGGGTGGTCTAATCATTTTTTCCATGACGGTAGAAACGTACAAACATGAGATTGGAATTAATGTTCTTATCTAACTATCAGTAGTTAGGCATAATGTCAAACTATTCTTTCAAACAGGGTTGAAAAATAAAATTTGAGCATTGATCTTGAAGTATACAGTGTTCTTTTCCCTACCTGATGAAGACTTTCTAGATTTAGACTTCTCTGATGAAGACTTTCTAGATTTAGACTTCTCTGATGAAGACTTTCTAGATTTAGACTTCTCTGATGAAGACTTTCTGGTTCTGCCAAAACCATTCATCCTGGGCTTCTCTGGACTTGGGTGCTAAATAGACACACACAAACAAATAACATTCATTATGGAGGCAACATTGCTGTAGAATTGGATGCTTCAACCCTCTGCAGGAGTTGGTTCGTACCCAGCTCTGCTCCTCGTCCTCGTCCTCAGAGGATAAGAGTCTCCTACGGCTCCGCTGGGGGGAGGCATCATCAGATTCCTCCTGGAGGAAATAAAACACAGTAAAACGTTATCTCAGCATGTGTGCAGTCTTCACTTCACTAGTCATTTAAGAAAAAGTTTCTTTTTAATATTTTTACACTTCTGCTGCTTTCTTTACAACCCAGCTGCAACCTCTGGTCTGAAAAGTGAAGCCAGCCTGTATTCTTTCTAATGGCCAGCAGGGGGCGACTCCACTGGCTGCAAACAAAGACTGTATAAATAATGGATGACCATATTTGGACTGTGGAGGAACGAGAGGGATCTGATCACTGACTGCAGCCTCTCTACACCTCAACCTGACCTAGCATTAACTGGATGTTAGTTTTGGCAAAAAAACAAAAACAAAATGTACATTACTGACCTCAGAAAACTGAGCAGCGACTCCTTGGAGTGTCTGTTAGTCCAACCAAACGCTGAACAAGATATTTTTACTGAACAAAACGTTCAAATAAACTGTCATTAAGTGAAAATACAGTGAAAGGGTCAAAGTTATGAGACCAAACCGCTAAACGTCCTTTTATTTATGTACCGGTATATAAAATTATTGACACGTTGCCGTGGATACGCATTGTTCTGCTTCTCTCCTGATGACGGCTCGCCTTGTTAGTGACCTGTCAATCAAAGGTAGCCACACCCCAAATCATACGATTCTTTACCTTCTATTTTCTTCTACTAACTCAAATCAAGTGAGAAGTTTTCTCATTTTGCATTGAAATGAATGGGCAGATTTTTTCTGCAGCCAAATTTAGCGCCCCCTGCTGGAATTTTGGGTAGAATGCAGCTTAAGGTAATTCCTGGTTTGCCTCCTCGCTCAGACCAGGAGGTTGCCGCCTGGTCTAAACGTGGTCACTTCTGACAAAAAAACAAAACAAGAAAAAAACAAGATGGCGACATCCAGAATGCCAAACTAAGGGCTTGGTTTGTGGACATTAGTTCACAAACCAAACGGTGACGTCACAGTGAATACGTCCTCTTCTTTTACACAGCCTATGATTACAACTTTAGTTGCACAATTGTGTTATACTATAAACACTTACACTACCTTGTTATCAGAGACATTCACTTTCCTACCTGTGACTCAGACTCCCGGCTCGCTCCACCTCCTGATTCACTGCTTCTCTTCCTGCCTTTCTTTATCTGCTGATTGTCCATCGGCCTTGTTGGGACACAGAGACGGATGAAAACAAGTATATTAACAAACAGAATAGAAAAGTGCACGACCATGCATCCACATCAGACTGTTATCTGTCACATAAGATATTACTTTATTTATCTTGCAGTGGGGAAATTTAGTTGCCACAGCAGCTCAAGATACAGACACAAAGATATAGAAGACAGAATAAAGAATATAAAAAATAAGACATAAACATACAGTCTACAATATCATTTAGCAGACGCTTTTATCCAAAGCACATGCACATGCTACAGAGCTAACTGTTAGCCTGTTAGCAATTTGCAGACTGGACGCTAAGGGGTTAACATCCCCTCCGGCTCTGCAGCTGGGAGAGACTGCTGCAGGAGGACTGTGCCGCTTCGACTCGTTCTTACTCTTCTTAACGAGCCGTGGGGGCCGGCGGCTTGTTAAGAAGAGTAAGAACGAGTCTCCAAAAGTCTCCAATAACACCAGAAAAAGTCGCTGGATTTGTTGCAAGTCGCTTTTTTGAAAAATAGTCTCTAAGGGGGTCTGAAAAGTCGCTAAATATAGCAACAAAGTCGATAAGTTGGCAACACTGCTTCGCCAGCTTTTACAGATGGCGCTTGTTGTTGTGGCGTCGAGTACTACGTCACATCCTGTTTAGCGTTCTATCCAATCAGCAACCAGGTTATTTTCAGGGGAGAAAAACGACCCTGCTCTTCTACAGGGACAAAAAAAGTCCCGTCAAAAGTCCTTCCTGTCTGTGACCTCACCTCGCTCCAGAACTCCTCCTCCCCCTTTTCTTCTCTCTCTCCTCCTCCTCCTCTCCATCCCTCTCGGCCTCCTTCCTCTTGGCAGCAGCTCCAGCCTGTTTAACAGTTTTCTTCTTCGTCTGAGGAATTTCCTTCCTCTCAGCTTTGCCTCTGCTCGTCTTTTCCTCCTCCAGGTCTGTTAAATCCTCCTCCAGGGCCGTGCTGTGCAGAGGGTTGCCTGGGCGAGATTGGTGGTTTAACATTAAGCTAGAGTCTGAAAATGTTGTTTAGTCTTACAGAAAATATTTATGGAGAAACAGAGGCACACATGGAGACAGTTGAAATCTGCTTGAACATGTATATATATATATATATATATACACAGAACAGGCCAAAAGTTTGGACACACCTTCTCATTCAATGCGTTTTTCTTATTTTCATGACTATTTACATTGTAGATTCTCACTGAAGGCATCAAAACTATGAATGAACACATATGGAATTATGTACTTAACAAAAAAGTGTGAAATAACTGAAAACATGTCTTGTATTTTAGATTCCTCAAAGTAGCCACCCTTTGCTTACTAGAATATAAGACATGTTTTCAGTTATTTCACACTTTTTTGTTAAGTAATTTAATTTAAATAATTCCACATGTGTTCATTAATAGTCTTGATGAATCTACAATGTAAATAGTCATGAAAATAAAGGAAACGCATTGAATGAGAAGGTGTGTCCAAACTTTCGGCCTGTACTGTATATATATATATATATATATATATATATATATATATATATAAAAAGGTATTATTATCGCCCAGCCCTACCTACAACACAATGCATTATTTATATAGTATCACAGTACTTGATTGATTAAATTAAATAAAGTAACTAACTAACCCTAACCCTTTTGGAGTGCTGTTTCAGGCTTTGAGTGTCACTTTCAAAAATCTTTTTGATTATTATTAGTATGGATAATGTTGTATCCTCAGCCTCACCATCACCCTGCTGCAGTCCCTCCAGGAAGCTGGATGTGCCGATAGCCGACAGGTCGGGAGAGACCGTTTTATCATTAGATTGACCTTTCTGGTTCTGAACACAACAGAGAACAGCAACGTTCAAAGTGAATAATTAACAGTCAAACTAATGTAACATTAAGGCACAACAACATCATTAAAGACACAGACATCATAATGTTGCATATCATAATGAGCTATAATAAGCATTGACCAACTCACTTGTTTCTGTCGTTGCTCCTTGAGCACTTTGGCTCCTCGGCCCTTTCCTTTGACCCTGAGGAAACAGACACAAGACACTTTATCATCATCATTCTTAATATGTGTGGCACCAGGTGACACCTGAACTTTGGAGTTTTTATACTTCTTGCAAAATATGGCGTCTCTGTTATAGTACATACACATTTAAAAGCTAGTGCTACCCTACTCCACTACAATTTGAGGCAAATATTGTACTTTTTACTCCACTACATTTAGCTGACAGCTTTAGTTAGTTTTCAGGTCGAGATTTAACATAAAAAACATGAAACATTTAAAGTGATTAGACTTTTTGTTTGAATTAAACCTCATAACAGTAAATTAACGCTCCTGTCATGTTAGTTTTTCAGGAACAACATAATGTTTAATAATCCAAAAGTGTCAAAAACTAAAAAATCCCAATAAACATTGTTAATATTTCATGATTAACTCCATTATTACCCATTTCAATCAAAATTTAGTGCAATGGTGTTCTTTACCTCTCACAGATCATGGTTCAATGAGGATAATTCACTTTTTAATAAAAAAATGCAGGTTAAAACTTTTTTTATGTATATTGGAAAGACCTACATATAAAATATAATGGTTTTATGTGACATTGAGATATTAATTTTTTTATTTTATGGAGTGAGTTGATTAATTAACATGAGTCACCTCTTCTGCTCAGGGTCAGATTGACCATTAAACAGTATCTATGTAATATAAACATGCAAATATGTGAAATGAACCATTTTCTCACTTATTAAGCCACGCAGAAGAAGTTTCATCCCGAAAAAAATAAAAATATTTTTTTTTCTTTCTTCTTTTAAAAAAAAAAGGTTTTTAAACTTTGTAATGGGTCAATTTGACCCCCAACATAACAGGAGTTATGTTATTAAGTCATTAAATTGAGCCCTACCTTGAAAAAAAACGCTGTTTACATAAATTAATCAATAATACTAATAATAATAATCCAATAATATATAGAAGATATAAAACAGTCTGAGTGGGTCCATTTTCATAATGAGTTATTTTATTTGTGATCCTTTAAGTACATATTGATGCTGATACGTTTGTACTTTTACTTCAGTAAGTTTTGAATGCAGGACTTTTACTGTAGTGGACTCATTTCACAGTGTTGTATTATAGTACTTTTACTGCAGTAAAGGATCTGAATACTTCTTCCACCACCACATATCAGAAAAAACAAACAAAACCCTTGTTTTTCCAGGTATTTTTACCACTATTTGCACACACAACTTCCTCCAAATTACAGTTGGGATCAGCCTACATTTGAATTGAATGACTTTTGTAACTAAAAAGGCCGAAACAAGCAGCTAAAGAAGGCACGTGGTTTGAAAAGTAACTATTAAACGTTTCTACTTTTATGACGTTCAAATGTTTTGGAATATTTGCCAGTATCTTCAGTCAAACGCGACATTATATTAGTATAAAATGTGCCTCTTCTAATATACAAGCGCGGTGTAAATCATAGGTACGAGTTCGGCTTCATTAATACTAATAATTTATATTTTCTTACCTCATTTGGGAACACTTCACTGTTTTGTAAACACTCCGCAGCTTCCCGCAAAATACTTCAAGTCCCGGACTGAACCATTCCAGATCAACAGGGGGGTGGACAGGTGGTCAATCTTATTACGACCCAAAGGTTACACCTCAAAATGAGAGTTACGGTGGATAAATAACAACAGTTACAGTATTTATTTTACAATGATTAAGCGTGGGTATTGTTTGCTTCCAATAAATATTTGCACTGATAATTAAACATAAACTCCCCCCCAACACATTCGCTGAATTTTCGGTCCTACGGAGAGTGAAAGGGCTCATTCAAAGCGCGATTTAAGTTTATCTTAAGGGAACTCAGGACAGAAATATTTTAAAGAGCAGTAAAATGATAAATGTTTCTATAAAAATATCTAAAACACAACTGTAATTCTAGTTCAGCACCCAAGCAAAGAGAATGGATGTTTTTTTTGGTTCTTATATCAGTGCATGTAAACAATAAAACACATGATTAAAAAAATAAAATAATAATAATAAAAGTATAAGGATAATAAATAGTTTTGGCCCATATTTACACATCGCTTGCAGTAAATATAGTAATCCCTAAAACGTATTGTTTGCTTACAAATAATATTTGCACTGATTCGCTGAAATTTCGGTCCTACGGAGAGCGAAAGGGTTCACTCTAAGCGCCGTTTTAGTTTATTTTAAGGAAGCGCGATACAGTAGATAATTTAAAGAGCGTAAAAAGTATAAAAGTTTCTTTAAAAACACCTAAAACACAACTGTAATTCTGGGTCAGAGTTCAGCACCCAGGCAAATAGAAGGGAGTTTATTTTTTAATCTTATTCCAGTGCATATAAACAATAAAACCCATGATAAAATAAATATATTAGGATTATAAATAGTCTTGGCCCATATTTACACCTCCCTTGCAATTATATTATAGTAATCACTAAAACTGAACATAACTGAATGTTTTTTCCTATACATACAGCACAGATGAAGCAAAAGGCATGACAACACACCTCTTCTGATGATTTTTAATTAAAATCTTTACAAAATCTTACAAATCTGAGAGGACAGTAAAAACAATTATTGCAAGACCAGAGACACGTCCATAAAATTTAAACTCTAAACATTCAAAAGGATTTCATGCAGGTTTTGAACAATGCTATTTTTTTAGAAATTTCACCATTCAACAACAGTATATCATAATTTAAGAAAGCAGATTCCTTCAACAAATCTCTTTCCTTCATGTTCCCATCATAAATAAATTAAAACATTGATCATTTCCTAATCTCCTACAAACTCTGCTGGTTAAACTGGACCAAAGCTTACTTGTGAAAAGATATAAGGACCCAATAGAAACAATCTCATTATCCATCGTAGATTTTCAACTTGATATCAAACAAACTCAAGAAACAGTGAAAATAAATCATGACATCTGACGACAATAATCTCAAAGACCTGAGATGTTAAAGTTGAGGTGTGTGAAGCTGTTCGGGGTTACTTTGATCAATATGGCTGCTTCACTGGTTTGTCCTTGAATGTAAAAAGTGTGTGTGTGTGTGTGTGTGTGTGTGTGTGTGTGTGTGTGTGTGTGTTGGAGGTACAGTGTGTGTGTGGTTCCTGCCACTGAGGTCCTGAGACGTCTGATACTACAGAGCTGCACTTTGATATTTCCCTTTAAAAGCACCCTGAATTTAGATATTATTACAAAATATTTCATTGGAATCAACATATTATTACAGAATTTGAACTGTACAATACAATATTTTATCAATAGACATATTTATCTAGAGCACAGAATCTACTCTGAACATTTAAGAGTCATGCAGCTGCATCTCAACACATTAGGATATTATGAAAAAGTCCATTTCCAGTAGTTCAAGTCAAGTATTTAGTCATATAGATCGACATATTTATCAGAGGCCAACATTTCAATATTAAACATACTTTTCAAAATAGTTTTTTTGTAATATTAACATTTTTTGAGACACTGAATTTCAGGTCTTCATTAAATGTACACCATAATCATTATAATTAGAATAAATTAAATAAATTAAGTGTGTAATGGGTCTATATACACTGCAAAAACATGAAGCTTACCAAGTATTTTCTTCTTATATCTAACAATAGTCTCTTATTTATATTGTTTTGAGCATAATTTACCTACTGACCATAGCTTTATGCGCTTATTAAATTATTTGTATTATTATTATGTGCTTATGTAATTATCTTATTGTTTAAAGACTTCTTTTGAGGTTGAATATGGTGAGTTTTTACCTAAAATATTGGTTCCAATTGAGAGTTTTAGTTGCATGTAGGTTGAATGATATTTCAAAAGCATTTTCTACCGCTAAAACATGCTCGTTTCAAGTATTTCTGGCTTATTTTAATATTACAGTCGGGCTTTTCAAGCCACAATTGCTCAAAATAAGTATATTTGGATTTGTTTCAACATATCACTGGTTTTTCCAGTGCCTATATATTTTTACTTATTTAAAGAATTCTTATAAAGAAAAATGTACTTACTGCACTGGCAGATAAATTTACTTGTTTTGAGCATGTATTTGCTTAATTCTAGTTATTTATTTCTTATTTCTTGTCAGTTGTTTTTTGCACTGTAATGTATTATTTCCACTTTTTGAATGAATTACTGACATAAATAAACTTTTCTATGATATTCTAACTAATTGAGATGCACCTGTAGATCCTGAATTATTTTTTATTTTTTATTAAAAACTTCATCTCCTCCTGTTCCTGCTTTTCTAGTGTTACTGGTCATGTTGACAGTTCTTTGATCTCTTCATTTGCTTTCCCTTTTTATTCCCTTCATCTTTATAACGTTTGGTAGAGCTTGTGTGTCTGTTCTTCTACTGGTTGATGGCGGCGTACAGCTCGTCTATCTGGTTCCTGAAGTATTGTCGCATCTCGTTCCTCTTGGCCTTCAGCGTCGGCGTCAGCAGGCCGTTCTCGATGGAGAACATCTCAGTGTTGATGCTGATGGCCTTCACCTGAACGACACACACACACACACACACACACACACACACACATGTTGTTAGGTTGTGTTCCTTGAATACTTTACTTCAAGGAAAACAGCAGATTAACAGAGATTTTAATTTTAATTAATCATTGGTGTAGCCCCAAAGCAATTTGTATTCTTCAATTGTAAAAATGTGTACCTTATATACGGCCTAACATTTTTTTTTCAGTCAACTAAAATGTAAATGTAAATGTTTAAATCATAGCTCATGAAGGTCTATGGCCCAGAGCCTTAACTCCTAAATTTGACCAACTTCAAGACTAGTTTTAAGTTTCCTTCACTAGGCTAGCTTTCGATTTCAAATCTCTTTCTTTGGTGTCCAGCCTCTAATTAAACTTTGGTCCTCGCTATATTCTGACAAACTCATATGAATAAATGCTCATTATGACCTTTTAGTAGTGATGTGCCAGTGAAGCCTCATGAACCATTTGCTTTATTTTTTCACCCCACTAGATGGCGCTCTATGCTTAAAAAAAAGTCTCTAGCAATGGTAATCAAGTGTGTTTTCAGCCCTTTGTTGAACAGAGAGCTCCATCTAGTGGAGTCAGAAAATAAAGAAAATGTTCATAAGGCTTCGTTGGCACATCACTATGATAACAAGCCTGAACAAAGCATGGAAGAACACTACAAAGTTTACAGAGCAACCGAGAAAAGATACAGAAAACCTTGCTGTGTTTTACCTGCTCAAATGACTTGAGGCCTCCTTCTTTCCCCAGTCGGGCCATGTCCTCCAGGATTGCTGCCTTGACGTCCTGAACAGAGAGAAAAGGAGAACCCTCAGAATAATGATGCAAGCTCTTTTAGGCCTCTTTTATACGAGGACGCTTGCAGGTAAAAACGACAAAATATTGTATCTGAAGTGCCTTTCGTTTAGACGGTGACAGCGTTTTTGGGGCTTAAAGACGCAAAAATGTGAAACCACCCTCCAGAGTGTAAAACTGTAATCCGCTCCTCCGTAGCGTGTCGTCTACACTGACAAGACACAAAACTCTGATCTGATCTGCTCACGTCACGTATGTGTTTACGTCACATACATGCTCCAGTACAGGAAATAAACAAACGTGGGATTATTTCCATGGTGGGACCTTCAAGCTGCTCTGGCAGCTCTAATAAACTTACAGGAGTCTTTCCACCAAATGTCCAGGATATGTACAGATAGTATTAGTGAACAGAGAAGGATCTGGAATTACCTCCATCACATTCTGGATGCAGCGATTGGTGGGAGGAGCCAGACGGCTGTGAACGAGACCTGGGAGATCTAGTGATGGTGGAGAACTTTGTGGAAGGAGTAGCTGATGAAAATGTGTGGCGTGAAAACTTCTGCATGCCCAAAGATGCTCTTATGGCTTTAAGTGATGCCGCCTGGCTGCATACCCAATCACATTCACACACTTTAGCCTCACCGTATGCAGCAGATTTCCCCCTGAAAATGCTCGTCTAAACGCGGAATAAAAAGTGAAGACGCAACACCACTTTTGCATCTCCTGTTCAGACCGTCATCATGTAAACGGAGCCTTAGTTAACACTTAACAGGTAACCGTTCACAATACAAAAAGCATCTCCTGTGTTGTGAATCACTGCTGTATATGAAGACACTGATTGGTTAACTGGAGAGGTTAATAGATCTACTGTGTGTCCACAGGAAATATAGTATTAATTCAGTAAGTATTACCGCTCTGCCACAGAGTTCCTGGTAGCTGCCCTCCAGTCCCAACGTCCTCTTGGTCCATGAACACAGGAAGTCAGGGTCAGGAACCACCACAGCTACCAGACAGGCCTGGAGACAAACCAGAGTAAAGTTTAGCAGTAAGACTTTGTTTAATAAGACGTCAGTCCCACTGAGAGACACTGAAGTTCCACCAAAGAGGTCAGAGGTCAGAAGGAGGGTCGAGCACTTTGCTCACTGGTAGAAAGAAACAATAATATCAGACCCATCTGTAGTCGTGTTTCCATTAAAGTCAAAGCAAACTTCAAAGCCACATTTTGAAATGTTGCATTGAAGAAAATGCGAATTAGGGAAGTTTCCATCGTCTGGTTTAGAGATATTAAACAAAACTGCATAAATGCATTGACTATTCCTCGAGAAAGACCGAAAACACCTCAAGCGAGCACAAAAGTTTTTTTTGAGTTCACTGTCTGATTTTAAATCTCTTCTTAAAACCCACCTCTTCTCTTTGGCTTCTGACACCACGTAGAGGGTTGATTTTATAATATTATGTGTATACATGCATATTTTATTTTGTGCGGGTGGTGCATTTTATTTATTTTATTTTATTTTATTTTATTTTATTTTATTTTATCTTATTGTATTGTATCGTTCTATTGTGTCCTTATCTTTTTTATTGTGCTTTTTTTGTGTTATCTATTTATTGTGTTTGTGTTTTTGTGCAGCACTTGTGTTTAAAATCGTGCTATATAAATAAAGTGGATTGGATTGGAGTTTTAACGTTTCCGTCAAGCTTTTCTCATGCAAATCTTCAAAATGCGCATCGAAAATCTAAATTTGTCAATGTAAACACGTCTACTGACAGACTGAAGGTGCTCCCCCTACCTGCAGACTGTCTCCATGGACGAACACCTGAGCCACCGCCTCGCTCCTCGTGTAGACGTTCTCCACCTTCTCAGGAGCGATGTACTCGCCCTGAGCCAGCTTAAAGATGTGCTTCTTCCTGTCCACGATCTTCAGCGTGCCATTCTGTCCACACACACACACACACACACACACACACAAGTACACGTTACAAAACGTCTGAGATAAAACCGAACACGTCTCATAGTCGTGAGTGAGTCAAACAGTTTCAGTGTCACGGTGTAACTGCCTTTATAATAAAAAGTAACGTAATCTTCTAAAGGTATCAGTCAGTGAACATTTATTATTACCTCCTTTTGTTTCTGAATGGAGCAAAAAGCAATGGAAGCACTATGGGATGTCCCTTTCATTTATTACCAATTTATTTGTGGCAATGCAATTTAAAAATAAAATTAAAGGATGAAAATAATAGAAACATATTTTTATCTGGCCGCGTAATATTAAACAAACAAATTATTTAAATGATTTTAATAGCTTAAACATTTAGTATATATGATATTTCCCCTGAGAATTAATATTTGTTCCTATAAAACACTTAAAACATTTGCATATGGGATTACTATAATTTTTCTTGTACTTTTTTGGTTACTTCACATTGCTGCTATATTATTTTATTGTGAGAGCATCCAAAGGAAATAAAACAAAAAAATAAGACCTCTAAAGGAGTGTTCATGTGATTTAACTTGTTCATAGTAGTGTGAAATGAATTAATGCAAAAATAATCGTGATTATTTCTCTGACAATAATCATATCAAGAACATCTGTAATGGTGACTGACGTCCCTTGTGTGAAGTTGAGCTGAACAAACCAGTAAATGAACCTACAGGAAGCCATTTTCCAATGTCTCCGGTGTGAAGCCATCCGTCTGCATCGATGGCCTCGGCGGTCTTCTCGGGGTCCTTCAGGTAGCCCTGGAACACGTTGGGACCCTGCACACACACCTGCAGACACACAAACACACTCATGAATGACGTTCATCATCATCACAACGTACAGCTGCAGGAAAAAGTATGTGAACCCTCTGAAATGAGCTGGTGTTCTGCATCAACCCTCCTGGGCTCCTTTATGACCCCAAACCAGTTTCATCATACCATTAATAGACCCCGTCTGATTACTAAAGGTTCCTCAGTTCCTCAGTTCGTGCTTTGTTTTTAATAGGATGCTGGGATGGAGGTGGGATGGGCGGAGGGTGTTTGTTTCTATGTTTCGTTATCTTTTTATTATCATTATTTTCTCCTTTTTTTATGTAAAGCGCTTTGTGTTGCATCTCTCTTGTATGAAAAGTGCTATACAAATAAAGATAATAAAGATTGATTGAGTTTAAATCTCTTCTAAAAACCTTGTTGTGAATGGGGATTTTACATTTTTTAAGTCCAATGTCATTTCTTCTTGTGGTTTTATTTTGTTGTTGTCAGTTAATTGTATTTGATATGTTTTATTTCTGTTCTACAGCACCTTGTAACTCGTTTTTGAAAGGTGCTATATAAATAAAGTTATTATTATTATTATTATTATCATTATTATTAATAGAGGTTAACTTTAATGGAATTACTTGAAATTTTCAGCATATGAGCCCCTCTGCATCCTTAATAGATAAAATAAATTTCAACTTTCTTCATACATTTTTATGTGTTTTATAAATTAGAAACCAGTCTAATGTCATGTTTTGTTTTGTTTTTTTACCATAGATAAGTTTTTTTTTTCTGAACACGTCTACATGACTCCCTGCTTCACTGCAGCAGCAACAACCTTATGATTGACAACATAATATCTCATTGTGTCCAATTAACTTAACTAAACTCTTTTCTTAAGATATCACAGCAGCTTTCTGTCCAACACTTTCCTCCTCCCGCCTGTTGGGTTTAGCACCTCCTTCGCTCCACAGAGCACTCTGCTATTTCACAATAAGTTTCAATAGTTGTAAATCAGAGGGAGGAAACCAAACAGCAGAGGAGGAGCAACAGTGGAGAGAGGAGAGCTGCAGCGTCACACTCCAGAAATGAAACTTAAGTCTGTCAGAGTGTCAGCCTCCCTGCAGTCCAGACAAGTCTCTGTTTCTCTCTAGAAGAAGTGACTTCATCAGGTCAACAACACAGCACAGTCTCTGCCTAACACTGGTGAGTACAGCTGGTCATATTTACACTTTCAACAACCAGGATTAATACAAAAAAGTTTGCTGATGACACAGTTATTATTAGTCTTCTTCAGGGTGACGAGCAGGAACACGGGCCTGTCGTTGATGACTCAGTAGCCTGGTGTGATGTGTCCTCTCTTGAGCTGAATGTGTCAAAAACCAAAGAAATGATCATTGATTTTAGGAAGTCATCCTGTCCTCCACCTCCAACAGTTGTTAAAGGTGCTGTGGTTGAGATGGTGGACAGCTATAAATATCTAGCTGTGGTCCTTGATAACGAGCTGTGCTTCCAACCACATGTTGATGTTACCACCAAAAAAAGTCCAGCAGAGATTTTCTTTTTAAGGAAAATGAGGACCTTCCACGTCTCCTCTGAGATGATGACTCTCTTTTACAGAAGTTTTATTGAATCTGTTTTAACCTGTTGTATTGTTGCATGGTTTGCAAACCTGAACTTGTCCAACAAAAATCGTCTTGATAGGCTGGTCAATACTGCTGGAAGGATTTCACGAAGTGGGCAGGAAGGCGTTATGTCTCTGTACAGGTCCTGAGGAAGGCTAACGCCATTATGGATTGTCCTGACCATCCTCTTCGGAATGAATTTGAGCTCTTGCCCTCAGGCCGTCATCTTAGGGCCCCTAGGTGGAGGACTAAAAGACTCCAGGTCTCATTTATACCAACTGCCATTTATTTAACTAATAGAAAGTAGCCCTCAAATTGCTCATCTTCACAAGTCTGCTTTCTGCACATCTGCACATTGCACTTTTCGCCTATACCAGGTATTAACTCTCCATTTAGGGGTATTAGCTCTGTAATGAACATGTGTCAGTGATTTTATATATACATATGGCGTTTCTTTGACTGTGTTTTATTAGACTTTTATTGGGTCTATTATCGTTGTGTACCTTGTCTTGTGTGTCAAGGTCTCCCTAATCTCCCTTCAAGGGACTAATAAAGTGATTCTGATTCTGAAAACTTCAGCTCCACTCAGGCAGGAAGTTCCTCTCTTTTCACATTATAGTTGTTTAATTGTTACAATATAACTGTGGCTGTTTGTCCACAGGTCCACTTTACAGCAGCCCACTTTAACAGCTTTCAACAGTCTCTCTGTGTCCGTTCTGTCCAGAGTTCACTGTCACACTTACTATTTCTGGTTCTGGTTTTACTGGTTACTGATCACTTCTTGCATACTGCTTCCTCTACTTCCTCTGGCTGTTTCACGATAAAAGTTTTCTGCCAACAATTCAATGGGATGCTTTTAATGTGAAGCAGCTAGATGAATTGCAATGTGTTGGTCATAAGATAAGCAGAATAATAATACTTAAACAGAAATTGGTTTATCTAACAGGGTGTGGACATATTTGGTGTCGTTTCACAGAGTAGGGAGCTTGAGCTTGTTAGTACGACAATCAGGTGATGTGAAGGTTAACACAAGCAGTGGGCAGTGGTGTGGGAGTGTCACTTATGTTACGCATCATCACTATGACATGCTAGTCATGCCGATTGTAGCAACCTTTATCTGTGAGATGAGATATGCATTGGTTCCTTTTCATTTATAAAGTATTGACAGGCGACATGCCACCATACCTCAGCACTTTATTAAACTGGTCACATAGTAATTATCCAACACGCTCTAGTGATTAATGCTCAATGCTCCTCAGACAAATACTGAATTTGGAAAAACTGCTTTCAGTTTTTCTGCTGCATCGACCTGGAACATCTACAACATTCACTCAAACTCAACACAATTATAACTATGGGCCAGTTTAAAACTATGATAACCAATAACTACCTTTCACTGTAACTGTTTTTAATGTTTTTGCATGTGTTTTCTCTGTGCTTTTTTGTGTTTTCTCTGTTCTCTGTTTCGTGTTTTCTCTGAATTCTGTTTTTTGTTTTCTCTGTTCTCTGTTTTGTGTTTTCTTTATACTGTTTTGTGTTTTCTCTGTTCTCTGTTTCATGTTTTCTCTGAGCTGTTTTGTGTTTTCTCTGTACTCTGTTTCATGTTTTCTCTGTGCTGTTTTGTGTTTTCTCTGTACTCTGTTTTGTGTTTTCTCTGTGCTGTTTTGTGTTTTCTCTGTTCTCGGGTTCAGCTTGAGCTCGTCAGAACAATTAAAATGGTTGTTTGCTCACGGTTGATACATGGCATACAAAGAAAAATGCTTCTTTTAAAAGAGATAACTAAATCTGGATTTTTAATGAAAATGTTTCTTTTTGTTTGTAGACATGGCTGCTGCAAACTATCTGCCATCTGAAGATCGGTTCCTGTGCGCCATCTGTCTGGATGTGTTCACTGATCCTGTCACCACATCATGTGGACACAACTTCTGCAAAAGCTGCATCGACAAACACTGGAATAATAATGACCAGTACCTGTGTCCCATGTGTAAGAACGTTTTCAACACAAGACCTGAGCTGCACGTCAACACTTTCATCTCTGAGATGGTTGTTCAGTTCAGACAGTCAGCTCAACAGAAATCCAGCAGCAGCTCAGAGCAACAAGTGTCCAAACCAGGAGAAGTTCCCTGTGACGTCTGCACTGGAACCAAACTGAAGGCCCTGAAGTCCTGCCTGGTGTGTCTGGCCTCCTACTGTGAGACTCACCTGGAGCCTCATCAGACAATGTCAGGCCTGAAAAGACATCAGCTGATCGACGCTGTGGAGAACCTGGAAGGCAGGATGTGTCCGAAGCACGATAAACCTCTAGAGCTGTTCTGTAAGACCGACCAGACGTGCGTCTGTATGCTCTGCACCGTTTTAGTCCACAAGATGCATGAAGTTGTTCCTCTGAAAGAAGGATATGAAGAAAAGAAGAGTGAGCTGGAGACTGAAATTCAGCAGATGATCCAGAAGAGACGATTGAAGATTCAGGAGGTCAAACACTCATTCGACCTCAGTGAGAAAGATGCAAACAGAGAGATATCGGAAGGAGTTCAGGTCTTCACCGCTCTGAAGGAGTCTGTTGAGAGAAGCCAGGCCGAGCTCATCAACACGATCAGAGAGAAGCAGAAAACCACTGAAAAACAGGCTGAAGGTTTCGTCAAAGAGCTGGAACAGGAAATCTCTGAGCTGGAGAAGAGAAGCGCTGAGGTGGAGCAGCTCTCAAGCTCTGAAGACCATCTCCGTCTTCTCCAAAGTGTCCAGTCCCTAAACACCCACCACCCAACACCCACCAAGGACTGGACAGAGATCAGCCTCCGGCCATCATCATATGACGGGACTGTGGAGAGAGCTGTGGCTCAGCTGGAGGAGACGCTCAGTGAACAGATGAGGAAGCTGCTTCAGTTTGAGCTGGAGAGGGTCCAGCAGTATGCTGTGGATGTGACTCTTGATCCTGATACAGCAAATCCCTACTTAATCCTGTCTGATGATGGGAAAAAAGTGTATGATGGTGATTTGAAGAAGAAACTGCCCAACAACCCAGAGAGATTTTCTTTCGAACTCTTTGTTTTAGGGAAGCAGAGTTTTTCTACAGGCAGATTTTACTTTGTGGTGCAACTTAAGGGAAAGACTGCCTGGACTTTAGGAGTGGCCAGAGAGTCGGGGCAAGGGAGAACCAAAACCAGCCCTCGGAGTGGTTTCTGGAGTATATGTTTGAGAAATGGAAACGAGTACAGAGCTCTTGCTGACCCTCCGGTCCTTCTCTCTCTGAAGTCTCCTCCTCAGAAGGTGGGGGTGTTTGTGGATTATGAGAAGGGTCTGGTCTCCTTTTTTGATGTAGATGCTGCAGCTCTCATCTACTCCTTTACTGGCTGCTCCTTCACTGAGAAACTCTCTCCACAATTAGGTCCAGGCCATAATAATGGTGGCAAAAACTCTGCACCTCTGATCATCTCTCCTGTTGGAGTAAACTAATCACTGATCTAATTTCATGTATTGATTTATTAATTTCCTACACACACATTATGTGGAGAATATCCATTTAAACCTCTGTTAAACACACAGACATTTATTTCTGCTTCTGGGAGAAATCCTTGTTTCTGAAGAGATCGCATGTCAAGCTGAAGTTTGAGTTAATTAGCCAAGAAATAATGCAAAATATCAACTCTTCTTTTTTTCCTTTTTACAAAAAAAATGTTTTGATTTGATAAGGAGCCACAGGAAGCATGTTGCTGAAAAACTTGTTGTTTAATAAAGCTTAATGTAAGATGAATAATATCTACAGCATACAGTATGTCTCTATTATAATGAACATAAAGTTAATATAAAGAGTTGACTTAGAGCCAACAAAATTGTCTATCTTGTCTGAAAAGTGATTTGGTTAATTAATGTTTACTTTTATTTGTTTTGTGAATACTGGTGAGATGGTTTTGAGTCAAAAATCTGAAAATGTGATGTTTAAATGAAAACTGAAATAAACTCCTTGTTGATCACACGACCTGAGTAAGCAGTGACTTGAGCACTAAACAGTTCTGGTTAACACATAAGTTGTATTTAGTGAAAAAAATATTGTGTTTCCTGTGGCTGCTTCACAATAAAAGCCATCTGTGCTTCCTCAGTTGGACGCTTTTAATGTGAAGCAGTGGCAGGAGGAAAGGATTGTTTCCACTCACAGTGACTGAATCCAGTTCAGCTGCAGGAGAGTCAACAGTAAACACTGAGGCTGATATTAATGAGATAGAATTACACTGGATCACATGCTGCATTTTCTTATAATTTAAGATAACGCCTTCCTTATCAAACACAGAAATGTATGGATTCACTTTCGAGCTCAACACACATTCATAATAATGCTCAGTAAAAGGGAACTTTTGAACACCTCCAGCTCTGAGACGACTGAACAAAAGTAATAATAATAATAATAATAATACATTTTATTTGTAATGCACTTTACATTACAGGAAATCTCAAAGTGCTACAGGTTAAAAGCATAACATTCTAATTATAAAAAGGATAAAAAAGGAAAAAAAAAACAGCTAAAAACAGAAAACATACATACATAATCTAAAAACCATCTAGATGGGAGGAACCAAAGGTTTTGCTAAAAAGGAATGTTTTTAGTCCTTTTTTAAAAGTCTCTATGGAATCTGTAATCTGGTGATGAAGACCGTGTGCAACGATCAAAAGCTCTGGACAAGGTAAGAAGTGGATGCAGAAACCCAGGTAATTTCAACAGTTCACATACTTTTTCTTGCAACTGTATATAAAAGTTGTAGTTTGTGTGGTGTTTGTTACCTCTCCCTCCCCGTTTACAGCCAGGTAGTTCATCTCAGCCACATCCACCAGTTTGATCCGGTTACAGGGCAGAGGGGCTCCAACGTGACCTGCAGGCAGGACGGAAAGCTTAGTTGCAAAGCCGAGGAAGTGCCAAATTCATCTTGGTGTGAAAGCAGTCAATGAAACCTGCTTTTTTAAACAAATAACTGAACTGAGACCACTTGAAAGGATGTCGGCTGTCAAAGGGATTCCAGCTTGGTTTGTTTGTGGTGTGAAAAAATATAAACAAACCACAGACTTCTGATTTTGGCGTAATTTCAAAAGGTAAAAACGAATAAATCCCTTAGCTGATTGTGAAATCAGTTCAGGAAGTGACCTTAAAATTGATCTGTTTATGACCATGTACTGTCATTGAAAAAATGATTAGACCACCCTTGTTTTCTTCGGTTTCTTGTTCATTTTAATGCCTGGTACAACTTAAGGTAATTTTGTTAAGACAACAAAAATAGCTGATAAGAGTTTAATTTAAGAGCTGACATTTAGGCATTTTAAATGGCTTTCTTGATAATGATTGTGGTTTTTATTAAGAAAACCATGTTAAATGTCTAGATATCAGCTCTTAGATTAAACTCTTATCAGCTATTTTTGTTGTTATCATTAAACAAATGTACCTTTAGTTGTATCAGGCATTAAAATGAACAAGAAATTGAAGAAAACAATTGTCTAATGTTTTTTTCCATGACTGTATATAACCACTTCATGCAAATTGTGTGACAGCGATTCCACAGTAGTGAGCCCAGAATAATTTCTGTCTCTAGCTGTTAGTCATTTTTCATAAAGTGGTTCATTTGGAGTCTAATAAGAGTACAACTGAGGGTTAATGTGGGTTAATGTGTCACTGTTTTTTATTCCTCTTGGCTCATTTGAAAAAACTCAGTGGGAACATGAAGTGAACCAGAACTAAAATGCACCAACCAGTGTGTTTACATGCACAGTTTAATAGAGCTATGCTTAAAAATCCATTTTGGCGTCCACTAGGTGGCGATATGCATCGTTTCAGCAGGTAATTTTTTTTTTTTCAGATCTTTATTAACAATGAAGGAAATACAGGCATTCAGTATATAAACAAGATATACAAAGAAAAATGTCAGTTACAGTATCTGTAGAATTAAATATATATAGAAAAATAAAATAACATAATAAGGCACATAGGGAATAAGGTTCTTCTCTTTATATTATTCTGGAGTTTTTGAGAGAGTGCATTCACATTTTTTATTTGACTAAAGTTTCGATATAAACTTTTAATTCTCTTGTGAAAACGTTAAAGTTAGGGAGGGATTTAGAAAACTTCATCTTGTGGATGTGAAACTTACCCATCAGAAGCATGAGATTTGTTATAAAGCATACTGTTTTGTTATTAGATTGAGATAATATCTTTAGGTTAAAAAATGATGGTCTGTCCAGTCTTATCAAGTAAGTTTTCCATATCTCTCCAAAATATAGATTCAGCAGGTAAATACGGCCCCCTTTCTGGTTGACCTATTAAGTCATAATAAACAAGTGGAGAAAGGCGGGAAACCGGCATTTTCGAACAACAACAACAACAAGATGGATGGTGATTTTAAGGGGCAGAAAATTGAAAAATCCTATTCTAATCGCATTATCTGGGTGTTAATCGGAGTTGGAGAACTCAAACATTAGTCGGACTAACACGTTTACATGCACTTCAGTTGTCCAGTTATAGTCAGATTAAGGCAATCATTTGTTTTTTCAAGTGTCATGTAAACGTACTGAATGTGCGTAATCATTTTCACTCTTATTCTGGACCAAATGAACTCAGCTACATGTGTGACAACACCTTTAGTTATTAAAAAAAAGTTCTTATTGATTACCTGCGTTCCATTCCCCCGGTACTGTCATGGTGCATCCAGCTGTACACTCTGTTTGTCCATAACCTTCATAGAACTGAGACAGAGGTTGAGAAAAAGAAAATTATTTTGTAGAATTTGGCAACAGAGAAGGAGTCTCAAAGAAGAAATTTCAAAGATCAGATGGCAGCATTTCTACAGCTGCATCTCAATACATTAGAATATGATGGAAAAGTCCATTTGCAGTAGTTCAAGTCAAACAGTATTGTGTACTGTTTGTACAGTATTTACTTTTTAAAATTGGTCTTTTGTAATATTAAAAAAAGTCTTAGAGACACTGAATTATAGGTCTTCATTAAATGTAAGCCACAACCATTATAATTAGAAGAAATTAAATAAATTAAGACATGAAATGTGCCATTCTGTGTGTAATGGATCTATACACAATGAAAAAACATGAAGCTTACCAAGTATTTTCTTCTTATATCTAGCAATAGTATCTTAATTATATTGTTTTGAGTATAATTTACCAACTGACCATAGCTTTATGTTCTTATTTAATTATAAGTATTATATTATATTATATATATTATTATTATGTCCTTATGTAATTATCTTATTGTGTAAAGACTTCGTTTAAGGATTGACATTGTGAGCTTTTTCATGCTTTTCAAGCTATTCAACTGTTGAATATGGTGAGTTTTACCTAAAATATTGGTTTGCTGGTTTATTATCAATATTGGCACACATTATTTGTTATTTCCACTTTTTTAATTGAATTACTGACATAAATAAACTTTTCTATGATATATTTATTTATTGAGATGCACCTGTACACATTACCTGCAGTAGAAAAAGGTTTTAGTGTTACCTGACAGCCGACTGCAGCTCTGAGGAAGGTGAGGACGGTGGGAGAGATCGGAGCAGCTCCGGTCAGCATGAGACGCACACGACCTCCGAGGCTGGCCTGTAGATGGCAGCACCACATTAATACATCGCAGCTTTACTTAGTATCTACTGCAGGGGTCTCACACTCAAATTACCTGGGGGCCGCTGGAGGCAGTATCAAAATGACCCAAAAAAATACACAAAATTACACAAAAAAAAGACACAAAATGACCCAAAGAAGACACACAATTACAAAAAAAAAGACACAAAATGACCCAAAAAAGACACAAAATGACCAAAAAAGACACAAAATGACAGCAAAAAACCTAAATTACTTAATAAAAGACACAAAATGACCAAAAAAAAAGACAGAATTACAAAAAAAAGACACAAAATTATTTAAAAAAGACACAAAATTACCCAAAAAAGACACAAAATGAACAAAAAATACACAAAATTACTAAAAAAAGACACAAAATTATATAAAATAAGACACAAAATTACCAAAAAAGGACACAGAATTACAAAAAAAAGACACAAAATGATTTAAAAAAGACACAAAATGACCAAAAAATACACCAAATTACTAAAAAAGACACAAAATTATTACAAAAAGAAACAAAATTACCAAGAAAAGACACAGAATTACCAAAAAAGACACAAAATTACCAAAAAAAAGTGAGGGACCTTCCACACACAACGAGGTAAAGTGCCATTCATATAAAACTCACATTAAACCTTCATATCAAGGTGGGGGCCACAAAATATCATCATGATGGCCGCAATTGGCCCGCGGGCCGCGAGTTTGAGACCAATGATCTATTGCATCCACAACAAATTCTGCGTAATGTAACGTTATTATTAGAAGCAATAAAAGCCCCTACATGTCCCTGGATATATAGCTCTGGTGGCTCTGAGTACCTGAACCTTCCTGAAGATGAGGCGGTCCCAGATACTGTCTCTCCTCACGATGCCTCTCCTCATCTCCGCCTCCTTCCTCCTGAAGGCAAAGTCCAGCAGCCAGCGCTTCACTGAGGAGTTGGCCTGGCCGAAGATCTACACACACACACACACACACACACACACACACACACACACACACACACACACACGAATGATCACTCTAACTGTTATAGTAATCTCTTCTTCAAACTCACTTTTATCGTATTGCCTGTAAATTGACCTTTTCCTTCTTTTACATTGTTTTATAAATTGTTTAACTGTTTTATTTATGTGTTCTTAATTGCATTTTGTTTTATTGTCGACATGTCAACTTTGGTAACACTTTACAATAACCAACTAAGTCATGTTTATAGATGGTTTATAAACCAATTATTAACCATTTACAAAGTCCTATACATATTTAATCTTGAAATGTTTTCAAACATTTTCTTAAAGGCATATGAATCATTTAAAAATCATTAACATACTTAATATGGTGTTAAAAAATTTAAATGAGTGCAACTAAAACTATTAATAAACTATTGATTATAATTTATTGGTTTGTTAATGGTAAAGTAACTATAAACTTACATTAATATACCATCTATCTGTCATTTATAGATGATTTAGTTAGTTAAACATTAATAAATAATGTATTTAACATTCTAAATGGCCTATATACGGTTTATAAATGATGATTAAACATTAATAAATCTGTTTGCCATTTATAAATGATGGTTATTGTAAAGTGTTACTGCAACTTTGTTTTGAAAGGTACTATGCAAATAAAGTTATTATTATTATTAGGAACAGCATCATCATCATCATCTTCTTTAATGGTTATGCTGCAAAATGGAGGTGGGTGACATTCAGCAGCTCACTAAAGTTAAGTTAGAGTAGTTAAAAAGGTCAATATGAGCAGGTTCAGAGATTCAGAAGCATGTGCACCCTTGTTTATTCGGCTATCATCATCATCATCATCATCATCATCATCATCATGCCCACGTACCTTATCATACATTCTGTTGAGGAGTCGGGGAACCACAGGGAACACTGTGGGCTTCAGTGTGGTCAAGTCATCCGACAGGAGACGGATATCTCCCTGGAAGAAGCCGATCTTGGCTCCCTGAACTATCATCAGAGCCTGGCAGCAGCAGGACACAGACGATGTAAACAGATCATAGTTTAGTATGAAACACAGAAGGGTGAGACAGGGTTTATAGGAATATACATCTACGAGGAAAAAAGGGTTACTATGGGAACTAAAGGAACATACGATACCTGGACTACTCTCTCAAACATATGAGCCAGAGGGAGGAAGGAAATATGGACGTCACTGGGAGACAAGGGACAGGAAACCTAGAACACCAGGACACACAGACAGACAGGGAGACAGACAGACAGGGAGACAGACAGATAGACAGACAGACAGACAGACAGACAGAGAGACAGACAGACAGACAGGGAGACAGACAGACAGACAGACAGACAGACAGACAGGGAAACAGACAGACAGACAGACAGACAGACAGACAGACAGACAGACAGGGAAACAGACAGACAGACAGACAGACAGACAGACAGGGAAACAGACAGACAGACAGACAGACAGGGAAACAGACAGACAGGCAGACAGACAGGCAGACAGACAGACAGACAGACAGACAGACAGACAGACGGACAGGCAGACAGACAGACAGACAGACAGGCAGACAGACAGACAGACAGACAGACAGGGAAACAGACAGACAGACAGACAGGCAGGCAGACAGGCAGACAGACAGACAGACAGACAGACAGACAGACAGACAGGCAGGCAGACAGGCAGACAGACAGACAGACAGACAGACAGACAGGCAGGCAGGCAGACAGGCAGACAGACAGACAGACAGACAGACAGACAGACAGGGAAACAGACAGACAGACAGACAGGCAGGCAGACAGACAGAAGGACAGACAGACAGAAGGACAGACAGACAGACAGGGAAGGAATCACACAGACAGACAAGGAAACAGACAGACAGACAGACAGGCAGACAGACAGGTTAATGTTGTACCTCCACCACTCTCTCAAACATGTGGGCCAGAGGCAGAAAAGAGAGCATGACATCATCGGAGGAGGTCTGAACGATGGACTGGAGGAGGAAAGAGTTTAACAAAGTCTGTCACTCTTCAAACAGAGAACTGATAACGTCGGACTTGTTGATCCTGAACCAGCCGAGGTTTTGAACTGTCAACACACCAGGCTGGACCTCAGCCATCGGACCCGTTCCCACACATGGCTGCTCCGTCAGTCATTACTCTTTTATTTACTTTAGAACCAATAAAGCTCCTGCTCTCTCTTTGACTTTCTACATGGAGCTTTCACTGCACCTCACTATGTTCCTGATAGTTATTCTGACTTATGAACAAAATTTACTTTTCTATTTCTTTAGATCTTCATTTTCATTGATTGTTGGTGTAGGCCCAAAGCAATTTGTATTCATCAATTATTCAAAGAATCGTCGCTTTTTTTGAAAAATAGTCCTTAAGGGGGTCTGAAAAGTTGCTAAATATAGCAACTAAGTCACTAAGTTGGCTAAGTTGTTATCACGATTAAAATTCAAATAATTGTGCAGCCCTATCACTGTCACAGCTCATGGGAAGTCTCGTCTCACCTCTGTTATTTTGATGAAGGCTGAGCAGTTTGATACAATATTCTGATGTGTCAGCATCGCTCCCTTTGGGTTTCCTGAAAGCACAAACACACATACAAAGATACACACTCATGTTTAGAGTTAAGTATATATACAGTAATGGCAAAAAATGATTAGACCACCCTTGTTTTCTTCATTTTTTTGCTAATTTTAATGCCTGGAACAACTAAAGGTACATTTATTTGGACAAATATAATGATAACAACAAAAATAGCTCATAAGAGTTTAATTTAAGAGCTGATATCTAGACATTTTTCATGGTTTTCTTTATAATAACCAAAATCATTATCAAGAAAAATATGGAAAATGTCTAGATATCAGCTCTTAAATTAAACTCATATGAGCTATTTTTGTTGTTATCATTATATTTGTCCAAACAAATGTACCTTTAGTGTTACCAGACATTAAGAAGAACTAGTCAAAAAAATGTTTTCCATGACTATATTTGTGGTATACCTGAAATACTCATGGAAATTATATTGGGTGCAATTCCCCATGTGTGTGTGTGTGTGTGTGTGTGTGTGTGTGTGTCACCTGTTGTTCCACTGGTGAAGCAGATGAGAGCCATGTCCTCAGGTTGTGGAGGCTGCAGGGATGACAACATGATTGTTTGTTCTTTTTTCACATATATTCATTTGAAAAAACTGTACAACGGCAATATATTTATAGCTTTTTGCCTCACATCTTCATTAGATATGCTTATTCTAAATTTGATGCTAGCAACACATTTCAAAAGTCAGGACTTGGCCAATAACAGACAAATAGTGATGTGCCAATGAAGCCTCCTGAACCATTTGCTTTATTCTCTGAGCCACTAGATGGCGCCCTTGGTTTATTGAAAAAGGCTCTACTGGTTTACTGTTTACTTACCACTGGTTGATGATGGTTTGCCTTCCCAAGAGCCTGTAAACAAGCAAAGTACATTTATTCATAATAATAATAATAATGACAATAGATTTTATTTGTATTGCAATTTACATTTCAACAATCTCAAAGTGCGACAGAGAAGAAAAAACAATTAAAGGAACACTACACAATAAAAAAAAAAATCAGGTGTTAAAAGCAGGAACTAGAAAGACAATTAAACAAAATGCTTTCATATAAAGAAAGGTTTTTAGGTCTTATTTAAAGGCATCTACACTGCAAAAAGGTGTCTAAAAACAAGATAAAAACACTAAATCTGATGGAAATGATCTTGCTGTATGGACAGATAATTTCACTTGAGAAGATTTCTTAAATTATTAAATCTAGAAATAAGCATGTTGAACACTTAAAATAAGAAATTAACTCTTAAAACAAGATAAATTATCGAACACTTCTAAATCTAAAGTTTTTTTTATCTTGGTAAGAAACAAATAATCATCAGGTCACTCTGCTCGGGCCAGTTCATCGCTGCTTGCAGCTTTAATTTATCTTGTTTTAAGAGTTAATTTCTTATTTTAAGGGCAATTTTTTCCTGTTTTTCTGACTATTATTTTCTGTTTTTCTGACAATTTTTTTTTCTGTTTTCCAGAGCATTTTTTTCCTGTTTTTCTGACTTTTTTTCTGTTTTTCTGACTATTTCTTTCTGTTTTTTATTAAATCTAGAAATAATCATGTTGAATGCTTAAAATAAGAAATTAACTCTTAAAACAAGATACATTAAAGTTGCAAACAGCGATGAACTGGCCCGAGCAGAGTGACCTGACAATTATTTATTTCTTACCAAGATAAAAAAAACTTTAGATTTAGAAGTGTTAGATAATTTATTTTGTTTTAAGAGTTAATTTATTATTTTAATCAGACAACATGCTTATTTCTAGATTTAACAATCTTAATTCAAGAAATCTTGTCAAGTGAAATTATCTGTCCATGCAGCAAGATCATTTCCTTTATATTATTATGTGTTATCTCCACTTTTTGAATTGAATTACTGACATATATAAGCTTCTCTATGATATTCTAATTTGTTGAGATGCACCTGCAGACTTAAAGAAACAAAAGACAGACAGACAGACCTCCATGTCCTGCAGGCTGAGGATGTGGATTCCAGCCTGCTGGCCCTGGTTGACCAGCTCGTCGCTGGGCGTCTCCATCAGTACGATGGTTCTCACAGAGTGCTCCTTGTCCCTGACACAGTCCAGCACCAGGTTGACTTTATCCACCACGTCACACACTATAGTGGAGATGGCAGCTGCAGAAACAACACACAGACAGACAGATGAGATCAGCGCAGCTCTTTAACAACAGCAGCTTCAACCTATAAAGGCTCAGAATTAGTTATGTGATGTTTACCTCTGTCTATGATGTAGCCGATGGCTTCTGTTCCCAGTGTGTCGTACAGAGGCACCGACACCAGAGAGTAGGTGTAACACGCCAGCTCAGTCACCGTCCACTACAGGCACACACAATGATTTCACTCATGAGTTAGGATTCAGAGATGGAGAGATTGATTTTGATGCAAATTTGACATCCAGTCATCAGGCACTACTACACACTGGTGTCTAAAAATAAGATAAAAACACTAAATCTGAGGGAAATGATCTTGCTGCATGGACAGATCATTTCACTTGACAAGATTTCTTAAATTAAGATTATTAAATCTAGAAATAAGCATGTTGAACCCTTAAAATAAGAAATTAACTCTTAAAACAAGATCAATTAAAGCTGCACAGTAAATAGTCAGAAAATCAGGGAAAAAATGACTTCGAAAAACAGAAATAACAGTCAGAAAAACAGGGGAAAAATGCTCTGGAAAACAGAAAAAAATAGTCAGAAAAACAGAAAAAAATTGTCAGAAAAACAGGAAAAAAATTGCCCTAAAAATAAGAAATTAACTCTAAAAACAAGATGAATTAAAGCTGCAAGCAGCGATGAACTGGCCCAAGCAGAGTGACCTGATGATTATTTGTTTCTTACCAAGATAAAAAAAACTTTAGATTTAGAAGTGTTAGATAATTTATCTTGTTTTAAGAGTCTGTGTGATGTTTATGATATTATAATTGATGGAGATGCTCCTGTGTGTGTCTATACCTCAGGTCTGTTCTGGGAGAAGATGCCAATGTGGGGGTCGGTGGTCTTGGAGTGTCCCTTGTGAAGAAATGCTGAACCCAGATTCTCTGTTCGCTCCCTCACCTGAACACACACACACACACACACACACACACAACCACAGAATCTGAGCTTTGTTCGACCTCAAACATAAAGCCACTTTGGGATTTTACATTTTGAGTGTTTTTCATAATAAACACTCCAGTGCATGTTATGATTACTAACAAAATGTCTCTGGTTTTACCACAGCTGTCTGGTGTAATCAGATAATAAAACCTTAGCACAATGTGTTCACTCAGGTGGTGCTGAAATGTCTCATTAATATTTCACCAACAGAGTTCACGCTGAATTAATGTTTCACTATCAGTAACAGACTACAGGCAAACGGTTCTCCTTCCTGCTTAAACACCACAGTGACACATTTTAATTGTGTTGTTCTAAAACAGGGGTCTCAAACTCAAATTACCTGGGGGCCGTTGGAGGCAGTATCAAAATGACCAAAAAAAGACACAAAATGACAGAAAAAAAGACACAAAATGACAGAAAAAGACAAAGAATTACAAAAAAAGACACAGAATCACTACAAAATGACCAAAAAAAGACACAAAATGATTGAAAAAACACTAAATTACTTTTAAAGGAACAAAATGACAAAAAAAGACACAAAATGACAAAAAAAATACACAAAATGACAAAAAAAATACACAGAATTACCAAAAAAGACACAAAATGACCCCAAAAAGACACAAAATTACCAAAAAAAGTAATTAAAGGGACCTCCCACACACAACACGTTAAAGTGCCATTCATATAAAACTCACATTGAACTTTCATATCAAGGTGGGGGCCACAAAATATCGCCACGAGGGCCACAATTGGCCCGCGGGCCACAAGTTTGAGACCCATGGTTTACAGGGAGAGTAGTACTCCTCATGTTGAGATAACTGAACTTGATGTGTAAAACTGGTGAAATTTGATTAAACAAATAAGCGACTTTAGAAAGTACATTCAAACTGGTTTTACCACAAACACCTCTGTGTGTCAACAACTGTTTGTGTTTCCTGCAACCTTTATCTCTGCTGCTGTCAAACCAGAGGCCATAATGTGTTTATGAGGCTCTCACCTCTCTGTAGGACATCCATTCATACGGCTGCTTTGGTTTCCTGGAGCCCAGACAGGGACCATTATCTAGAGGAGGAAAGGAGTAAATTAAAAAACAAAGAATTTTTA
This sequence comes from Centropristis striata, assembly GCF_030273125.1. Classification (NCBI taxonomy): domain Eukaryota; kingdom Metazoa; phylum Chordata; class Actinopteri; order Perciformes; family Serranidae; genus Centropristis; species Centropristis striata. The sequence continues at coordinate 4,494,628 of NC_081528.1, read as the reverse complement.
GTATATAAATTTATACACCCTCTTATCAGATGTACACAGTGTACCGTCCTAGCCTTTATACCCTTCAGTGGACAAACCAGCCACTTGTTTTCTTCTAGTCAGCAGTAAAACTACAATGTTTATGATAGGAACATTCTGTGATGTAACCAGTAAATGCTGCTGACTCAAAACACTGTGATGTTCTTTGTTATTTTATTCATTGTAACAAATCTGTTGAATTTGTAACCAATTTCTTAATTCTCTATTATAAGTTTTTTTTATACACAAACACAGATTTTTCAAAGCTAAGCCAAAATTTAAGGTGTTTCTACTTGAATTCAACTATCTTCTTATGTCTCTAAGAATTGCAAAAGACAAAAAAAATGAAGTATTTCTTCAATATTATGACAGCCTGATGAATGTATAACCTTAATATCTAATAACTATATCATTTTTTAAAATCATTATCAGCCCAAAATAAGGTTTGTGGCTCCATTACAACATTTTTTCAGTTTTTCTAGTAAAAAGAATCAACTCCACTAAATGTAAATTCTAATGTTAAGTCATGTGGCAGTGGACAACAGTTCATATTAATGTATGTGTGACTTACTGGAGACTCGGAGTCCTCTGAGGAAGAACTCATACATTGTTCTGGCATCATCGTAGAAATGTAGGATGGGCTCGCCTTTGTTCATCAGGACTGACTGACGTGCCAACCCTCCGCCCTGATAAATATAAAAACATAAAACATAAGGTTGATTCTACTGTAAACATCACATCAGCGTCAGCCTCTTGCTTGGATATTTAATTCACATGTAGCATCAGTTTAGGTCATTGAGATGCTCACTGAGAAGGATTAAACACGGGAGACGCAACTGTGGCTGCCGTCGCTAACTGTACACAACGTCAGCAGCTGATCATAAACAAACCAGCATGGCTAATTATGCACAGTGTCTCCGCTGATCATAAACATAGTGATGGTGAATTAACCGGCATCGCTAACTGCACAGAGTGTCTGGTGCTTGTTGTAAACAAACAGAGATCGCTAAGTGAACACCTCCTGCAGCAGCAGCACATACACACTGTACTGCTACATAGCTAACTGTTAGCCTGTTAACACATACACACTGTACTGCTACAGAGCTAACTGTTAGCCTATTAGCAATTTGTAGACTGGATGCTAAGGGGTTAACATCCCCTCCGGCTCTGCAGCTGGGAGAGACTGCTGCAGGAGGACTGTGCCGCTTCGACTCGTTCTTACTCTTCTTAACGAGCCGTGGGGGCCGGCGGCTCGTTAAGAAGAGTAAGAACGAGTCTCCAAAAGTCTCCAATAACACCAGAAAAAGTCGCTGGATTTGTCGACATTCGCTTTTTTGAAAAATAGTTGCTAAGGGGGTCTGAAAAGTTGCTAAATATAGCAACAAAGTAGCTAAGTTGGCAACAGTGCTTAGCTTGCTTGTTGTTGTGGCGTCGAGTACTACGTCACATCCTGCTTAGTGTTGTATCCAATCAGTAACCAGGCTCGTATTCAAATTAGGGGCGTTTCGGCAAGTGAGACACGCCTCATTCCGGGTATTGGACTGTAATGGAAACTCCCTTAATACATTCTTTATAATATGACACACACACTTTGTGCATCTCTGCTTACTTCAAATACAATATCCAGTGTCCTCTATTTGTCCATTTTGAAGAGAATTTTGCAAATTTTGCAGATTTATGTGAATGACGCCAGTAGTTAATATTCTCTGTAGTTGTCCTGCCTTCACACTTCCATTACTACCTGGCTCACTACCTGGCAGTTTTACTACGAGTTGGTACTGTTCCAGTTTTCTTTTTTATAGAAGTTTGCTTGGGGCTGTTTGTTCAGAGTGGCACATACTTAGATTGCCTCTTTGAAAAAAGGGTGGGGTGTACCAGTGCAACGAGTTGCACCACAAAACAGTCAGAGACACATCAGGAGCCCGACTGTGGAGGTCAGGGTTGTTCCAGTGTATGCAACTATTGCTAACATTGTCCTTTACTGGACGCCACCAGATGGGTCCTTTTGTTTTGGTAAAAGACAGCAGAAATGTAAAAATGACCATTTATGGGCCACCAGATCAATCAATGTAACCATCCTGCTGTTGTTCTGGTTTAGCTTTACATGATGTGTAATTAATCATGCCTTGATCACTACAGAATGCCTTTAAGAACCATTGTACAAGGTGATGAAATTGAAAGGGTCACAGCTTACAAATATTTAGGGATCACTTTTGATCAGAAGCTATCATTTAAACCCCATATTGAATGCCTTGTGACAAAACTGACAAAATTAGGATTCTTTTTCAGAAACAAAACTTGCTTCTGTTATCGAATATTTGATTTCTGCAACTTTCTTGCCTCTACTGGACAATGGTGATCGGCTTTTGAATGAATGCAACAAATTAGAGCTTTAAGAAGTCGGACTGTGTTTATCATTGTGCTCTGCGTTTCATTACTGGCTGTGAAAATCACACACATCATTGTACTCTGTATGCCACGGCTGAAATGCTTTTTTGTGTTAAATCCTCTACAGTTTAACCTGCAACCCTGTAGATGTTTGACTGTGACTAACAGACCTTCAACTCACCGGAACCTCCACTGACTGCATGTCCAGGTCACACACTGGTGGGAGAGCCTTGGGCCGCGTTGCCAGGTAGTAAGTTGTTGCTGCGGCCACCGCCCCCACGCTGACCAACACTGGGGTGGAGACGCTCCTGATGTACTGGCTGACATCATCCATATCTGGCAACTTCAGGTTCTGCATGACCTCCTGATTTAGCATGATGCAGCCGATGAGGTAAAAGATGATTTTTGTGGGAAGTGTACCTGTTGGTGTGTGTGTGTGTGTGTGTGTGCGGGTGGAGTGGACAAATTCTGTGTGTTAGATTATTGACAGGTTGGGTGTGTTTGATCACACGGAGCACTCTCTGCTGAGGTGAGGTAAAGAGTGTGTGTTACAGCAAGGAGTGTGTGTGGAGGGATGGTGGCCAGGAGGGGACCTAGAGAGAAAGAGAAGACTGGTCCGTCATTGGTTTACAATTAAAAAGTGATCAGAGGGTTGAAGTCTGGATCGGACTAGGGATGGGAATAATTCATCCATGACCGATTAATGGTCGTTAAGGATTTGGTCGATCACATGGAATTTTTAATCGATCTGTGTATTTTTAGTTTTTATTTTTTAATCTCTGACTGTGTATCAGTATCACTGAACTGAACCACGGCCAATCGTTCAGTTCTACGGCCGTAAATCTGACCAAGTGTAAGCCTCGGTACATCGGAGTCCAGCCCTGCTCTGCTGCTGTATGGGGTTCCACAGGGGTCGATTTTAGGGCCCCTGCTTTTTTCTTTGTATTCACTGCCTCTGGGCTCAATATTGAGAAAGCACGGCATCCCTGTTCATTGTTACGCTGATGACAGTCAATTATAAAACTCACAGAAATGCAACACTTACTTAGCTTACTGCATCAAACCTTGCTAGCATGAATTACTAGGTTAAATTTGATCCAAAACTTATTTAAATACAAAACACATTTGAGTTAGTTTTACACTCGCCAGGATCAAGTATCTTGTCGTCCTTTCAAAATAAAAGCATCCGTTATCAAAACAGGCTTTTGCATAGCACCGTATATGTATCTTTTATTTTGCGCATGTTTGCATGCAGCGAATAATCGATTAATTGATTGTTAACGTTATAGATAATCGCGTTGGCAGGTTTTTTCCAAACGCCCATCCCTAGCTCGGAGCCCTTTTACTGTTTCTCTTTCTATCAAATAAAGTAAAAAATGCCAAAAAAAAATTTAAAAAGTGATCACTTCAAGTGGCTGCTTCAAGATTCGCTTTGCTCACCAGCCACAAAAACAATGGTGATCCAATGAGTTCAAAAGTTAATTTACAACCCTGTTTGTTACTTTTTTATCCACCAGACAATTACATCATTGTGTGACAAGGCCATCTTGACAAAAGTTTGACCCCTTGAGAAATGACGCCTCGGTTAATAGTGTTAATACTGAATTAGGATTGAAGCCAAGTTGACATAATGGCCAAACCCGAATTACAACTTCTGAGTTTGTTGCGTGACACCATTGGGCCCAAAAAGACTTTTTCACATCAACTTACATTAGGAAAGAGATGTCTGTAGATCATCCTACACTGAAACAGGCCTCATATGAAATATTTACATCATAAAAGTTTCGATCCAAAGTTCAGAATCTCGAGTTATTTGCAAAAAATGAGACCAAGCAGAAGGGAGGCAGGATTAAAGGGAATGCTAGTGTGGTCACTCTCTGGGCCTCATAGATGCAAATAAAGAGTAAAGAGCCTGGGTGTCATCCTCGACAGCACTCTTTCATTTGAATCTCATATCAACAATATCACTCGATCAGCCTATTTCCACCTGCGCAACATCACCCATCTCCTTCCATCTCTTACACCCAACAGTCCTTGTTAATGCCCTGGTTACCTCCTCTATAGACTTCTGCAATTCCCTCCTTTCTGGTCTACCTCTCAAGCTTCTCCATAAACTCCAACTGGTCCAGTTAGGAGTTAGGAAATCCCACTGCACCATTTAAAAACAATAACAGGAAAGCATGAGACCTGACACACCAACATATGGTATAATAGTACAAGTAATAGGAAAACTGCAGAGGTGCTGTTCGAACCAAGGACCTGTTTTTGTGTATCCTGAATATTGATACTTGTCAATAAGTCCCACACAGGGCTGTCTCTTAAGATTTTCCACTACAAACTCAGCTGCCTGGATCATCACCAGAACCCCGTCCATAAATCACATCACCCTGTCCTTCAACAACTGTACTGGCTACCTGTTAAGTACTGTCCTTTTTCCAGGTTTTCAAAGTGTTTTGTAGTTTCTTTATTTTCCCCTATCAGGTTTGGTCCCTCCCCTTTGTAGCGCCTTTTGTTTGTTAGAGTTTTCATTTGTTAGTTTTTCACAATGTTAGATTAGATCGTATTCCCCGTTTCTTTGATAAGGACTTATTAGTTTATTTTATTAGTGTAGTTAAGCTTCCAGTGCTTTTCCTCCTTTTGGAGTGACTATTCTTTATTAGTATTTCAGCTCAGCTTCAGGAGTTTTGTAGCCCCGTTGGTTTTCACTCTGTGAGGAGAACTTTTGCTACCTTCTTGAATAAAGAGACTTTAAGTACACCTGCTCTGCGTCTTGAGCCCGGCCTGACAACTTGACACAAAAGGATTTGTACATTTTTTTAAATCCTTGAATCCACTGCTCATTCAAAACTAGCAGCAAAACTGTTGAGACCTCAGGCTTCTTGTTCTGCTGCTTCTACTGTGACAGTATAACAACAACGGGAGCTCATGTTGCTGTATAATTAGCTCATATATCACATATTTAAAGATTACCTGAGGACAAGTTCAGCAGGTGTCATGTTACCATGGTGAACAGGTGGGAAACAACGTTCTCAGTGTTGTGACCAACACTCACACATGCGAGGTGACAGACTAGAAGATCTGTTAAGAATAAACAGATTAGAAACAGAGTCTGGGACAGGTCCACCTCCATGTGAACCTGGAGAATGAACACAATGACCTTAGGCCCAGATTCCATGTTAGCACTACAAACTGAGGGGCCACGCTCATCACATCCAGACTATGGCTGTGTTACAGTTTACATACTACCATTATACCATGTCCTAATAAATAGGATGTCAAAAGCCAGCGCGCTTCTCTGGCTAGTTAGCATTTTAGCTCCCCCATATGAGGATTTTGAATGGGTTTCTGTTTAGATTTCTCTGTGGTTAACACAAGTCAAGTCAAGTTGATTTATAATGCACATTTCATACAACAGGCGTAGACTCAATGTGCTTCAACGAATGAAAAACAAAACAAACAAAAGAAAATAGGCAAATATCATACAGTCATGGAAAAAAAAATTATATTATTACCATTGTTTTCTTCAATTTTCTTGATTTTTTAATGCCTGGTACGACTTAAGGTACATTTGTTTGAACAAATATAATGATAACAACCAAATATATCTCATAAGAGTCTAATTTAAGAGCTGATATCGAGACATTTTCCATGGATTTATTGATAATAACCAAAATCATTATCGAGAAAACCATGGAAAATGTCTAGTTATCGGCTCTTAGATTAAACTCTTATGAGATATTTTGGTTGTTATCATCATATTTGTTCAAACAAATGTACATTTAGTTGCACCAGACATTAAAATGAACAAGAAACTGAAGAAACAAGGGTGGTCTAATCATTTTTTCCATGACTGTATATGACAAAAGAAACAAAAATTAGACACAAGCTTAATTGATGTTCACTTTTAGTTGTACATCATACAACACACATCCCCACTTGTGAAATCTGAAGTTCTTAATTGTTCTTAAAAAGGCGGTTGCTAACAAAAGTCTAAATCAGACTACAGTGGTTGTCGGGGACATTACGCTGGACATGGAAAGGAACTCTTTGACTCATCCGCCTCACTGCCTGTAAGAGTTAATTTCTTATCTTTAGTGTTCAACATGCTTATTTCTAGATTTAATAATCTTAATTTAAGAAATCTTGTCAAGGTAAATTATCTGTCCATGCAGCAAGATCATTTCCCTCAGATTTAGTGTTTTACCTTGTTTTTAGACACACCTTTTTTGCAGTGTAGTGTGTTTTATGGCATTTTATGGCATATAGACATTTTATGGACCGTATCCAATTGCCAATAATCCATTCTCTCACAGTCTGCAAAGCATAACTGAAAGTTTACCATAAATAACCTTCAACAGTAACTGACAAGTGTCTGTGCCAAGCTTTAAGCTGGAAAAACCTGTACAAGACTGCTCCTGGTATTTTTATGTCTCAATAACCACAAACAGTCTGATGTTTCCATCGTCTGTCAGCACAATCCAGAGCTCTTACTACACGCTATAAGTAGGGGTGTGCCATATCGCATCGTTCACGATTATACTGGTATCATTTTTTTATGGGTAAAAAAATGCATATCATGATATTGGCAACATTCCTACTTCTTGACGTAGTGGTGTAAGGGTTTGTCATTAATTACCTAGACTGTGGCGGCCTGCTAAAGTCTCATGTGCTGTGGCAACATCAAATTTCAAGCTACTGAAAGTATATCTAATATAACTGACCCCCTAGATATATATATATATATATATATATATATATATATATATACATATATATATATATATATATATATATATATATATATATATATATATATATATATATATATATATACATATATATATATATATATATATATATATATATATATTTTTTTTTTTTTTTTTTTTTTTAATTGCTAATACTCAAGAGTCAGGAGTATTTTTTTTGTATTTGGCAACTGCTGATATTTGCAATTTACACTACATTTAGATTTAGGATTGATTTTTATTTATTTATACAGACTAAAAAAATAATTTTCCATATATTTTTCTGTATTTTTTAATATCGTCAAGAATATCATTATCGCAAAAATACTCTATTACTTCTACTACTACTAATTCTACTATTGTGATAATCTTTTAGGGCCATATCGCCCACCCCTAGCTATAAGTCTCCCTTTCTATTCCTGTTGAATTTCTGCCGCACTCACCTGGTTCATACAGCAGCCAGGTGAGACTGAAGCCTTCCTGTTTTCAGCTCAACATCTAACAACAGCAGCAGCTGTGGGAACGCTGTTGTTACTGCTGCTGCTCCAGCAACCGTCACACTGGGCTCTCAGCACGAGGATGCACTCATACACTGGCACAGATTCTCTTACAAGGTGTAACATGTGTAACCTCATCTACCAATCAAAGGGCAGACACGCTCCAGGGAGGCTTCTGATTGGCTGGTTTTGGTGATTGTAGGCCTGTCACTATAGCACATTTTTTAGGACGATATATTTTCCCAGAAACTTTCACACTGCAAAAAAAGGGTGTCTAAAAACAAGATAAAAACATTAAATCTGATAATTTCACTTGACAAGATTTCTTAAATTAAGATTGTTAAATCTAGAAATAAGCATGTGGTACGCTAAAAATAAGAAATTAACTCTTAAAACAAGATAAATTAAAGCTGCAGGAAGCGATGAACTGGCCCAAGCAGATTGACCTATTATATATTATATATATATAATATATATATATATATATATATATATATATATGTATATAGATATAGAGACCTGTTAAGGGGTAAGACTCGATACGTTTTTTTACTTCTTCCTACTCCCTTTCGAGCTTGCAGAAAGTGTCTGTTTTCTCCATTTTTTTTTGCTTTTTTGTTTTGTTTTTTATTTATTCATCTATTAATATTTAAACTTTTTTTATTTGCTTGCATGTTCGAAATAAAGACAATCAATCAATCAATCAATCAATCAAACTTTCCCTAAGATGCTCATACAACCATTTTGAGTTATATGGTTACAACACAAATATGAAAAGTAATAAAATAAGTGAAGAGCTTTGTAGAAAAATGTTATTTCTGCAGAGTTATGTGAAAAACAATACCGAAGAACATGAAGGAAATGCCTTGGCAGCCATGATAAATTCTTTACAAAATGCTTTTTGGGTTACAAAGTGTGAAAAATATTCCTAGTGTCCTCATAAAATACAAAACTACCAAACTGTGAATGAACACACTTGTCTTATTCTCTTCTGTGTGAGGTCAGATTCTATCAGACTTGAACTGAAGTGTGACTTCCCTTTACTAAGTGCAGAGCCAGCAGTCGCCTCACCTTTCCCCCAGTGACACATGACCCTGTGTTTGAGCAGCACACATCATTGGCTAGAGGGAGATAAACACTGACTAAAGGAAGAAGTGCAGCATAGAGAGGAAGCTCTGCTGTCCACTCATTTAGTTGTAACATATCCTGTTTCAGTCCAATGATTGAAAATGAAACATGAAATGAAAAATACATGTAACAATTTCCTAAATCCTAAGGTACGGTCTCCAAATGTCTTGTTTTATTTGATCAATAGTCCCAAACTGAAGACATTCAGTTAACTATCACATTAAAAAAATGCAGCAAAATCCTCACAGTTGGGAAGCTGGAAGGTGATAAAAAAAATAATTAATCATTCTACAGTTGTTCTGATTCCAATACCAGTATCAGAAATTGCTCCAATACTGCAGAAAATGCTGGCATCGGTATCGGCGAGTACAGGAGTCTAGGCACTGATCTGATACCACCTAATTTATTAAATTAGTAATCTATTTACCGGGTCGCTCCATTAAGCTCTGGCACAGTTCTTCTTCGCTGCTCTTAAAACAGCGGCACTGTGCTGCAACCTGCAGCTGTTTTAGAGGGACCAGGAGGAATTGAACGTAACACAGACATGCTAAGCTAAGTAGCACTATCATATCGGCGGTGTGGCAATATTTCACACTGGAATCTCCAACCAGTAAGATTGCGACATGTAACGTGCAAAGATAAAATCTCAAGGGGTGGCACAAGTGTTGCTAGTTTTAACACAAGCAATTTGATTAAACACCTGAAGACGCTTCACCCTGAAGAGCACAATGAATTCTCTAGAACAAAAGGGGAAAAGAAGGACGAGCCGCAGCAGCAAACTCTGGAAGCTGCCTTACAACGATGAGAAAATACCCCAGAGACAGTATAAAAGCAAACAAGATAAGACAAAATTTGAGATAGACCGATATATCAGCCAGCCGATATATATCGGTCCAATATTTGCATTTTTTACTTGTATCGCCATCGGCCGATATGTGTGTGTGTTCGCCGATCAATTAGCCCATTTCACTGAGCCAACAGCAGGCAAGGCTCGGTGCAACATCTGCCATAATTCTCTGGTGAGCTGCTGCTGATACCGGAAAACAGAAAAACACATCAAATATGTGGATCATCTGAGGCGCCACCACCTCCAGGCCTAGAACAACAAACACACTGTTTGCTATCTAACTGTTAATATATTTGTTAAAAATTTTTTCTTTTTTTGTTTAAACTGAGACTTGTGTAACATTTATCCACTATGAAATGTCAGCTAATGTTGTGACCACAATTTTGAGTTAGCATTGACACGCTAACGGCTACCCCTGTAGCTGTAAGAAGCAGCGCCGCTGGCATCAGTTAGCCGCTAGCATCAGTTAGCCGCTAGCTTTCGCTAATGACCGAATTTCACAATAAAGAATTGTGAACCCCAACTTAAAGATATAAGTAACAACAACTCACCAACTTGTTTTTGAGCAGACAACTGGCTTCCTTTGTTGTGCTAACTTACATTATTGCCCTAAATGTCAATAATTTATATTTCCAAGTTTTACCAAATTAAATCACTGTTTTAGGCAAAAAATACAAGTTGGCTTTTTTGCAGTGTATGCTGACACGGGGAGAACATGCAAGCTCCACACAGAAGAGCCGGAGTCCAACCTGCGACCCTTAATAACCTTAATAATGTCAGTTAATATTATGCAATCATAGTATATATTCTCACAGAATGTTCTAAATTATTATAAAGTAATTAAGATAAAGCAAACCTAAAGTAGCGTAGTATTCCCATGTAGAATGACTAGTTAGTTTCTGGGACTCTGGGCGGTGACTGTGTGATCTTACATGAATCACTTTACTTTTCTATCTTGATTGTTGATAAATTACATATTTGTATGTACTTGAAGAATGTCCTGAATAAGCATATGTCAATATTCATTCTGTGCTTCAGCATTACTGTGTCTCACTATGAAGAACTTTGAACTTTAATCCAAAACCAAAAGAGAGAACTGGGCAGTGACGTTTACTTAAGGACTGTTCTTGGTTACAGTTTTGATGTACTTGTACCTTATATGAGTATTTCCAATTTATTCTTCTTTCTACTTCATAACATGTAATTGGAGCGGTGAGACTGGATTTAACAACCTGTTTTAAGTCTTTAAAATGAGCTCCACCTCAGCCAGCTACAACTAAGATGCTGCTATATGAGGATACTACTGATGTAATAGATCATATGAATATATCAGCTACTTATAGAGGTATTTAATACTTTAGGTCTATGTTGCTGATAATACTTCTGTACTCTCACTAAATTATGACTACTCTATACTTCTTCCATCAGTGAAACTACATCAGAACAAGCATTAGAAAGCTTCATCTCCAACATTTCCTCTGAAATAAAAATGGAAAAAATTACCTATAGAATCATAAATCAACAACAAGAATATTCGTTGGATTGTCGGATTTTATATGAGACTCACAATAAATAATATTACAGTATCCTGCCCTACAAAGCCTAACTGCAGTAACTACATTTTTGGTGAATTTTTTTTTTGTTATAACTAAAAATTAACTCCTTTATGTCTGTTTTATCTTGTGACAAAGTTTTAGATTTCAATTTTGCTTAATTTCAAATAAATAATTAATTAATTAACTCAAAACCAAGCAGTAATTGCACTTACCACGGTCTGCTTTGGATATATATACTAATTTATACATAAAAATGATAGAAATTATATGTTTATTTGAAAGGGAAATTATTATCTAGATAGTGACGAAGTAAAAAGTGAGATAAAATTATATTAAGACTAAAATATAACATTACTTTATAATATTAGGTCTAAAATACGCAAATCTTTGAATAGAGTTGTGAAACACTTTTAAATACACATGCATTACTATTAGAACCTTTTACATCAATGCAAAACCAGAGTGTAACTTCACTTTTGGGGTCAAAGGTCAAATAAATCATCATCATTTTTTAGCATAAAAATTACATCATCAATACATGTAGAAATAAGTTTTATCTACATATAAGCAATTTTGCTGGCCATTTAAAAAACGTTAAAAAACTTTAAAGCCGTTTTTCTCAGTTTTACCTTTTGCGTAGTTACTGCAGTTAGACTTTGTAGTGCAGTATAGCCCTGACATTTCTGCTTTTATTATTATTATTATTATTTATTTATTTTAAGATGCAGAGTGCAGATACACTTAGACAAATGTAGGTTTATATATATGGGATAGTCCTGTCTATGTACAGTAAGTGTAGGTACGTACATCATCATACTAGTCTACTTTTTTTCAACCTTCCTATTATTTTCTTGACTGATTTATCCACTTGTGTATTGTTTATTTTAACTTTACAATTGTAAGTTACTCACTATAAAAATATGTAAAAGTATGAAGAGCGTGCTATGTAAACAAATACACATTTCTATGAACTCCTGCAATAAAGTATTAAAAAAAACCCATTTCCCCTGAAAAACATGCATCAATATGTTTTATAAGAACATTGAACACAGATCTAATATTAGAGTTTCTGCTAAAAACATTACTTTGCATTAAAAAATGTTCAGCTACAGCATCATGAACAGGCTTCCTGAGTGCCTGTTGTTTGTGTGAAGCACTTGATCCTCTTAATTCTGGTGCCAAGTCTACATGCACTTATCTTGCATGTGTGCACCAGCGTGCATACGAGGCAGATAAAGGGGGTCCAGCTGTAGTGTGTAGGGGGGCGGGGCCTGCATACCAAGGAACCAATGACAGGAGGGTGGGTCCATGGATGACAGCCAATCACAGACAAGTCACCTTTCACCTCAAAACCTGCTGTACGCCACAATATCCCTTTAGTCATCGTTTTTAGCTTCTGCCCACATGGCCTTATGTTTGCTATACATAAAGAAAATCAATACTTTATATTTAATGCATCGTACCACGTACACATGGACAGCAACCAGGCCAGCAGTGGTGGAAGAAGTATTCAGATATCTTACTTGAGTAAAAGTACTAATAAACACTGTGAAATTACTGCACTACAAGTAAAAGTCCTGCATGCAAAACTTACAGAAGTAAAAGTACAAAAGTATCAGCATCAAAATGTACTTAAAGTACCAAAAGTCTAAGTACTCGTTATGCAGAATGAACCCATTCAGATTGTTTTATATATTCTGAATATATTTTAAGATTATTTTGTATTGATTGATGTGTGCATTTAACTAAACAGCGTATTGATGAACAGGGTTCATTTTAACTACATAAAATACTACTAATACTAATAATTATCAGGTTTAATTTAAAAAAATGTGTAATCACTTTAAATTGAAAAAAAGAAGAAGTCTTTTTAAAGCTGTGAGCTAAATGTAGTGGAGTATAATATTTGCCTAAAAATGTAGTGGAGTAGAAGTAAAAAGTAACATAAAATGGAAATGCTTTTTATTTTTTTAAATACAAGTACAAGTACCTCAAAAATTGTACTTAAGCACAGTACTTGAGTAAATGTACTTGGTTAAATTCCACCAGTGCTCTGTCCACATGCCTAATGTTTGCGATCCATATTAATGTCTTGTCATAATCTACAATATCTCACTACCGATGGACTTTAAACTTAATTGACCGACTTCTAAGCTGAACCTAACTTGACTTGACATTGACATACAGTCATGGAAAAAATTAATAGACCCTTGTTTTCTTCAATTTCTTGTTAATTTTAATGCCTGGTACTACTAAAGATTTATTTGTTTGGACAAATTTAATGATAACAACAAAAATAGCTCATTAGAGTTTAATTTAAGAGCTGATATCTAGACATTTAACATGGTTTTGTTGATAATAACCAAAATCATTATCAGAAAACCATGTTAAATGTCTAGATATCAGCTCTTAAATTAAACTCTTATCAGTTATTTTTATTGTTATCATTATATTTGTCTAAACAAATGTACCTTTAGTTGTACTAGCCATTAAAATTAACAAGAAACTGAAGAAAACAATGGTCGAATATTTTTTTCCATGACTGTAGAATCAAAGTAAAGATGAAAATCCAGTTAACTAATCAAAACAAAATGTGTTGCTGCTGTGGGTAATTGTTGTCATTTTATTTGTCACAATTTAGATGTGACGACTGAGATGATTCATGTTTGGTTTCGGCACCTTAAAGTAGTGGATTAGTAGTGGACTCTGATATCTGACTCAGATTTGTGAGTCAGACCTGGTGAAATAATGGGAATCCTGCGATGATTTTAAGTAGATTTCCGTTTAGTAAATTGTTGTCGGTTTGGATTACAACACAGTTTGGTTGGTCTAATATTTATTCCATGACTGTATTACTGTCTATGCAGAACCTGTCGTTAATCCGCAATATCTCAATACCGGTGGACTTTAAACTTAATTGACCGACCTCTGCTGTATCTAACTTGACATATATATATTTAAATACAATTATATATATATATATATATTCATACATATATATGTGTGTATATATATATATATATACATATATATGTACGTCAATGTCAAGTAAGTTTTATATATATATATAACTAACTTGACATATATATGTGTATATATGTGTATATATATATATGTGTGTGTGTGTGTTTGTGTGTGTGTATATATACATATATATGTATGTATGTCAATGTCAAGTTAGATATATATATACATTGACACATATATATATATATAAAAACACAAATATATATTCATACATTGAAACATATATGAATTCATACATATTCATATATATGTACGTCAATGTCAAGTTAGTTATATACATAACTAACTTGACATATATGCGTAGATATATATGTATATATATATATGTATGCCAATGTCAAGTTATATATATATATATATATATATATATATATATATATATATATATATAACTAACTTGTCATTGACATATATATATGTGCACACACACACACACACACACACACATATGTGTGTGTGTGTGTGTGTGTGTATATATATATATATATATATATATATATATATATATATTATGTTGGAGGAAAATAATCTTACTATTCATTAACTGCCATGAAGTGCCAACGTTGACTTGTGACAGCTGGAGCCAGAGGTCAGTTATGAGCCGTTACAGCAGCAAACCGCCGAGAAAGAGACGTTAGAGACCATTCAGGTGTTTGAAAACGGAGAAAAAACACTAAATAGTTTCAATTTGTGTGAAGCCATTTTTTCTTTCTTAACGTCTAGACCGACAGTGACCCGGGCAGCACTTTAACCCCGTGGTGTCAATTAAATGTCAAGTACAGGCAACAACAACTACGCGGTAAAAGTTAATTAAAAAAATACTTTTATGAGTATGAGAAAGCATAGCGAGTGTCACACACACACACACACACACACACACACACACACACACAAAATGCGTATGACATAATTAAGGAAATGTTTTTCTGTCAACTTAAAGTGACCTCTCTTTCAGTTATAACCACTTTCTTGTGGTATATTTAAACATTTCTGCTATGCACAACTATTGCTAAACCAATTATCATTTAGTTACATATTCATAAATCATCAATAACTACCTTGTTTTAAGTACTTCTCACCTGTTAACGGCAGATGTCCCCGTCTTCTCGTCTTGTCACTGACCACGCTCACAGTGAAGTAGTATTAAAAAAAAAAAATACAACTTCCGGACAACGGTTTCACAATAAAATCCGCTATCTTTACAGAACTTTTTATGACTTAATTATGAAAGACTTGAATATTAAAATGGTGCGAGTGCGCAACAAAATTCATTTGAAGTAAACTCGGATACAATTGTAGTCTTCAGATATTGTCTTTTTGTAGGTGTAATGATCATAGGAACTTTCTTACACTTAATTTTGAAGGCCAGTTTAAATAATTTCCGGTCATAATATAGCTTGAAGAGTGCATGAATGAGTCGATAGTACAAAGTTGTGAAAGGCTTCATCTGATTAAATATTGATTATAATTGTATGTATTATTATTATTATTATTATTATTAATAATATTATAACGAACTATATATACATATATGCACATACATATACACACACATATATATACACATATATACATATACATATGCACACACACATATATATATATACACACACACATATCTATATCTATATATTTATATTATGTATCCTTTACTTAATCAGGTAAAAGTCTCGTTGAGATTTTAAAAAAATATGTTTGTCCAAACAAATATACCTTTAGTTGTACCAGGCATTAAAATGAACAAGAAATCAAAGAAAACAATGGTCCAATAATTTTTCCATGACTATATGAATTGCATGGTCTAATAAGCCTGGTCAATGTGGTAAGTTGGTTAAAGCCGTTAATTAACTTCTAAAATCTTAATTGTTGTTGGGGAAATGCTGTATTAATTATTACAAAACACATAACTTTGAAATTATTAATATATTCTCATTGACATGCAAATGAACCACTCAAATACTTTCTGTGTGATGATGTATTTATTTTCACCATATGTACATTTTGATAACAAGGTCAAACAACAGCACAATGACAAAATAATAATAAATAAATAAATCAGAAAGAGCAAAAAAATCTTTACAGCTGCTTCCAATAAATATTTGACAAGAATTGACTATCTTCCTTGAAGTGATGGTCACTGGAAGAAAACTGTGTTGTCCTAAGTCAAACTGATTAAATTACAAAGGTTTAGGTCAAAAAATGAGGCTTGAATTCATGAACAAGTGTGTGCAGTGTAAAAGTTATTCACTCATTAACAGTGCAAATGGTTATAAAAATACATGAATTAAAAAAAAGCTAAATAAATAACACATTTCATTTGTTCCATTTGGAGGACTGCAAGATAAAGAAGGATTCATTTGAATTTTTGTGAATCAGCGTGAGAAACACTGCCACTAACACCACAGACAGGAAGCAACTGTCAAGTTGTTATTCTGCTTAATTGAACAGGAGTGATGAAGATATGCTGATCTATACAGTTTAAAAAACACCTTTAAAACATAAAAATGAAACTGAAGAAATACATTTTCATATGCATCAACTACTTGGGTTGTTTTGATCTCATGAGGATTTTTTTTTAATTAAAATGATACATTTTCCATATGTACAGAAACTTTTAGTTGGGTGTATTCTCAGAGAAACTTCATCCACTAGTTCGTTTAAAGTCTATGGCTCAGAAGAATGAAATTGTTAATACAAGATTTTTTTTTTTTCTAAGAGAAAAAACATTCTTGTTTTAATGTCGCTTGTGCTTCAAGAAGCATTTTGTGACAAATATCACAGACAATAGACGAGATGTATTTTAGTGTTTGTGCTAACTTTTTCTCTCACCTGTTTTTCTTCCTCTCTTCTCATCTTTTGGTCCTGCTGTTGCTTGCTAGTGCTTATGTACAGTATGTATTGTCCTTTTAAAAAAAAAACCCTTTACAACATAAAAAGGTAAGTGGTTCATAGTGAGGAGTCTTTGGGTCAGCTGGGGCAGAAGGAGCAGTGAATCCCCCCCGTCAGGTCGCTGATGGCTCCCTCTCTGACCAGGTCCCGGAGGAGCTCGGTCTCTCTGTCCACATTGTGTGAAGTCTGCTTCAGCATGGCCGTCATGGGCAGGTTGTCGTAGTAGTGCAGCGGCGCCCCCTGCTGGGCCAGGGTGTAGCCGAAGCCGGCCAGGCTGACCTCGTCACACAGCAGACTGGCCAGGTTCAGTGCAGAGACCCCGATGGTAGGAACGTTCTGCAGAATCACACAAAGACAAGAAGAAGAGTAAGAGTTACATGAGAAGCTTTAGTGCAAATGTGATAAGAAGTCACATAAGAGTTAATTCTCAGACCTTGAGAATTAAGATTACATGGTTAATATCCTGTAAATATCATAGAAATTCAAGAATTAGCTCAAGCAGGGGTCTCAAACTCAAATTACCTGGGGGCCGCTGGTGGCAGTATCAAAACGACCAAAAAGACACAAAATTACAAAAAAAAATACACAAAATGACCCAAAAAATGCACAAAATTACTGTAAAAACACTAAATTAATTAAAAAAAATACACAAAATGACCAAAAAGACACAAAATGACCCAAAAAATACACAAAATGACAAAATTATTAGAAAAAGACAAAATCACCCAAATAATGACACAAAATTTAAAAAAAAAGACAAAAAATTATTAGAAAAGACACAAAATTACCAAAAAAAAGACACAAAATTACTAAAAGACACAAAATTACTAAAAAAAGAAGAAGACAAAATTACAAAAAAAAAAAAGACAGAAAATTATTAGAAAAAGACACAAAATTACCCAAAAAAAACACAAAATTACATTACAGCTGCCTTTCTTTTTGTAACGCCGTCATAGAAACAAGTGAAACAAAGCTCCAGCTGGAGCAATAAAGTGACACACAACACGGTAAAGTGCCATCCATGTAAAACTCACATTAAACTTTCATATCAAGGTGGGGCCACAAAACATCGTCACAAGGGCTGCAATTGGCCCGCGGGCCGCGAGTTTGAGACCCAAAAATTGAATTGAGGTGAGCAAAGCAGAGCTTTATTTTTGGCTTTATTTAAATATAACATCACGACACTATAAAACTATGTGGAATGCCATGCTTTTATTGTGAAATTTGTGTTATATTTAAAAATGTAGCCGGGTTTAATTCGTGCCAGTGCAGTGAAGACAGGTAGTTACATGTTCGACCCCGGCATGGATTGTTGGGTTTTTTTCCTACAAACTTATATTATTTTATTTATTTAATTAATTGGTTTTAATGTCTTATTCCTCTCCCTAATTTATACTGTTAATTCCAATACTATTATTTAGTATTGTTGATCATACCAAAGTTATCACAAGTACAGTGAAATTGGGCATGTGAAGTTGTATTGTTTGCTGCATTAAAGTCTTCCTTGCTTTATTCCTATTTTATTTATTTATTTATTTATTAGGTAATCTTTTAAGGTAGAAGTTAACTATGGGCTGACATAGTGCCACCAGAAACTGAATTTGAATTATTTATATTTGAACTGCTGAATTTGAATAATTGCATTAAAAAACTGAATTTGAATCACATAATTAGAATTTGTATTTTTCAATTTGAATCACTGCATTGAAAAACTGAATCTGAATTGTAATTTGAAATTGAATTGATTAGTTTGGTACTGAACATTCAGTTCTCACAATTCAATTTCAGTTCGCAAAATTCAATTTAAATGTTCTGTGACAAACATCCGGGTAGTTGAGGCAGAGCAATCGAGTGCAGATACACAGAGCGTCTCCGTTTCATGTTTATGTGAGTGGGAGTTATGTTATTTATGGGTTTTGGAATCTTTTAAGTCTTTATTTTATGTTGCAGCTTTCCCAGTGTCTTCAAAGACAGCTGTATGAATCATGGCCATTGTTTTGTTGGACCGGTGTAGTTGCAACCTATACATGCATATGAACTAGCTTACAATATTGTATTTATTTTATCTATTTATATAATTTACATATTAAAAAAGCAATAACGGTTTCACATAAAGGAGGATAACACTATAGTAATTTTAGGTGTTGTTTTTTCATTCATCCATACCCAGCTGTTCCAACAGAAAACCATCAGTATTAGTCTCATTTTTTAAAATCATATTTGTTGTTTTTTTGCGTGTGTTTTAAAACATTAGTCTACTTTTCTAATAGCGATGTCATATATGACGTCAATAGTGTCAATGAACCCTTAATGAACCATTTGCTTTATTTTCTGAGCCCACGAGATGGCGCTCTTAGACTTTTACAGGCTAATGCTATATGAGGGTCATTGGCAGAGCAAAGTTTGGGAATACCTGTCCTGGAGGTTAAAAAATAAAAATAAAAACCTGCCATATAATTATCTGTATTATTATTTTGTACTTTACCTGTATTAAATGTTTTAACCAACTTCAGTTCCAATCATAATGTCCAAATATTCATTCATTTTTCAGCCAGTTTGATTATAATATAATGTAATAATGCAGCTGCTGATTAAAAACACACACAAAAAAAAACACAAAATCGAACACAAAAATGAATAGTTTTCTGTACATTGAATGCAGTAAGCAAAAACATTGATTTTGATGTACTGCAAAGAATACTGCAGTGCTCCATAATACATAATAACCATAGTGAGAAAACAGCATGAGAAAATGTCTCAACCTGGTGAAAAATAATAAAAAACAACAATTAAAAGCTCCAGACTGAAATTCTGTCATTACTTTGGATCAGAAATTGTTGTTTTGATGTAGGGCTGCAACTAATGATTATTTTCATTACTGATTAATCTGTCGATTATTTAAACGGTTAATTGATTAGTTAATTTTGTCAATAAAATGTTCAAAATGATCAGTGTTTCCCAAACCACAAGATGACGTCCTCAAATCTCTTGTTTTGTCCACAAACCAAAGAGATATTCAGTTTATTGTCATAAAGGAACAAAGAAACCAGAAATATTCACATTGAAGAAGCTGAAATCAGAGAATTTGGACTTATTGTCTTTGAAAACCAATTATTCGATTATGAAAATAGTTGACGGATACTTCAATAATCGATTATTGTTTGATTAATCGAATAATTGTTGCAGCTCTAATTTGATGTGTTTTAAATGGAAGATTTTGGTCATTAAGGGTGACGGTGTGGGTAAAATTGAACTCCAAAATAAAAAAAATAAAAAAACTCACTCTGACAAAGATTTATGCCATGTGTGTTAATAGCCATTTATCATTGTGTTGATTTTACATTACGTTACCTAGGAACACCTTAGAACAAACAGACAGATTTAATCCAGAGATCAGGAAGAGTCTATTACCTTCTCTCTTCCCCACAGGCGTGGTCTGGGTGGAGGGTACTTCAGGAGATCCAGTGCAGTCTCTTTGATGACCTGTGGGTTTAGAAGTCTGAACCTGTGACGCTCAACAGGGATTTGATCTGGAACCTTCTGCCAGAAGAAGATCCAGTCCCACAGAGGCTGCAACACAAAGCACAGACGAGCCCTCAGTGATCGGAACCAATTCAAGCTTTTTAACATATTAATGATGATTACAGATCAGCTCTTTCAATGTTGTTCACATATTAACTGATTATTTTTTATTTATTTATTTATTCCCGTTGCATTTTAGTTTTTATCTCTTATTTTCTATCCTGTTGTCTTTTAGTCTTTTAGTTTTTATCCTATCCTGTTGTCTTTTAGTCTTTTAGTTTTTATCTTGTCCTGTTGTCTTTTTGTTGTCTTTTAGTCTTTTAGTTTTTATCTTGTCCTGTTGTCTTTTTGTTGTCTTTTAGTCTTTTAGTTTTTATCCTGTTGTCTTTTAGTCTTTTAGTTTTTATCCTGTTGTCTTTTAGTCTTTTAGTTTTTATTCTGTCCTGTTGTCTTTTAGTCTTTTAGTCTTTAGCTCCAGTGTTCCCTCATGGGGGCCTCCTCACTGGGGGGGGTGTTGGGTCTGCCTGTGGGGATGTGGTCTTGGGGACTCCCTGGGCCCGGGGGGCTGGGCGGCTCTGCACCATGTGCGGAGTCCGCCTCGGCCTACCCGGGTCCTGGTGGTCTCTGTGATGGCGTCCTCTATGGCTGTGGGCTCTGCCACCTCTCAGTGTGGATGCTCCCACAGGTTGCTTTTTCCTCATCTGGATCCTCGGTGCCTTGCCATGTCTCTACACTGTCAATCAATATGTGCTGTGTGTGAGTCTGAGTGTGTTTGTGTGCGTGCATGACTAAATGCGTGTGTGCATGTTTGTGTATGTATACTTACAGATGTGTATGTGGGGGAGGGAGGGGTGGGTTTTGTCATTTTTATTATTTATTGTTTGTTTTTTCTTACTTTTTGTAAAGCACTTTGTGTTGCATTTTCATGTATGAAAAGCGCTATATAAATAAAGTTTGATTTGATTGATTTGATATTATTTGTTGGTAGCAAGATGAGAAACACCAGGAGAAGAGGAGTGATTTCTACCTCAGAAGCTTCATGAGTAAACCTGATGTTTTTAGGGAAGACTGAATGGAGGAGGTGACTGAGCTCTGATCTTTATTAACCCCATCCACGTGTTATGCAGCTTTTCATGACAAGTGTGTGAAAGTTTCCTTTGTTCATAAGTCAACAGAAAACAGTTGCCAGAAACTGAAATATGTCCACATTTGGAAGTTAACTTCTGGCAACACTTTGTTATGTATATTATACTATTTATAATTTGAGCTACATTTATCTGATATAAGGCATTTTATTTTTTTCTAATTACTTTTATTTTGAATGTATGCTTTCTAGTTCATATTTTAGATCATTTAGTAGTTTCTTTATGTCCATTTTTTGCATTTTAGTCTAATAAAATCAGATTAGATTTCAAATTTATATTGTAACTTGACCATTTTTATTTCATGACATTGATTGATTGAAGTAATTTGAAGTAACTCTTAACATACACTACCGGTCAAAAGTTTTAGAACACCCCAATTTTTCCATTTTTTTATTGAAATTCAAGCAGTTCAAGTCAAATAAACAGCTTGAAAGGGTCCAAAGGTAAGTGGTGAACTGCCAGAGGTAAATAAAAAAAGGTAAGCTTAACCAAAACTGAAAAATAATGTACATTTCAGAATTATACAAGAAGGCCTTTTTCAGGGAACAAGAAATGGGTTAAAAACTTAACTCTATGGAGTCTCGGGCTATTTTGTCCATTTTTTAATTCTTTTCATGTCTTTGTAAGTCATTTTGTGTCTTTTTTTGGTCTTTTTGTGTCTTTTTTTAGTCATTTTGTGTCTTTTGGTGGTTTTTTTTGTCATTTTGTGTCTTTTTTGGTCATTTTGTGTCTTTTTTTAGTCCTTTAGTCCAACATAAAATGTGATTTTGAATCTTTTTTTTACTTTCAAAACACTATCATGCTCAATAAAGAATTTTAAATGTTGCAAATGTGCATTAATTTCAGAGTAGACTGAGACATTAAACTGCATAATTTTCAATTAAATTCTGGAAAAGTTGGTGTGTTCTAAAACTTTTGACCAGTAGTGTAAACATCAGCAGTACTCACCACGGTGTACTTGTTGATCATAGCAGAGATCCAGCTGATGTCTACACTTTTATACACCACAGCTACAAACAGAGTGTGTGGGTCTATGTCCATCCAGTGGAGCGGCGTCCCCTCTGGGTAACTCATCCTGATGCTGGTTCGGTTCCCCACATCAGCACTGAACTCTCCAAGAGGACCGCTATTCAACCTGAGAGAGGAAGATGCAGTCATGTGAAGTGTCTGTGATCATAATAACTACCAGAACATGGAACTAAAGTCAGAATAAAACTCATAACTGGATGAATGCAGTCATATTTCTGACCTGATGATGGTGTCAAACCGGTCTATCAGTGGGCCCAGCTCCAGCCCTTTGAGAATGCCTCCGTTTCCCACGACAACGCAGCGCCGACATTCCTCGGATGCCTTTTCCAGCTGAGGTAAAGAGTCAGAGTCTGGCAGCTTTAAAGGAAAAATCACAGATAGAAAAACCATTAGGTTTATGCTAATTTGCTATTTATGCTAAATAATAACAATATCTACTTATCAAGCTCAGCAAAAGTGATCGAGGTCATGTCAATATAATGTACGATATCACCCGTTGTGTTTACAGGCATATTTGTTTACATAAGACCGAAATTAACTTAAACTATAGTTTCATGCACCACTCTATTCCTAGTCAAGTTTTTGGGAATCTGTAACACATTAACCATTCACCATGTGACCCAAGTCACCAGCATTAAAGTCCATTACAGCCCAATAAATACTTAAGAGTGGATTCATTTTGATAGAGCATATCTTGTGAGATAACATCCGCATATTTTCAAAAAGAACAAATTATCGCAGAAACACTTTCACTTTGACATGAAAAAGTTGGTCTAAGGATAAAAACAAATTGCAAAAAAAGGTGCAATGGAAACAGATTTAGCAAATAAACCGTGATGTGTACAGTACAGGCCAAAAGTTTGGACACACCTTCTCATTCAATGCGTTTTCTTTATTTTCATGACTATTTACATTGTAGATTCTCACTGAAGGCATCAAAACTATGAATGAACACATATGGAATTACGTACTTAACAAAAAAGTGTGAAATAACTGAAAACATGTCTTGTATTTTAGATTACTCAAAGTAACCACCCTTTGCTTACTAGAATATAAGACATGTTTTCAGTTATTTCATACTTTTTTGTTAAGTTCATAATTCCACATTCCACATTCATAGTTTTGATGAATTTACAATGTAAATAGTCATGAAAATAAAGAAAACGCATTGAATGAGAAGGTGTGTCCAAACTTTTGGCCTGTACTGTATGTGACTTTAAATCATTTTTAATGTATTTCTTTGAGCATGGAGCTGATTAAAGTGGTGCTCACGTTGTGGATCTGAAGCCTGGACGCAGCTTTAGACTGAGTGTCCATGCAGTGTTTTTCTTTTTCTGAATACCAATGTCTTTTTTCCCCCAGTTGCTCCCAATGAGGAGAGAGCATAATAACAATAAAACCCTCAGTCTTAGATAACCAACAGCTTTACATGGAGGATTATCTGTTGGCTCTTTGCCAACCCATGTGGGTTTGTTGACTCTAAAAAAAACTGTAACAGAAGTGAGCGTTAACAGAGGAATGAAATACAATAATCACAGAGTTTAAATGTTTAAACTTGTGTTTCTGGACACGTCAGACATTGTAGTCAGAGCACACTTTGTTTGTCTGCGCCTGCTCAGTGGAGAGCTTTATCATTGAGTAAAGTTTGCTCTGTAAACAAAGTCTTTCCTTTTTGTTTGCATTTCACGTCACACAATTATGTGGAGTATAATATACTGTCATATCATCAGTGAAGCGGTGTTTATTTTGTTTATGAAAACTATGATGAAATAGGTCTGTCAACAGCCTTCTATGAAGATGAGATAATGGTGAGAGGCCACTGACGCCGTTAAACAACCTGTGACTGTGTCAATATGCATTGGTGAAGAATAAAGGAAAGTTTAAAATGTAGTTAAACAAAATACTAAAGACAGTTTCTTTTGTCAGTGCAGCAGCTGCAGGAGCCTCACCAGGACTTCAGTGTTAGCACAACCCGTGTGTCGGGCGGTGTCACGTGAGCTTAACAGTAAATATCAGGCAAGTGGGTCAAAAAGTGACAACGCAGCCTTTTGAGGAAGTAACGAAAATAGCTTTTAAAAAAGTGGAAGTTGCTGATTGGTGTTGGTTATAAATAAATATCCAGATCAGGCAGGGCTGGGGGATATATGTCGATATATTTTTAAATGTGATATGGAATATATTTGTATAGTTCAAAACATTTTCTTTCTTTATATATAAATGCTGCCCCTACTAGGGTTTGTCATATTTAGTTCTTTTTTAATGTTCATTATTCTTTTTCTCATAAAAAGATATTTATTTCAGGAAAAAGATTGGCCGATTTTATTTCATAGGCTATTTTTATTTAAGATATTTTTTTATGCAAATGTGCACTTTATGGAACTTTGATTTTAAAAAAAGATACTCCTGTTATACAGTATTTATGTTCAGTTGAATAAACGGTTTCAATAAAACTACTTGTGACATGTCATATTTGTCATCTTTGACTTTGACTGAACATTTGCTCTCACTTTGCGCTAAAATATCGGGATATATATGGTATATCAATATTTAACCTAAATATATGGGGATATGACTTTTGGTTCATATTGCCCAGCCCTAAGATCAGGTCATGTTTCATGTCAGATGAGTCAGAACTTTATTTAAAAAAATAGGATGAGTCATTTGGATAAAGGGCTAAATAAAAGACTACATTTTCAAAAATAGCTGACACACCTGAGTGTGACTCAAAAAAAGCAGGTTAATATGATTTGCGAGACTAAATGTATGATTGACTAGTCCTCCTAACATGTGACCAGGAGAGTATCGGGCCCTATCACTGTTGACCTTTACTAAACTTTACAGCTTCACTTTATTATCTACATGTCATTTCAGAAGAGCAGCTGCAGTTTTACCAGTTTGAACCTGTTGGAAGTTCATTCCTACTAAGAATGAAACGGTATGCAAAGTTCATGTTTTTTTGTTTAGTGTGTACCTCAGTTTTGGGACCAAGGCTAATAGCAATAAAAACAAGTTTCAATATAAAATATATTGTCTTTGTATAGTTTTCGATTGAACATATGCTATGGTATGCCACAAAGGATTAACTAATCCTCACATTTTGTTTTATTTACATTTTAGACAATGTCCCAACTTTTTTGGATTTGGGGTTGTTGGTCTGGCTATGTTAGACTATGGCAAAGGTTAATTGTGGCCTATTAGTTAGAATGAGCTATCATAATTTCTATTTTACACATACTTTTGATGACTGCTAGAAAAATTGAGACAATAAAATGGAGGAATCCACGGCCACTACAGTGGCCCAGTGGAAACAGAAGTTGAGGGAGGTTTATGGAATGGAGGCTTTAACTGCTCAGTTACAATTACGGTCAGATATCTTTAAGAGGAGGTGGCTACCTATTGCAAGGTATTTCTCTAGCTGAAGGGATCTCACACTGGGCTGTACTGTCCTGACTGTCCATTATTCTTTCATTCATTTATTTAATTATACTGTATTCATTATTATTCAGCTTGCTGTAACCCAGTATGTCTTCTGTCTTTGTTTAGTTTTTTCGCACTGCCATGTGTACTCTGTGCTGTTGTCAAGGAATGTTTTGTACCATGTTCTTTCTTGTTGAATAAAAATAAAGTAAAAAAAAAAAAAAAAAAATCTATTTTGATTCTTCATGAATTAAATAGTAATGTGAATTTATTATAAAAAAATGTTTTATAAAATGTTATGATATTTACAGTATGATGTCATTATAGGAAGTTGGAGCTGTGAATTAGTATTTTCAGATATCTTTAATTGTCAGCTGTATTTTTTTAACTGTATCATGCATTATCAAATATACACTCACTGGCCACTTTATTAGGTACACCTGTTAAACTTCTCATTAACATAAATATCTAATCAGCCAACCGCACAGCAGCAACTCAATGCATTTAGGCATCTAGACACGGTGAAGACGAACTGCTGAAGTTCAAAGGGAGCATCAGAATGAGGAAGAAAGGTGAATGATTGTTGGTCTGAGTGTTTCACAAACTGCTGATCTAACAATCATCTCTAGGGTTTACAGAGAATGTGTCCTAAAAGAGAAAATATCCAGTAAGCCTTGTTGATGTCAGAGGTCAGAGGAGAATGAACAGACTGGTTCAACAGTAACCCAGATAACCCTGTTACTACCAAAGTCTGCAGCAGAGCATATCTGAACCACAACACGTCCAACCTGGAAGCAGATGAAGACCACACCGCCACTTTATTAGGTACACACTTCACCTGTGGGCGGCTGTGGCTCAGTTGGTAGAGCGGGTTGCCCACCGATCGGAGGGTTGGTGGTTCGATCCCTGACCATGGCAGCCTACATGTAGAAGTATCCTTGAGCAAGATACTGAACCTCAAATTGCTCCTGATGCTGCGTTCATCAGTGTGTGAATGAATTCCCAATGGTGGCAGGTGGCACCGTTTAGGGTAGCCTCTGCCACCAGTATGAATGTGTGAGTGAATGAGCGCAGTCTGTAGTGTAAATCGATTTGAGTGGTCGAAAAGTGCGATATAAGTGCAGGTTCATTAACCTGGTGGCCAATAACACATCAGTTGTACCAACAGCTGTGATGTGCTGCTTCACTATATTTGCATGTGACATGAGACAGAGGCGCTCTCAGCTGAAGTTAGGCTCTTTTGGCGGGTTTTGTCATTTCCATATGTGGTGTAAATAACAACAGACAAGGAGCCATTAAATGAATATGGCTACACTTTAAATGATTAAATTTTGATTATTGGTATTAAATTACATATTATAAACTAACCTTTACTGTAGTTAAACTGAAGAACTGAATGTTTGTTTTAAGCTGTTCCCAGCTTGGTTTAAACAGGGCCAGCCAAGGCTGTGTGTCTGTGTTATCAATGTTTATTTTAAACAACGTCTCTCTATCTGACCACTGCATTTGCATTAAATACAATGGCAGGGGAAAGGTCCTCAGAACTGACAAACAGCACTGTCTTTCTCCGTGTGTGATGGAATGGTTATCTCTCCTTGATCAAGTTAAATCATAAAATATTTCAATGTAAGGCAGCCGTTTTCATTGCTTCTGAGTCAAGCATCTGTAGTTTTCCACGACAGTTTAGATATAAATAATGGAAGGAAAGAGAGAGAGAGAAGTTGCAGTCACCTGTTTCAGCAGGTACTCTACTTTGCTCTGAAGACCTCTGAATCCAAAGGGTGGTGGATAGAGGAAAAGGTCATCGGGGAGCGGCACATCCTTCCAGAGAAAGGGCCCGGTCATGTGACTGGAAGCGGGGAGTCGATCCAACAAGCTGCGCCTGGTGCTGCTGGGACGACACGGACT
This sequence comes from Centropristis striata, assembly GCF_030273125.1. NCBI lineage: Eukaryota > Metazoa > Chordata > Actinopteri > Perciformes > Serranidae > Centropristis > Centropristis striata. Next base: position 4,466,509 of record NC_081528.1, on the reverse strand, counting down.
CTCCACGACTCTGTGCACATGCTCATGAACCTGCTGCAGGTCAAACATAGAGACACAGGCAGCGTTATTATCATTACACTGGGATTATTGGTGATTTATCCCAGAACCTGTTTCACAACCTGTTCACCACCTAAACACTGCATCCTGTTTAGTATCATTGTCAGGCAAACAGGCAGCGTAAATACTGTTGCTAGGGTTTTGTGTTGTACTTCAATGTTAAAAAGAACAGGAACTGGTGCTCAGTGGTATGTTGCCATGGTAACATTTCATCTTGTTTCACAGAAGGAACATGTTGGTGGTCAGAGTATCATGTGAAATTTTTATAAAGATTTATTAAAACCAGGAACATAAGTTTGTTGTTTTTCCTCTCAACATCATGTGAGCATCTGTTGCCACAAGTGACCACTTAAACACAGAAGCTTTGCAAAACATTCTCTGAATAGTTTCTTATAGAGAAACAAAGCCCCCCCCCACTAAAATCATGTTTTTCACATCTTTAAATTTGACGGAATAAAAATGGTAAAAACTGTGTTTTAATTAAGTACTATAGGAACTATGTATATTTGGGTATTTTAATTCATATGCTCAGTTAATTTGTTCCCTCAAACAATATCTCAAAATTGTGTTAGGTCTTTGTAATGCAGGGGTGTCAAACTCAAATACACAATGGGCCAAAATGTAAAACTTGAATAAAATCGCGGGCCAACATTGAACAAATAAACCTTTTAATATATACCAAACATGTTTTGCTTTAACATTAAATATGGAACCAGCAACGCTTATAAACATACAATATATAACTAAATAGTGCAGACATGCAAATTCAAATTTCATATAAAAAACACATCAATGTCATTAATTTATTAAATAAAAATTAAATAAAAATCGTATGCCTCTTTTCTATTTGCATCCTTCTGATTTAAATATCAAAATAAAGTTTTTCAACAGGTTAATACATTTAAAAATAAAATAACAATAATAAATCTAGTATTAGCGGTAAATGCGCCGTATAATACTGGCAGGTCAGCTTTTATAGTACAATAATAATATAATAATTTGATATTGGCTCGCGGGCCAAATAAAATTACACTTCGGGCCAAATTTGGCCCGCGGGCCAGAGTTTGACACCCCTGCTGTAATGTATGTTTTTGTTGTGGTTTAAAAAACTGTTAATATATTTTATGTATCTGTTGAAATACATGAGATGCTCCTTCAGCCTTAAGTATTGTTAGAAGTACACATCTCTGCAGTGCTTCTTAGATTGGAGTATTAGCATTCTAACATATTATTATATTTCATCAGGATAATTAAAATCTGAACTGATGGTGGTGCTAGAGGAAAAAGTGGAGAAAGTAGAATTGATCATGAGGGGAAAATTAATTTCTCTACTAAATTAAATGACAATGCATCCGATTGTGGTTTGTGAAACATTTCAAAACAACCTTTCTGTGGGGCTGAAAGAAAAAGTCAGAAGATTACTTAAATCATTATCAAATAATATATTACACTGTGGGTATCTGTACCAAATTCCATGGAAATCTAAAGTCATGCTTTTATAGCAATATAGTGACGCACGAATAAAGCTTTTATCTCTTTGTGATGGTGACTCAGATCATCTGCTTTTCTTCAGCTCTATTGTGAATTATTTATTTATCCTTTATTTATTGTATTGTAACCATCTAGGTCAAAATGGTGGTTATATTCCATTATGGACCATCTATATGACAATGTGAACTTTATTTTCACCTCTGAATATCAATAACTTCTGTGATACAGTGACATTGGAAGCCTAATAGTAGTGATGTACCATTGAACTTCATGAACCATTTGCTTTATTCTCTGAGCCCACTAGATGGAGCCCTTGGTTTATTGAAAAAGGCTCTAACAATGGTAATCAAGTGTGTTTCCAGCCCTTTGTTGAACAGAGAGCTTCATCTAGTGGAGTCAGAAAATAAAGAAAATGGTTCATGAGGCTTCACTGGTACATCACTACCTAATAGACACTAAATTGTACTTTACTCTCACCTTTTTATGGGCGGGGTCGACGACGTGCGGGACCGGAGGTTTGCTTGGCTCCGTCTCTGTCTCAATCAGCGGCAGAGAGACCATCACCAAACACAGCAAACCTACAATCACAGCCAGTACCAACAGACGCCTACACACACACACACACACACACACAGCAAGAAGGAGAGGATGGAGAACAAAGATTTCTGTTACTACAGTGTGTGGAACATTTTGTTGAATGAAGAGTTGACTCAGGTGGAGGAGACAAGCAGACAAACAGCAGTAAATGGGTGGTTGACGTGACGCTCAATTTTTGTGTTCCCAGTGACAAATTTTACTAAAATTTGATAATATTTAATTAAAATTAATGTTTTAATATGCAGTTCATTCTTCTACATCTAATCCATCTGCAAACAATGAGTATCGTTCTTCAACTATGCAAATATTCTGTTTTGAACATGACATTTGTCCACCGGTGCAACTGTCCTAGGTAGCATTACTTATCTTAAAACAACTGTAATTTAATAAAAAATGAATCTAAATACATTAAAATACTTGAATGCATGTCATACGAGTGTTTACTTAATGAATCTAGAGGATATAAGTGTTAAGGTCCCTATGTAGAGTTATTATGACACATTATATTTTGTCCGCAAAACTGGTGTCCTCCTGGAGCAACGTCTATATGTAGATATAAAACAGGCATTAATGTGACCACCCCATTACTGAGAGGGGTCCTTCCAGAATCAGGAAGGACAGAAGACATCTCTGGAGTAGGTGGACTGCACACAAGATCACTTCTGTCTCAAATATTTTCATAATATTACTATTTCCGCGCAGTGTTGGAACTGGTCGTTTTAAGGTAGTCCTTTGGTACAACGCAGTTTAAGTATTGATCTGAATATTTTTATCAATTTACATTGATTGATCATTGAAAATAATGTAAATTGATAAAAATATTCATAACTAATATGCCTTGGGCTTATCTATCTTATCTGTCCAACATTCTCTGAATTAAATAATGACATTCTTTATTTTGTTGCACCGGTGGACACATTTTAGGACTACCACACCAAAAAGTTAATAATATGCTAAATATATGAAGAATTACAAATGGACACATTCAGTTTTGAATTATTCACATATAAGGGAATATAATTGTATGTCATTTGACATATATTTTTTGAATTATTCTTTTTTTCACTTTTCACGTCAACCACCCAAATATCAACATCACCATGACGCATGCTCTACTTTGCAGGTTGCCAATTTAAAAAGAATGTCAATCTAAATCTGAAAAGACAAACAAAAGGCTGTTTAAACAACACTAATGCCAGTGCTGGATCTTAACATGAAGTATGAGGAAAATGTTTACAAGATACTGAATGCATGACCATCTGCTTCAAGGCAGCTGTCAGTCAACTAGGCTAATTGCAGCACAACCATTAACCACAGTGGTTTCAGTGATTAATATGCAGAGATGTTTTTAACACCAAGCTAAAATTCTTTGAATTCAAATGTGAAAGGTTCTGAGTTTCCAGCCATCAACACCCTTCAAACTTCTGCATTTCAGCCCGACACACCCTCAAGTTTAACCTATAGTTGCCTTTACCAACCAGCCTAGCTGCATGCCTGGGAATAAACAGCATTGCAGCAATGCTTAAAGGCACCGTCGACAACATGCATAACGTTAATATAGCTGCAAATAACTATCTGCTACGTAAAGTTATAGTGGAGTAATGGTGTTCTGAGCAGAATATGAAATCACAGTCCCTCCGTGTGTGCGGATTATGAATCTAAAACATGCTCTGAATTTATTTACAGCACCTTTAATTCACCACAGAAATTGGTATTGTGTATGTAATGTAATACAATATATTCAGTCCACAGACTGGGCCAAGCACATAGAGATATCATAGGTTGAACTTTGTGTTTGAGGTTTAAGGGTTTAGTCATGTGAAAGGTTGTTGTAGCTCTGCATGAAATCTACAAACACAGTGGTGGAAACCTTTAGATGTGAGGAAATTTCGCAAATGCAGGAAATCCGCAATTCAGACTCCCTCCACGCCTTCAAAAGTTAAACCCACCTTTTCAAAATAGCTTACAAGACCTGAACTCAAATCTCTCATCTCTGTTTAGTTCTGTTTTCTTCTGCATTTTGTGTTTGTGTGTGTCTTATTCCTGTTATGTTAAGCGACTTTGAGTACCTTTAAAACACTATAAAAATTGAATGTATTATTATTATTATTATTTAAAAGGTTAGCTACATTTTTGACAAAAATTAAGAATTCTGCAGAGAAATATCATTGTTTTTGGTTTAAAGTAAAGTTGGTTTGTTTGAGAAATTATCCTTAATATGCATCAAAACATCTAGTTTATACTTAGGCAGTCTTAGTTTGGTCTCGCCTCACAGCAAGAGGGCTCCAGGTCTGAAATCACTGTCTGGTTTTGGCCTTTTGTATGTTCTCCCTGTGTGATACTGGGCTTACACCAAAAGATTTTCCCAGTCCCAGACTAAAACCTGAAAGTCTTTAGTAAATTGTAAGTTCAGTCCTAAATAAAAAATATAGTGATGTCATATACAGTACAGGCCAAAAGTTTGGACACACCTTCTCATTCAATGCGTTTCCTTTATTTTCATGACTATTTACATTGTAAATTCATCAAAACTATTAATGAACACATGTGGAATTATGTACTTAACAAAAAAGTGTGAAATAACTGAAAACATGTCTTATATTCTAGGAAGCAAAGGGTGGCTACTTTGAAGAATCTAAAATACTAGACATGTTTTCACTTATTTCACACTTTTTTTGTTAAGTACATAATTCCATATGTGTTCATTCATAGTTTTGATGCCTTCAGTGAGAATCTACAATGTAAATAGTCATGAAAATAAAGAAAAACGCATTGAATGAGAAGGTGTGTGTCCAAACTTTTGGCCTGTACTGTATTTAGATGTTTCTTAGTAAAGAAAACAGTAAGGAGACCCAGTAAAAATGTATAAATAAATGTATACATAAATAAGTAATAAATAATCTATGATAAATGTATGATTAACTAAATGAAAGTTGAAAGAGCTGATACATATAATTAATAGGACATAGACTCTAAAAATTGTGATATGAGCATAAAAGGGTGTGTGTCAGCCCTGTGACCAAATGTGTACTATGTCTTGGGATCGATATCTGGGAGAGGCTCTGGCTCCCTAATTAGGATAATGGTTTCAGATAATGGACGGACAGTTAAATGCCTTCAGAACACACGAACCCGTACACAACTCTTGCCAAATGATGTCTCACAGTCCAAACATGGCTTATCTGCAGTGTTATGGTGCTTACTGCGATATGATCTAGTAACTGGATCAGGGGTGTGTTCACGATAATATCTGTATATTTTTTTATGGTTAAAAAAAAAATGCATATCATGATATTGGCAACATTCCTACATCCTGATGTAGTTGCGTAAGGCTAACAATTAAAGTTGTTTTAATCACAAAAAGCTACTTACTCGCTGTCGCAAAACACATGCAGCTTTCAAAATAAGAGCACAGTGTGTTAAGAGAATCAACCACAGAACTTACAAGAAGACTGTCAAAATAAGATGCCTTAAATAAAACATACAAGAACCTTTATTCTCCTTTACAAAATTTAATTAAAATATGCCCCCAAAACCCCTAAATGGTTATTTTTATTATTTGCTCATACTCAAGAGTCAAGAGTAAATTTTTTGTATTTGGCAACTGTTGAGATTTGCACTTCACACTACATTTTAGATTGGTATTTATTTATACATTTTCTATATCTTTTTAGGTATTTCCTAATATCTTCGAGAATATCGTTATCACAAAAAATACCTGTAATATCATGATATTCTTTTAGGGCCATATCGCCCACCCCTAAACTGGATATATCCATCCATCCATCCATTATATTTAACAGCTTATATATATATAAGTATAACCAAGAGGGGGAGCAAGTAAAGCTTTATGTAAGGTAACATAATGTTCATTTGTACTTCTATGAGATTAAACTGCTGTTAGACAGCTGTTAGAGTTAAAGCCTGAAATAATGAACTGGGTCATTTGAGTAGAAAACCCTCTCACCACAAAACAGTCTAACCATAAGAACATTTACAGCATTAAATGGTATCTACAGTGAGGCTGCGGTTTATTCTGCACTGTGCTGCTACATGCGGACTATAAAGCATTTCAACCCAAAGAACTTTTATTGGTCGATTAAAATGTCATAATAGTTAAAAATACATTTGTCAAAGTCCAAAGTGATGTCTTTAACCCTCTGAAACCTAAATATACTGGTGGCTTTGAAAAGCATGTGTTCTTTAGCAAAAAATGAATGAATAAAAATAATCCTAAATACATAATTCACCATAGCCAGAAATTGTAAAAACAAGAATTATTGTTACAAATTCAACTTTCCAACAGTCCTTTAATTAAAAATGTATGATAAACACAAAAAAATGTTTGTCATATATAAACAGTTTATACTAAGCAGATGTTAGGATGCTCAGATGCTATGAAACTTGGACTGAACTTCAGGCTGCTTACACAGAGCTAAGAGGAGAGGACAAGAGAGGCTGGAAGTAGAGGTGGGGAAATGTAAATAGTTCAATATGTCTAGCATATGGATCCCACGTTTTCAATATTTGTTAAACTTGTGGGCGAATGTTGAATATGTAGATTCCATTTCTTTTTATAAAATAAAGTATCAAAGAAATTCAACTTGCGTTTTTTGATTTCTCTCTAGTGAATCGAGCCAAACCCCAAAGGGTTTCAAGTCTTGTTTTGTCAGTTGGCAGCTAGCAATTTTTTTTCTGACGACTGAAGAATTGATGAGGTGACTAATCGTTGCAGCTGATCTAAGGGGTTTCTGCAGTTACTGCAAACTGCTAAAGCATTACCAGCCTTTCCTTATTCACTAAGCAAGTGAGCTTTAAAATAAGAAAGGGTTGTTACTGGTGTGTGTAGCAAGATATCAATGTTCTGCCTCCATTAGTAAAGCCAAACCCTTTGGCACCCATTTTATTGGATGATATATTGTCCCAGTAATGTGGTCTGATATTCTAGTATCCTTATCTCAGAGGAAAGCACTCATGCTGTGTCTGGTCTTGCCGTAAAAAACCTTTTTTGTCATTCACCTACTCATTATTTATTCATCTGCGGAGAGTAAATGTGGGCAGGAAAAGAAAATGGTGGTGAGGCCTGAGCTTTAACTTAACTATTCTTTCCCACAGCAATGTGACAGAGAACAGAAAAACAAGTTAGATAAGAATTTCACTGCGTTGTGCACCTTTTACAGCTGCACTTAACCTAAAAATAAAGGCGGTCTGGTTAAAAAATGGACTGTATTTGTAAACACACTAGCAGATTTGTTTTAGATCATATAAGATAAGATGAAACATTATTGATCCCAATGGGAGGAATTGAGGTGTTGCAGCAGCACAAGTACAGAGTAAAACAAATTTGGATCATAAAAATAGATTAGAATAACACAATACAATAAAAAATGTTTTATAAGACCTTAACCCATAAGAACCCACGGTGACATGGGTGTAACAAACACTGTAGTGACTTCTCCAAAATATGGCTGTGACTAGAAACAGAAATCTAAAAAAGTATCTAATTTCAAAAAGCTTATTTTTTGTTACTAGGCTAAGTTTAAACCCATTTAACAATTCTAATCCGTTAACAGGGTGTCCTTTATTGCATTTAACCCTATTAGGGTTTGTTATTTATTTTTATTTATTATTGATTTATTGTTATTCTGTTACTTAAAAACAAATCTGAAAAATAATTTGTTGTTAAACAGCACTATTAATGTCACAATTTTAATATATGTTGTGGAGATGCCAAAAAAAAGGCAAATTTGTGTTTCTGTAAGCAGAAAAGGTGTTGAGTTTATTTATATTAAAATAAGAAATATCATAAAAGTAAATACCATAAACACCCAATGTGACATA